>NC_080572.1:135596276-135963065 GCF_030247185.1 Malaya genurostris | reverse complement strand
GAAGTAAAATACGTAAATTTATTTCTAAACTAGCCTAAAAACTATTTCAAACAGCAGTTATTGCTAGTAGTAGTAAAATTTTCTGCTTTCCTGGTTCCCGATTTTCGATTAAGGCCATCGTCCAAGTACCATGCGCGCGGGTGGTTTTAGGAAATTTTCGATGGAAATTTTGAAAAATTTGCCAAAACCAAAAACATACAAACCTTTGAAATACATTTTTCTATCTACAGGGTGAAAATGGCTGGAAAATTCGGAGGATTTTCCGAGTCTTATCAAAAATAGCTCTGAAAAATGAGTGTTTTTGTGATCTTTCACAATTATCTGGAAAAATAAAGCGATGACATAAACTTTTTTTTTCAAATAAACTTTATTATGAATACACAGATTACATTCGGACAAATTTTTGGAAAACCTTTTCACGCTTTTCATAGAAAATCCACGAATTTCAAAAATTTCCACGAAATCGGTTATATGAAATTCGTTGATTTTCCATGAAAAGCGTGAAAAGGTTTTCCAAAAATGTTTTCGAATGTGGTCCTTGTTGCCAGCATGAGGTTTTTTTGAAAAAAAAAATTCCATTCCATCGAATTATTTTTTCAAATAATTGTGAAAAATTACAAAAAAAAGTTCATTTTTTCAGCGCTATTTTTGATAAGACTCGTAAAATCCTCCGAATTTTCCAGTCATTTTCACCCTGTAGATAGATAAAAGTATTTCAAAGGTCTGTATGTTTTTGGTTTTGTCAAATTTTTCTAAATTTCCATCGAAAATTTCCTAAAACCACCCGCGCGCATGGTACTTGGACGATGGCCTTAACGACCGTAAATTGTGGCCATAGACTCAAAAATGGGTCCCAGTCACCTTTCTCGAACCGATTTCGATTATACCAGTTCCAGGATTCCGGTTTTGGAAGTACCTGCAATACTGGAACTCACTTCGTTTTCTCAGAAATGGCTTAACCGACCTTAGTACTGTTTCACTCTGTAGGTTCTACTAGTTTATGGGCAAACTTTTCGTTTTCCAAAAATCAAAGAAAATTTTTTAATTTTAAAGTATACCACACATATAAAATGAGAGATATGAGATGAAGCCTCCACTAGGTAGATTACACCCCTCGATAGTTTAAATCAGGTTTTTCTACGTAAATTTGAGTTGTTCTAAATTTTACTTTCAATCACTCTCTCCATTATTGCCAAAACGCTACACAGATAAAAATATTTTGTGAATTTACATTTATTTTCATGTACATATTTGGAACAGGAAATTGAATGGAAATTTACATTACAAAACGAAGCGGTTTGTAAATATACAGTCTTGTTCAATGGAAAACTAAATGAATTTTAATGTAATTTTACATCAAACATGGTTTTAAATCAGATTTTCGTTTCAATTGATGTCTATTTCATAGTACTATCGGTTTACATGTCGTGTAAGTTTCATCTTTTCTTTCTGTGTACACCCTACAACAAAAGTTTCGTTCTATAAACCAAACTTTAACAAATCGCATTCAAGTTAAATTTAGGTCAATATAACTCAATCGATTAGCAAATATAACTTTCTATTGAGTAGATATAACTTAATATACATATTCTTGAAAGTGCCTTATGAAACAACTTAAAAACTACCTAAAATTAGGTTATCGGACGGAGCATCTTTGTTATGTGAAAAGTTCCCAAAATTAGTAAGTTTTGCATTTCCGTGTGCGTTGTTTATGAAATTATGCGTGAAAAAGAACTCATAATTTTGAAAATTTATTATTAATCATCGTTGAATCTACATCTATGGTTCCATAACACAACATTTTTTTATATAACATTTTTAATTACGCGAGTAGCTACTTTCCTCAAATTAAAACGAATTTTCATTTTCTTACAGATTTTGATTCGAAAATGCACCTTTTCTGTTCTCTATTAATCAAATTATGTAAGTATCGCATTCAATTCGTTCATTTTCAGAACTCATTCACAACAGATTTCAAATATTTTTTTTTTAAATTACACCAACTAGCAGAAACAAAAAGGCCTTTTTCGATTAGCTTTTACACTAACACTTTGATTTCCGTGGTACAATGGCGCATTGCATTTGACTGAAGTTAAATATCTACAACGGGGTTTGTTATTTCTTCATCTTCGTATTTTTGTGTACAACAGTAATATAGTTCTAGTATCAGATATCAGATATGCGAACAGGGCGCCGTACTCAACAACTCCTTCTCTTTTTTATGTTTCCTGAAGCTGTATAATCGCCACACAAATCAACCATGAAGACTCGTTTTCAATAGACATAATGTGTTATCATAATCTGAATGTTAATGTTTTTAAGTACCCAGGTGTAAAGATTTTCACTTTCTGTATTTATTATTCTTTCAAATAATAGTTGTTGCGTATACGACGATGCTACTAATATCTGTTTGTCTAATCGCTCCACTCATCCGAACAAATGGTTTAAACGTCACCTTTTTCGTGGACCACTTGTCGTGGTTAGAGTTGCCGGACCAGAAACCTAGCCTCAGGGCGGCTGTTCGCTGCTACCTGCTACATGCATGTATTGCGACGCTCCGCCGAATGATGACGATGCTGGAGTCGCAACTGATGATAATGCGCCGACGTCGTTTCTGTATGCCGCCGCCGGAACGGATTCACTACGGGACGTCCTTGCTGGAACGGGTAACTGATGACAGTATCGGAACGCCGGACTGCTGTCAGTAACAAAAACCGTGCACACTGGTTGTTTGTGACGTGTGGCTCTGATGGGCGGAAAATGGTTTCGAACGTCGTCCTTCTGGTGATTTTGACAGAGATTACCAGATTTTCCAATCTAGAGCATGGGATCTAGAGCGCGTCGCTGGATGAAGAACGGTGCAGCAAGCCGAAGAATATCTAAAGTGGAGAATAAAAAGTAGTCGCACGGCTGCACGACGCCGTGAGCTTATTGTCTCGTGACGGAATAAATTACCTTTATTTTAAATTCCTTTCAACGCACACGATATTTTCCCACACTTCCTACTGCTAATATTTAAAGCAACATCTAACAAAAGAACTATTACTAAATTTTAAAGACACCTCATGTTTGAATTTAGTACCTTCTATCACGGACCGCGGAACAAAAGTAAAATAAACGCACACTAGCCTCTTAGACGATCTAGATGAAAATAGGTTAGACTTTTTCCTTTAAACCGAAAGCATTCCTTCCCGAATCTTATGCATTCAACCATCTCGCGCCAATACCCTTTTTGCGTTCAAATCGTTGTCTGGCGAACACTGATAAGACTACGCCAAAGTGAACTCTTCGGAGGCTGAAAGCTTACCATTCGTATTGGTTTTGCAATATAATGGAACCAATCGGATACATAAGGAAAATAAATAGTTTGTGTGCGCAAAGAAATGTGGATTAGCAGCCGGTGTTCATTCTTCATCTGTTTAGAATCGATTCATTTTTTACACGGAAGGAAATTATTTCAAGCGGCGGCTTATTGACTTATTCGAATTATGACAAACTCCATTTATGTGCATGTAAAATCACCAGATTTTTTCGAACTGTGTATATGACAAAGGTAAAACGGCTATTTTATGATACAGCAATTCCAGGAATGAGTAGGAGAAAAAAAGACAAAATCAGAATCGTCCTTCTCCGATTTGGATAAAACTTTGCACATGGTTTCAGTATGGCAAACCATAAGTTTTGAACTGACAGAGAGGTCAATCCGACAAACGACTGATTTTTAAAAAGGGTGTATGTATTTTTGCATTTCACCAAAATTGCCTTTTTCAAATCGTTGTAACTCGGAAACCGTTAATGTATGTATGTATGTATGTAGGTAGCCACCATCCTAGCTGGAGTCTTGCTCTGCATGCGGTTCCACTCGACAGTAACTTCAAAATTCGTTACCAATCTAATTTCAACATACCATTGTGTGAAGGAATCAAAAGGGGGTGGGCGGTTTCGTAAGCCGAGTGACCTACGTGAAAACAACGCGGAAACAAAGAATTTCCTTCAAACGGTATGATCCAATAGATTGAGCAATGATTTTTTTTTACTTGTCTAGCTTTCCACTAGATGGTTTGTTGAAGAAGGGCGCGCCATTTTTTTTACAACTGTTGGAGAGAAATGTATCAGTAGCGAACGACTAACACTTTTCCTCCTTGACTCCGATTGGCACTCCACTTCATTGTCCAGTTGTAACTTCAATGATACCCTGATGCGATTATCATGTATTGCATATAGTGCGGAATATAATGTAATATAATAAAAATAATGTGATGAAATGCAATATAATACAATATACCATGATGTAAATTATACTATAACTCTTAATATAATACAATATAATACAACACCAATTAATCTTCACACCTCGATTTTAAAACGCGTTTTAAGGCTATGCCATTTTTTTTCCTTGTTGATCATATTGTAGCTCGTTTTAATTCCATAGAGTGGATCTAGTATAATATAATATGACACAATCAGTGCCGTAAAATTTCATTTAAGTTCATTTAATGAATTCGACTATACACAGCCGCTTGGTAAAATGAATTTTTACCGCACTGAACACAGTACGATATAACACCTTATAAAATAATACGACATAATATAGTATATTATAAAACAATGCAATGTAATATAATCCGTAATGTATGCGGCGCCGGTCGAAAGTTATAATATAATAATATAATATAATATAATATAATATAATATAATATAATATAATATAATATAATATAATATAATATAATATAATATAATATAATATAATATAATATAATATAATATAATATAATATAATATAATATAATATAATATAATATAATATAATATAATATAATGTAATATGAAACAATATCATTTCCTCTGTTTTAGTATTTGGGACTTATATAGTGTGAGGCGCAAGACGCTGAGTATTGTGACCCCTTGCGTACTGCGACAGGAATTCGAGTGACCATGATTATCTCCCTACTTAGGATATAATAAACCTCTTTTTAATACTTTTTTGAGGAAATCCAAGGCCGTCTCGATTTGCCACCGTACGACCTCCGTTTAAGTTTACACGAGCATGTCAGGAGGGTGACGCGACCTTAATTTTTTTCTAATTCAATTTTATTTATTGAAACTTTCCACGCTATAATAGTTGGGATAGAATTTTCTTGGTTGTCGGCTAAAGCAAATTTTTGATTATAACTCACCTCATACATAATTGAAATAATATTTTCTAGCTGCAAGAAACTTATCTTTGTCCTATACATATACACATATACATACATATACATACACATACATACACACATACAAACATACACATACACATATATACACACACACTCACTCACACACATTTACATATATATGTATATTTATTATTGTTTTTATTGAATGCAAGCTCCTCAAGCGCAACGAAATGATAGTAACGTCCTCCCAACCTCCCTCACATCATCTGTGTTTTTTCCATTACTGTACTTTCAAACGATTAATTATAAATGCTGTAATTTGTTTTATTTATTTTTTGTTTTTATTAGTTGAATGAAATTTAAAATCAATATGTTTTCGAATTAATGAGTTAATCTTTTTTTCCCGTTCTTTGCTTTCAAATGCCTAAACGAATTTTCTATTGATCTTTACGTTTATTTTATTTTACTTATTTATTTATTTTTTTGTTACTATCATTTCGCCTCGTCTGAAAAAATACAATGCATTTAGTTTGTTTGTATGTTTATTTTATGATACAATGTATACTACTGAATCAGACATTATACCACCGGATGATTTAATATTCAGCTGGCATCAAGACTTTATCGGCATTTCGCGAATCATCCCTTTTTCTGCTGCTGTCCTATATTTTCAAAATTATTTCGATAAGGATTGACAATTGCAGCAAATGTATTTGATCCATGGCTCTTTGAAACTAACTGCTATATCACCCTATATTAAATCTTCGCTACTGTCATCTCCTTCTGATATTTCACTTACTTCGTTTTTGTATATCTCTTCTGCTTTTTTTTTAAGTTTGAACTTATCTTGTGCTAGCTGTAGCCAATCTTCTTCCTCCATTCCATTGTATCTCTGGAAATCTTGTTCTAATGAGTCTTTCCATGTATAGCTTGGACGCCCTCGTTTTTTGTTATGCATCTCCAGTTCCATTGCCATTTTAATTGGATGGCCATCGTTTCTTCTTTGGATGTGTCCGAAGTAACTTATTCTGTTAACTCGTACTTTTCGATTGATCGTTTTTCCCTGCAATTCCTTTCGTACAGTAAATTTTCTCTCGTCTGTTTTCCTGCATTGGTTCCATATGTCCTTCAATATTTGTTTCTCGTACCTTCCTAGCTGGATCCTGCTTCTCTTTGTCAATGTTGCTGTTTTTGTTCCATACAATAGAGACGGTGCAATTACTGTATTATATATCAGCTTTCCTATTTCCCATGATGGTTTAAACTTTTTGCAGCATGCAATGACCAGTTTTGATGCTTTTGCTGCATTTACACATCTTTGTTTTGTTGTTGCTGCTCTGTTCAATGTGTCGGTTAACCATGTGCCGAGGTATCTCATCGATGTTTCGACTTTGTACTTTTTTCCATTTAAAAAAATTTCTTTCGGTTTTACCTGTTTAGAATTTGGCCTCCTGATCACTATTTGACTTTTATTATTATTTATTTCCAACCCAACTTCCCGTAGGAATTCTTCTAGAACTTTTAGTATCTTTTCCAGTTCGTTCTGGTTTCTCGTTATGATCAGTATATCATCGGCAAAAACTAATATTAACGGTAGTTTCAGTGTTCCTGTTTCCATCGTGTTTAAATCTGGCAAATTTTCCTTCACTCGTCTCAGTACCTCTTCCATTACTAGGTTGAAAAGAAATGGTGAAAGTGGACGTCCTTGTTTGACGCACTTCCCTCTTCTAAATTCTGCTGTGTACTGATTTTGCCATCGTACTCTCGTAGTTTCCGTTCTGATACACTGTAATACTCTGTTTATTAGGTGAGTTGGGACCATTCTAGTCTCCAAAACATTTTTCAGTTGATGCAAACTGATGTTATCAAATGCTTTACTAATATCCATTGTAGCTATTACCACTGATTTTCCTGCGTTCCAATGTTCCTCTAAAATTCTTCTCGCCACGAACATGTGGTCGTCTGTTGACCTTCCTTCGGTAAAAGCAGCTTGATAAAGTTTTGGTTCTCCTGTGAATTCTTTCAATCGATTTTTTATCCATCTGGCATATGGTTTGTACCCAACATTACATAAACTAATTCTTCTATAATCCTGTGTAGTTTTGGCTGAGCACTTTTTCGGTATAGGAATTTGAATCGTTTTGTTCATTTCTTCAGGTAGCTCATTCTCTAACCACATTTGTTCCCATATCTCCAACATCTCTTTTTGTGTGTTTTCATCGGCATACTTTATGTGCTCCATTCTCAGGCCATCAGCTTCCGCCGACTTCCCATTACATTGTTGTTGCACTATTTTCAGAATGTCTTCTTCCTTTGGGGGTTCTAATACTGGACAAGTGTCCTGTCTTCTCATCAGCTCGATCTCGGGTCCCTCTGCTTCTTTCAATATTTCGTTCCAATTACTCATGGATATGTAATTTTTCCTGTGTTGGGTCGTTTTCAAAAATCCTTTTAAGAATTGATGATTTCTTAATTCTTACTGCCTCATCGAAATCGTTGAGGTCTCGGTAAAATTTCGTTACTTTCCTTTCGTTGTGACTTCTTACTGCTGCTTCGAATTCCTGTCTAATGTCTCTCAGCTTCCATTTATATGGTAACATATCGGGATGTTTTCTGACTTGTTGCACTGCTCTTCTTAGCCTATTGAATGCTTTTTTCCTTATGGGCGTAAGAGGAGCTTTTGATGATCTTAGTGCATCTTGTGCAGCTTTCTTCATTTTCTTTGTTACTTCGTTGTATTTGTCGTTGATATTGTTGCTATTTATCGTATATGCTTCATAACTTCCCAATGCTTTGTGGTATTTTTCCTTTATACAGTCGTATTTCAAAGCTTGTGCATCCAATTGCATTTTATTTTTCTTCTTATCACTTTTCTCAAGCTCTTTAACTTTAGTTCTCACTCCCGTTATCAACATTTTATGATCGGTATCTATGTTCGTCCAATAACCTTTAATGAATCTTATATCGGAAACTCCTTCTACAGTCTTCAATATATAATCAATTTGACTCTTTTTGTTGCCACTTTTCCATGTTATTTCTGTATTTATTCCTATTTCAGAAGATATATTCTTTAATCTGTGACATCTCAAAAACATTTTGAAGTCCTCGCCGTTGTCGTTATTTTTTTTGCATCCTAATTTCGTTCCAACTATTCCTTTATCCTCTGGTGTAACAAAATCACTACCTATTTGTGCATTCCAATCACCTACTAAGATAAGATTCTGTCTCAAATGATCATGGTTAATAACTTTTCCTAGTTTCGAGAAAAATACATAGCTTCTTTTATTTGGTCCGTGAACGTTTATCAGTGATATGTTTTTCCCCTTGGCGCACAATCTGACTGAGATTCCTTGATTTCCTATTTCTTTCCACCCCTTAATTTCAATTTGTGAATTTTTACTTGTCATTATTGCCAGACCTCTCGATTTGTTTCGCCCTTGTGTTCCAAACTTCCACTCATAGTTTTTGGTTGACATCTTTTCCGCTCTTACGTTTGCTTCTTGCAATGCTGCTATATCTACATTAAACATCATCATCACATCGTCGATTTCGTCGCGTTTCTGCACTTTCGAGCATCCTCTTGCATTTAGTGATGCTAGAATTATCAGTTTCTCCCGTCCATGTTTGTAAGGCACGTCCCTTTCCTGTTCCTCCGTCTTTTTTTCCTGAGTATGCATTATTGTCTGATGCTGGCTGGTTTCTTCATATACTGCAATGCCTTTGGCCTTAGTATTAGATTCACATATATCAGTACCTACATTCTTACTCAATCTAACGTCTCTACTTCCGTCTTTTTCCGTAACTACCGCTTCAATGAGTCTAATGCTGTCAAAATGATTTTTGACACCTCCTTCTCCTGTATACAAAATTCTCAATATATCCTCCTCTCTTTCCATTTCATCTCCAATTTTTATCTCCCTTTGATCTGTTTGATATAAAATTATGCATTTTTTGAATATTTCTGTAACTGATACCATGCTTTCGTATCCCAGATACACTCCTGGCCTCCTAACTTGGTCTATGAATTGCAGAAAACCTCCCTCCTGTAAACTTTCTGTCAAATACGTTTCAAACCTTTCTCTGTGTCTCAGCATATGATCTGCTAACGTGGACCTAAATCTTCTAATATCGTCTATGTCGCACCTATGTTCGCTATTGAACTTGTTCATTTGATCTATCACTGCTCTGACAAAACAGTTTCCATCACCCAGTATTCTTTTAACTGTCATGACCCTGTTTGTTCCATACTCCTTAACTTTATAATTGTTGCTGTTTACTTTGCTCAGATTTGCCAAATTTTTCTGATTACTAACTAAAACTTCGAATCTATTGATGCTAAAAAACTTATCTTTACCATCATCTACCAAAATTAGAATATGTATCGACTGTATCGAACTTGCATTCGTGCAACAATAAGGTTGAATAGCTTCTGGCTCCCTAAACGGTTGATAGAATGTGATTTTTATTTGGAAAAGCTCTACCACCACTTGCGCTATTTGTACTCCCATTCTGCTATCTCCATTATATATTTTATTTACTTTATCTAGTATCTCATTTCCCCAAATTTCTGCAAAAACGGTTTCATTTTGCTCTACGAAGTTACCAATCAGGCATAAAAATTCTTCTGAAGACAAACTATTTTCCTTAAATTCCTCATTTATGTTATTTAGATTATGCATTAACACTTTTAAAAGGGACGATTCGTCCATTGATTCTACGACTGCTACTTGTCTGTCATTTATTCGGATCCTTGTAAAATCCATTCTGAGTGAGATGCTTTTCGAACAAAATAAAATATATAATAGTAACGTACTCTCCTACCTTTGTCTTTCCGTGAATCTTAACCCGCTGCAATCGTCAATCATATTACCTTGTAGTATATGTTACCTCTGCTTTGAAAGAACGTAGCACCCATACATATATCTTACGTAGACTTAATTTCTCTCTGACCACTGTTCTTTTCCCTTCTTCAAAACCTTTCCGCCTTAAATAGTGCCGTTATTTTTGTTCTCTTTCTTTTACTTGAAACTATAGTTTACTAATACTCATTCTCTTCAAACCATTTCTGTAATATCACTTCAGACACTCATTGTCTTCAAGGCATTGCTGTGATTTCGCTACCTTCCCTCTCACTACGACATAGATACAGTTTCACTTTTCAACTATTTCTTGCTGCTCTCTCTCTCTCTAGACTTTTTGTTCTGCCCTTACCCTTCCCAACGCTATTTTATATCACTAGATCCAACAAAAAAAAACCCTTCTTAATCCACCTAGTGGTGTGATAATGCCTTTCTCTTCTTTCATAACAGTCTCATGAAAATATGTTTCATACATTTATAAAATAATTTTAGACGCCAATTGATTCAGATTGATTCGAGTAGTTCACAAAAGCATGCTTCAGTGTTTATGTCACACAGTCAGCATCATTTTTCCAAACTAGTGCTTGACATTTGCGATGCCTATTTGTATGAGAACAGTGATGCTAATCTAAAAAAAAAGCCTTCTTAGTCCACTTAGTGAAATTTTCATATATCTTGAAAAATCACTATAGGGGGGAGTACATGGAATTTTCGAAATCGAAAAAAAATTTTTGATGCCAAAAGGCTTAGAATTGCATGAAACGTCGAGATTTAGTGTCATCTCGAAAAAAAAAAATTTTTGAAAAAATCGACTTTTTGGGACTTAGAAAAAATATGAAAATTTTTCTAAGTCCCAGAAAGTTGATTTTTTCAAGAAAAATTTTTTTTAGATGACACTAAATTTAGATGTTTTATGCAGTTTTAAGAGTTTTGGCATCAAAAAAAATGTTCGATTTTGGAAATTTCGTGTACTCCCTGTGGTGCTTTTTGAAGATCGAAAATTGTCAAACTTTTACCACCGGGCAGCACCCGTTAAGCATGTCCAATTTAGGTCAAATTTTGCATGAAGGCTTTTTTCGAGGTGCTTAAACTTTTGAGCACTAGAACTTTACGAAAATAGAGTTGATCCCAAAATTTTGGCACCCTTATATATACAAGAGCGGTAAAAATCAACGTGTTTTGTCGGTTACGTCACTTATACCATCATATATCTGGAACCAAAAGTCACAGCCATTTGATCTTCGAACTTGATCAACGGCCCGACAGTAGCTTTCAAACGAGCCCAAGTTTGTTAAAATCGGATCAGCCATCTCTGAGAAAATTGAGCGCGTTCAAATACAACGCTTTTTGTCGGTTACGTCACTTATACAATCATATCTCCGGAACCAAAAGTCACAGCCATTTGATCTTCGAACTTGATCAATGGCCCGCCAGTAGCTTTCAAACGAGTCCAAGTTTGTTCAAATCGGTTCAGCCATCTCTGAGAAAATTGAGCGCGTTCAAATACAACGCTTTTTGTCGGTTACGTCACTTATACAATCATATCTCCGGAACCAAAAGTCACAGCCATTTTATCTCCGAACTTGATCAATGCCCCGATAGTAGCTTTCAAACGAGCCCAAGTTTGTTAAAATCGGTTGAGCCATCTCTGAGAAAATTGAGCGCGTTCAAATATCTTCGAAAAGTGCACACACATACACACACACATACACACACACACATACACACACATACACACACACACACACACACACACACACACACAGACATTTTCCGATCTCGTCGAGCTGAGTCGAATGGTATATAACACTATGGGTCTCCGAGGCTCCGTTCGAAAGTCGGTTTTTCCAGCAATTCTAATACCTTTCTATAGAGAAAGGCAAAAACACTTGATTCTTCAGCGAGCCTCGACCAGATACCAGATCCGAAAATGCATTTAAAATTATTATCCTATGAGTATTTGGTTTATTTCTGATCACTTTTGTTCTCGATCGCACAAATACAGCTTAACTGATCACCTCTCAACCATTTGAACAGCTATTTACCAATACTGCCTTTCGCACCAACACATCCACTTTCTTTTTCCCGCTTCCTTTCGATATGGTGCTACGCTTTATATAAATTTAATAACTAATCTTGATATGCATTTTTCCGCGTTTGCAACACTGCACTAAGCTTTTCTCTATCATATTCTACTACACTCTACTTAAGAGACTCGTTCTAAACAAAAAAAAACTCGCTCGCTTCTATTTTCTACTAGAAAACGTCGCTTTAAAATCATCTACCGACGAACACAACCGATTGCCTTCGAACCTTGATGCCAACTGGGTTGTAACTCGGAAACCGTTAATTGTACAAAAATGGCGTTCAGGAAGAATGTGTAGGGAATCGATTTAGCACTCTAAAAAATATACACCGACAAAAATTTTTGATTTTTGTTCTCAATAATTACAAAATAATCCAAAAAAGTTCCATAAAAAAACATGGTTTTAATTTTTTGATAATTTTTCATTTAAAGCTGTTATTAAAACCTACAGATTGATGGCTATCCCATCCGTGCCTTTTGAACAATGAAGGAAACACAGCTAAAACAGTTTACGGGTCTCGTTGTAATTCGGAAACCGTTCATCATACAAAAATGGCGTCCAGGAAGAAGTTTTAGGGCATTCTAAAAAAATACTCTGAAAAAAATTTGATTTTTTTCTCAATAATTTCAAAATGAACCAAAATAATTAAATTTAAAAAAAAATAAAGGTTTAGAAGGAAGAAGTTGTAGGGAATCGATCGGGCACTCATAAAAAATATACACTGAAAAAAAGTTGAATAAAAAATAAGCATGGTTTTAATTTTTTTTTTTTGATAATTTTTATTTTAAAGCTATTATTAAAACCTACAGATTGATGGCTATCCCATCCATGCCTTTTGAAAAATGAAGAAGTTACAGCTAAAACAGTTTACGGGTCTCGATGTAATTCGGAAACCGTTCATCGTACAAAAATGGCGTCCAGGAAGAAGTTGTAGGGAATCAATAGCACTTTAAAAAAGAAGGCGGGTGAGTAATGTCAGAGACATAACTGGATGTCGTGAATACGAAAAAACTGACACGCTCCCATCACTTTTCCGAATATCAGTTAGTTGATTGATTGTATGAATTGTGCAAGCTTTCCTCTTTTTCACTAATAGAATTTGGAGCGATACACCTACATTAAAGTACAGATTAGTTACATTAAACAGCTACTATTCTACAACTATATATTCCAAACTTGAAACAATTCCTTTTTAATTTGCTAATATAGGAAGCTAGGTACAACAAATTTGCAGTTTATTTTTATTGAAGCTATGAAGTTCGAAGATTCTGATTCTTCTCGAAATTTCAGTACGAGACAATTGCAATGGCCTGCTCTGAAATGTATCTACGATCTTCGGTATGCAAGAGTGATTCTAATAATAATAATAATAATGATAATAATAATAATAATGATAATACAGATTAATCTGTATATGTGCCAACCCTGTTTCGCAAGGCATATTTTCACACCACCCCATACTAGTATAAAGATGTGTTCAACATTCGCTTTCGCATAGCCGTTCGTAATTGAATGTGTTAGTAATGGTACAAATCTGCTTTTCTACCTGTTTTCGGAGCCATCGTTCTGACGGTGTCTCGAACGTACAGAGTAGCTGCTTTAACTTAAATGACGCTATTTCTCATTTTTTTTTGCATAACTATCTGTTTATTAATCTTATTTTTGTGTATTACATCAACATTTTACAGTACAAGTGTTTTGACCCTTTGGCCTTTCATCTTTGTTGTTCATACGATTCGTTATTAATATTAGGTGTTTTAGTTACTCTTGTTTTACATACTAATGTTTAATCATAATATTTATTTTAATTATTTATAAAATGTCTACCTACTTATAACTATCCCTAACCTAATACGTACAAATTTTGAATTATTTGTATTTCAGAGATTGAGCACCTCTCTTCAAATTTCGTGCAGTATTGTTCGAATTTTTGTTCTAGTATATCCAGTGAGGCAATCTCATGTACTTCACTAGTCCTTGTCCAAGGGGGTAGATTTAGAATCATCTTTAAGATCTTACTTTGAATGCTCTGAAGCCTAAATTTGTGTGTTCGTGCACAGCCCCGCCAAACAGGGACTGCGTATTCAATTGCGGGGTAGATGATTTGTTTATAGACAGCCATCTGATTCTTCAGGCATAGTTTAGATGTTCTACAAATCAGCGGATACAGAGACCTAATGAGTATGCTGCATTTTTGAGCGATTTTGTCAACATGTGACCTGAATATCAGATGTCTGTCAAAGGTGAGTCCTAGATAGATAACTTCATCGGACCATTGAATGACCTCATCACCGAATCGTATTCTGCATTCGTCTGATGGAACAAGTTTTGGAGATCTTGAATGTGGAAACAAGATGACCTGAGTTTTTGCTACATTGATCACAATTTTCCAGCTTGTAAAATATTCCGTTAAAGCGTCCAGACCTGTCTGTAAATTATTCTTCAGAGCATTAATGACACGACCTTTGTAAAGAATGGCAGTATCATCAGCAAATTGTGACAGAACACCACCACCTGGAAGAGGTGGGATGTCTGATGTGAAAATGTTGCATATAATGGGACCTAGGATACTTCCCTGGGGTACTCCAGCAGGAATAGTAAATCTTTCTGAAAGTGCATTATTCAGAGAAACCTGGAATGCTCTATCTGCAAGATAATTTTTGATAATTTTAATAAGATACATGGGAAAATTATACCGATGCAGTTTGAACACCAGTCCATCGTGCCACACATTATCGAATGCCTTTTCAATATCCAATATTGCCATGGCAGTCGTTTTGGACACTGATTTGTTTTGCTGGATGACGTTGTTAACCCTTGTGAGTTGGTGGATGGTGGATCTTCCTTTCCGGAACCCAAACTGTTCTTCCAGAAATATATCCTGTTCATCTGCAAAAGCAAGAATTCGCCTTTGTATTGACTTTTCAAACAGCTTGGATAGGGCAGAGAGTAAGCTGATGGGTCGATAGCTCTTGGAAAAGGAAGGATCTTTCCCCGGTTTCAAAACTGGGATAACTTTAGCTAACTTCCACATTGAAGGGAAGTAACCAAGCTTCCAGCACCTGTTAAAAATTTTAGCTAAGAAGACAAATTAGCGAATACTCAAATGTTTCAGCTCAATGTTGAATGTGTTGTCGAAACCGGGGGCCTTCATATTTTTGGATTTTTTCACAAAAGCTATCAGCTCATTCGCAGTGACTCTACTTTCCTCAGGAACCAAGCTGTCTGATTGGTCAACCTCAGCTACGCTATCAGCAACGGCTCTTTCATATGGACTAACAATGCTAAGTCCTAAATTGTGAGAACACACAAACTGCTGGCCTAGCGCATTTGCCTTCTCTACTGGTGTGATTAAAGGTATTCTTTCAGTTGCGTCCTGGGGTGACATCAGAGGAGGAATAGGCTTCGGTTTTTTCTTAAGCACCTTCGTTAAGGACCAGAAGGGCTTTGAATGCGGGAGAATTTCTCGAAGCTTTTGCTGGAAGTTCCTGTTGCGAAGCTCAGATATACTTTCCTGGATTATCCTAGTTAAGTTGTTATAAGAAATCTTCTTATCTAGGATGCCAGTTCGTTGATACTGCCTCCGGTAGATATTCCGAAGCCGGATGAGTTTCTTGGTGACACTGTCGATTTGAAGAGAGGAACTCGGCATATGTTGTACTGGAACCGTCCTATCACGAGCGACTGTGATTGAATGCTGGAAGGAAGATAGGGCTGCATCGATTTCCATCGAGGAATCAAGTGGCAAATCGATATTAATAAGTTGGACGCTATTTCTCACATCACATTTCCTTTTATACGTGCTAGTGGTTGCGGTGGACGGACGTCCCCTTTGTTAGAATTCCTTTCCTATACGCAGAACGGGAAACAGTGAAACGATATAAAAGAGAGAGTAAGCAGAGCGGCAGCCAGTACTGAATTGGTCGTCGAGCTGTTAACTGCGTATTGTGGAATTTTTACGCAGAAACACGCACACAGTTAAGGGCAAGGCAAAGTCCCGCTTAAACCGTGCTGGTCTGAAGTGCCCAGTTGGCGGCAGAATCCATCGTTTGCCTCGGAAGGGGAACTACGCCGAGCGTGTCAGTGCTGGTGCATCGGTCTATCTGGCGGCAGTGATGGACTACTTGGTTGCCGAAGTGTTGGAATTGGCCGGTAACGCTGCCCATGACAACGAAAACGAAAATCATCCCTCGCCATCTGCAGCTGGCCATCCGTTGAAAACCCCGTCCTTTTCAGGATGACCACATCACTGTGATAAAGATATATTTAGAATTGCTTTAAGTTTAGCCAGTTTTGATACGCCTGGAAAGTAGAATGCGCAAATCAAGTGGAAACATTTGTTCTAACAATTTTTGTTTTCGGCCGCATACTAAAGTAATCGCAACAAAAATACATATTGATCTGCAACTCTGTTTCGCACGGCATATTTGTATACTAGTATAAAGATGTGTTCAAAATCATCACTTTCGCTTTCGCATTGCCGTTCGTAATTGAATGTGTTAGTGACGGTGCAAATTATTTTAACTCCCATCTTGATGAATCTTTTGGTAGGAAATATTGAGATCTGAGATGGTTCTCGTGTGTGTTTTGTTTCGGCAATGGGCCTTGCTGGACTTTTTGGCTGCCTTTTTCGGTGTCATTGTGCTGACGGTGTCTCGTGCATTCATATCGGGAAACAATGAGACGACAGGTCCTCGATGTTGCTGTCGTGTGTCTTGTTTCGGGAAGAGTTGCTCAGCAAATGGTAGGAAAAATTAACCGTTCAACTTTTATATGGATGCTCTTGTATAGATACAGACATCTCGCGTTCTGATTGGCTGGTGCTGTCATGGGTTAAATCAAACAGGTTTTTCAATAGTGTACTATTGAAAAACTTCAATATTGTTGTAATACACGTTCAAGTTGAAGATTTTCGATTCTATTGGTAGTTAGATTATATAAATCCTTCTACAGATCACTGAGCTATGAGCTTTCAAAATACGAGAAAGGCAAACGCGCTTTATGAATTATCTTCTTTGATACTCGTTTATACCAAACATTTCAGAAAAGTTTAATTGTGAACTATTTAAGAATATGTCACACAACTGAAAGTTTTATCATAAAATTGTGATCATATTTCCGATGGCATGTAGCAAGAATTATGTTGATTCGTTAGATATAACAGGAGATATTCACGATCAAAAACTTATCACTCTCTCAGAGGGTAAATTTTGAAAAGGCGCCCCATAGTAAAGTAAGTCGTATTCACGACAAAAAATATACGCTGAAAAAAAATTTATTTTTTTTCTCAATAAATTCAAAATGAATCAAAACAAGGCGGGTGGGTAATGTAAGAGACATAACTGGATGTCGTGAATACGAAAATAACTGACATGTTCCTTAACACTTCCGAATATCAATTAGTTGATCAATTGTATGAATTATGCAAGCATTCCCCTTTTTCACTTTTTTCGCAAAAACAAAGAAGGCTTCACTTGATCTCGATTACTGTGAATCTCACACAGCGAAAAGTGCAAAAAAGTGTTATTTTTTCGCCAATGCTAATGACTGGCAGCTGTGACGTAATCGCTCTTGTCGAAAGCGAAACTAGCTGTGCAAACGACACAAAACACATCTGCTCGCAGTGGCTATAAAAATAGTCGCATACAGAATTTTAATGTCGATTATTTCGGGAACGGGTATAGCGTGATGGGTAAGTCGATGCCTTTCACGCTGCCCACCTGGACCAAATTGTGGAACTCACTACGATATTAAACACTGTTCGGAACATTTTCCTCGAACGATTTGTTGTACAGAAGCAGATATTTTGTTCTCTTCCTCAGAACGCGTTCTGATTGGCTGGTGTTGACATGGGTCAAATGAGACAGGTTTTTTAATAGTGTACTATTGAAATACTTCAATGCATTTGCTATACACGTTTAATTTGAATAATTTCGATTCTATTGGTAGTTAAATTTTATAAATCACTGAGCTGTGAGCTTTAAGAATACGAGAAAGACAAACGCGCATTATGAATTATCCTCTTTGATACTCGTTTATACCAAACATTTCAGTAAAGTTAAATTTTGAATTATTTGAGATTATGTCACAAAACTGAAAATTTTATATTAAAATTATAACCATATTTCCGATGGCATGTAGCAAAAATTATGTTGATTCGTTAGATACAACAATAGATATTCACGATCAAAAACTTATCACTCTCTCAGAGGGTAAATTTTGAAAAGGCACCCCATAGTAAAGTAAGTTCACGACAAAATTGAATTAAAAAAATCAGGGTTTCGATATTATTTGGATAATTTTTATTTTAAAGCTCTTACCAAAACCTACAGATTGATGGCTATCCCATCCGTGCCTTTTGAAAAATGAAGTAGTTATATCTAAAACCATTTACAGATATATTCGAAATTTCAAGTTCTCGTTGAAAGATAATCATTTAAACAGTAGAATATTATTCTACAGGTTAAAGGCAATAAATTTGTTCATGATATCCTTTCTTCTAAAAGTAGCTGTTCTTGAGATACTTGGAAATTTAATTATAACACCATTTTTTATATTTCCATGAATTGTTTATTTGCTTTCTATATCTACAATGGGTATCATCTTTATTAAGTGAAATTATATACGGTTGTTTCATCATACTAAAAAAAACTCTTTCAAAAACCTGTTTTAATCCACCTAGTGGTGTAATGATGCCTTTCTCATATATAATACTGTGGTATTCTATTCAATATGTTTCTCTTCGATTTTTGAAAGAAACCAAGGAATTGTTTGTGCATTAACTAGTATAAAATAGAGAATGAAACCGTTCTCTGATCGGTTAGGCCATACATTAGAAAATGAAGTGGGTTCACTATTATATGTGCTTTCAGCACCGGAACCCGAGAACCGGTATAATCGAAGTCGGTTCGGTTAGAAGATTTTATACGATTTTGCCAACGTACTCTAAACGACGATTTAAATTTTCGTTGTACCAGAAAATATGCAGTAATTTTTGATAGGACCATTTGATCCTAAGATT
This sequence comes from Malaya genurostris, assembly GCF_030247185.1. NCBI lineage: Eukaryota > Metazoa > Arthropoda > Insecta > Diptera > Culicidae > Malaya > Malaya genurostris. The sequence goes on along the minus strand of NC_080572.1, from coordinate 135,943,936 downwards.
GGGAATAACGGTTTTGAGTACAGCTTAGATTTTTTTTTACGATTTTTGTTTCCACGGATTAAATGACGGTGTTCAATATTGAACACACTTTACCCTATAACTCCAGAACCAGAAGTCGGATCCGCAATAAATTCAGAAATCGCGTATAGAATCGTGATACCTTTCATTTGAATGTAAGTTTGTGGAAATCGGTCAAACGATCGTTGAGAAAAGTGAGTGAGATCCATTTACCTAATATATGACCACTATTTCCGGTGCTTCCGGAATCGGATACCGGAAACCAGGATAGCCGGAATCGGTTTGTTTATTTACCTACTGATAATGGCTATCGGTTTTAGTAGTTTTAAGAATAGTTTTAAAAAATTTGTACGTGTTTTATTTCGTCGGATTGAATGATGGTGTACAAAATTGAACACACTTTACCCTATAGCTCCAGAACCAGAAGTCGGATCCGGAATAAATTCAGGAATTCCGTATAGGATCGTGATACCTTTCATTTGAATCTATGTTTGTGGAAATCGATCAAACCATCGCCGAGAAAAGTGAGTGAGATCCATTTATTTAATATATGACCACTATTTCCGGTGCTTCCGGAACCCGATACCGGGAACCAGAATAGACGTAATCGTTTTGTTTAGTTACCCACTCATAATGGCTATGGGTTTCTGTATATCAAAATCGGTTCCGCCATCTCCGAGAAAACCTAGTAAGATTATTTGACACATACACATACACACACACACAGACTTTGCTCAGCTCGATGAACTGAGTCAAATGGTATATGACACTCGGCCCTCCGGGAAAGTTACTAGTCGGTTTTTCAAGTGATTGCATAACCTTTCTATATGAGAAAGGCAAAACATAAACCCATCATATCTACTCAGCGTATTAACCAAAACTTCATCATTTTCGAAGATATGAGAATCCTCCCACATATAAGATTTATTAATGTCGATTTGCACGCCTCATTGAGAAGCCACACCACCAGCAAAATTGAAGATTTTTATCGACTTGAATACCTCCACGCACATAAGAAATCAATTTACATGCCACATTGAAATACCCTATAAACTAAGATGAAACTTACACAGTTCGAAAAAATCTTGTGATTTTACATCTTATAAGATGCACACAATTGGAGCGTCGTATTTCATACAAATTTATATTCAAGAACATGTAAAATTGTGTGATTTGAATATTACATGTCTTGAATTCGAATGAAATAAAAAACAAAAGATCAATAGCAGCAGCGCGACTTGAACCGAGAAACATTAGATCATAAGCATATCGATTACTCGACTGAACCGCTGAGCTTCCATCTGTTCATTGAATAATTGATAAATATAAATCCATACAGCGGCACTTGGTAGCCGAGTGCAAATTACACTCGGAGCATGTAAAATTCAGTGTACGTGGAATATTGCTTCAATTGAAAAATTAGGTAGTGGTGAAATGTATCGTTTGTAGAATTCTGTCACCTGTAAAATTCATAATTTTTTTCTGTGTACATGTAACACTGACACCAATGATGAAATTCTTGGATCAAGCAAAATCGATAATTTTTATCCACATTACACATTATTTTATTACATGCCACAGTGCCGTTACCTACGATTATTTACCGAAAGCACCAACATTGATCATTTTCATCGATTTGAACACCCCAATTCACATAAGAAGTCAATTCCCATGCAACATTGACATACCCTATCATCCTAGAATAAATTTCCGAAACCACCAGAATTGATAATTTTCAACGGTTTGAACACCCCAATGAGCAAATGAAGTCAAATTACACGCTAAATTGTCCATGCCAATGACAAAATTCTTGCAACCACAACAATCGGTAATTATCATCAATTTGAACAGCCCAATTTACGTAAGAACTCAATTAGCATCAGGAATCAGAACTAATTGATTCAAGTGGCATGTTCCTCTACTTATTTGGAGATTTGTGCCTTGCCTTAGCTTTTCATCAATTTCCTGATGGGAAGGAAAGGATAAAAGGAACATGGGAGGGAATTGTGAAGTGAATGAGGTGAGAAAACAGCTCAAACCATAAAGATACAAATCGTTCTGCATCACCGAAACGATGCTGAACGATCTGCAGGTGCCAAAATTCATAGTTAATATAACCTCCAACCCCCGAGAGGATTTAGAAATTTTACAAAAGCAACACCAATTTGCATTCCCGGAAGATAGCAGAACGATTCGCAGTATGTACGAGCAGAAGTAAAGGATGCCAAACAATCTGCTAAAGCCTGTTTAAGGTCAATACAGAAAGGATTCATTCAATCCAGGAAGAATTCTCTGCTGAATTACCGATTGTATTCCTCACAGAATTACTGCTTGGAATACAGTACAGTATCTACCAAGTGAATGAGACTGCATTAGCCTCATTTCACGACAGTAGACACCAGCACCAGCATGATCATTCAACAGAGAACCGTCCGTATAACAATCAAGTTGTCGTTCCTAATAACCAAACAACCATTCCTCACGAAGAGGATAGCTCACATTGAATGTTTTGAAAGGAAAACTGCATGTGAGAGTTAGGTCACATGGAGCGAGTAAATACTCGTCTAACGTAACCATTTGAGACCACAAGCGGGTCATAGTCTATAGGTCTATAGGGTTACTGTTCTAAAGCCCTGTAACCTTAAAACGATATGCACAAGATAATGCTTCTTGTTTTAGAAACACATGTAGTGGTTTAATGCACTATGCATAGTGCCTCTAAAGTAGCAGTAGGAGTTGTTGTAAATGCTCCTGTCATCGCCATTAGGACCATCCTTTGGAAATGATTTAGCTTGGACTGAACTGTCGCAACTTACATCATACAAAACATTCATATGCTAAAATTGGTCTAACAATAGTTGTGTAGATACAATGAATGTATCTGGGTTTGAGTTCCCATGATTTTTCAAAAGCTCGTCTGCATTGGTCGAAAGCAATGCAAGCTTTTTTAATTCTGAAGTCAATGTGAGCAGACCAACTCAATTTTGAATCAAGAATAACCCCGACGTATTAAAACATCAATTGATCAACCACAGTAACCTCTGAACCAAAGAACTGTAACGGACGAGCTCCTGTGATTATCCTACGATGAGTGAAAGCACCATTGATGTTCTGCCCGGATTTACAGATAATCCAACCTGACAATACCATTGCTCAACAGATCGCAGGGCTTGCTGCATTAAATTAAAAAGGGTGTTAATGTTTATACCGATCATGAATATATTATAATCGTCGGCAAACAGGGTTGTAGTAGATTTTCCACGCTGTTGCATTCCATGTAGCATTCCAAACTAACATTCCTGATATAGTGATCGACTGTGCGTTTCACTCTTTTAAGAAGAAGCTAAGACTGATAGACCTGAAGCTCTTCGCTTCCTCATGAGTGGCGCGACCGGAATTGGGAATAAATTTGACAATTATTTCCTGCCCAGCTCTTGGAATATATTGTGTCGCAAAACTAAAAGTAAGTATTTTCTTCAAAACATATTTGAAATGTTCATATCCTTTCTGCAGTAACACTGAGAAAACTCCACCCTTTCCAGGAGGTTTGTACGGAGCAAAACCCTCAACTGCCCATTTGACCGATTCAATCGTCACAATTCTTCGAGCAAGGGTCCAAGAATCGTAACTATCCGAAAAAGTCTCTGGAACAGCTGTCGGTGATGGTTCCATACATCCTGGAAAGTGAGTGTTCAAAAAATAGTGAAGTACATCACCTTCATCATTCCTTTAGTGACCGTCGTATCGATCGGATGGTAGTTTGCATTAGAGCAGCTGTGCGTTAATCCATTCTAATCCGTTTCAAGGTCATTTAATATCAAATCTTTTGTGAACTGTGAGCTCGTGCAGTAGATCAATACAGTATAAACAATAAATACCGTTAGACAGTGCCGGGTGTTATTGTGTTAAAACAATACGAACAGCGAACGGACGTTTAGTGTGGTGCCGTGAACCGGTGCTGTGTGCTTATTAATTCTCAGAAGTCGTTGTAACTAACGCTTGGCTTCAGCGGCCGAGTTGCTACGGATCATTAGCTAAGTATTATATTTTTCCCTTCGTGTCCCTTTATCATCTTATATTTTGACTCCCCCTATAATTTGCGCAGAACCTCAACCGCGCTATGGCAAGTCCATTAAATTCTCCCATGCCCCCCGAAGATAAAATGGAAACAGATTCTAAATCTGCTCAAAATAGTAAAACTCACCGGGTTAAACAGTATCCCGACGAGCCTTCACCCTCGGCCGGCCTTTATGTGGTTTATTTCCGGACCAAAGAGAAGAATAAACCGCTTAATATTTTTAAAATATCTAAAGACTTGGCGTCAAAATATACAACATTGAAATTTATCTCAAAAATTCGTCCCGATAAGCTCAGGGTCTCGTTGACCAGTCTGAAACATGCTAATGAGATCGCTCGAAACGATCACTTTACGCGGGACTACCGCGTTTACATACCAGCTCGCGAAGTCGAGATAGACGGAGTAATCACGAATCCAAGTCTGACATGCGAGGACATTCTCGAACATGGGGTCGGATGTTTTAAAGATCCCTTGCTTAAGAATGTCAAGATACTGGACTGCAAACGTTTGCATTCAGTATCGATCGCCGCGGATGGGACAAAGTCTTATCCCCACTTGGACTCGTATCGGGTGACCTTCTCCGGCTCGGCTTTGCCGAAATTCGTTCTCCTGGACAGGGTTCGTCTGCTGTACGACTTTTCGTACCACGGGTAATGAATTGCACTAGTTGTCAACAACTAGGACACACAGCTTCCCATTGTGGAAATCGGCCCCGCTGCTCGAAGTGTGGAGAGAGTCACGCAGATGGCGTTTGCGACAGAGACATTGAAAAGTGTGTTTACTGTGGGGCGGCCCGCATGACCTCACAGCATGTTCTGCGTATAAATTGCGTGGAGATCATTTGAAACGATCTCTTAAGCAACGATCAAACCGCTCGTTCGCAGAAATTTTGAAAATCGCCACACCACCTGAACAGAACTCCTACACCTGCTTGTCTGCGGACGATTGCGACTCTGACGATCCTCAAGAAGATACGTCTTCAACTGTCCCTCGTAGTTTTAGGAAGAGGAAAAATATATCATCTCCTAAACTCCCTAGCAAGGGTTCGAAGATATCTCTTGAAGGCCCTCCAAAAGTAACAGCAGAAGGAAGTGTTGGTAAAAAAACAAAAAGACGAAGCCAAAAGCTCCTAGTTCCGAAGACTTGAAATCTGAGAAAGAATATCCAACACTTCCACCCAAAACTCCGAAAGTCCCCAAGGAACCAGAAAACACATCAAGTGCTGGACTTGTAAAATTCACTGACATTGTGGACTTTATATTTTCCATCTTCAACATTTCTGACCCCCTGAAAGGTATTTTGATGACTTTCCTACCAAAAGTTAAAATGTTTTTGATGCAGCTGACTGCAAAATGGCCCCTACTCTCAGCAATCGTTTCCTACGATGGCTAATTTTTCGAAAGAGGTCAAGGATTCGATCACTGTTTTACAGTGGAACTGTAGAAGTATCATTCCAAAAATAGATCCTTTTAAATATCTAGTAAATAATCTAAAATGTGACGCATTAGCATTGTGCGAAACTTGGTTAACTTCTGATGTATCACTAAACTTCCACGATTTTAACAGTCTTCGCCTGGATCGAGATAATCCCTATGGAGGAGTACTTTTGGGGATCAAAAAGTGCTATTCTTTCTTTCGAATTAACCTCCCCTCGATACCAGGTATTGAAGTTGTCGCATGTCATGTCACAATTAAAGGCACGGACCTTTGTATTGCTTCCATCTATATTCCCCCTAGAGCCTCAGTTGGGTACCACTGGCTCAGCAGTATCATGCAACTTCTTCCCGCACCGACGTTAGTTTTAGGAGACTTTAACTCTCACGGTGCGGGATGGGGTTGTCTTCATGATGATAACAGATCAGCTATGATCCATGATATTTGCGACAACTTCAATATGACAGTCTTGAATACGGGAGAAATGACACGAATTCCCGCACCACCAGCAAGACCAAGTGCGCTGGACTTATCCCTTTGCTCGACATCGCTACGGTTGGATTGCATGTGGAAGGTAATCCCTGATCCCCACGGTAGCGATCATCTGCCTATCGTAATTTCAATCGCCAGCGGATTAAGACCATCGGAGACAATCAATGTTTTGTATGACCTCACACGAAATATTGATTAGAAATGCTAGGCAATATCGATATCTGAGAAACTAGAAACAACACTAGAACTTCCTCCGGAGGAAGAGTATACGTTTATGGCTGGCTTGATTCTTGACACTGCGATTCAACTGCAGACGAAACATATACCCGGCGCGAATACTAACATTCGTCCTCCCAACCCGTGGTGGGACAAAGCGTGCTCATCACTGAACGCGGAAAGACCTTTAGCATTCAAAAGTTCAGAAAATATGGAACACCTGATAATTATAGAAATTACGCAGCGCTAGATAAGCAAATGAAGAACTTAGTTAAAGCAAAGAAACTAGGTTACTGGCGACGGTTTGTTGACGGTTTAACAAAAGAAACATCGATGAGCACTCTTTGGAACACAACGAACGAAAGCGAGGAATATTCTAATCGCTGGATATTCGATTTCGCTAGAAAAGTATTCCCCGACTCGGTTCCGGAGCAAAAGATCTTCCGCGTCATGACATCGAATACAAACGAAACACCGTTTTCGATGGTAGAGTTCTCACTTGCGCTCTTGTCGTGTAACAATAAAGCCCGGCGTTAGACAGAATTAAAATCAACTTGTTGCAAAATCTTCCTGACTCTGCCAAAAGGCGCTTGCTGAATTTATTCAACAAGTTCCTCGAGGTTAATATTGTTCCACACGACTGGAGACAAGTGAGAGTTATCGCCATTCAAAAACCTGGGAAACCAGCCTCCGATCACAATTCGTATAGGCCGATTGCTATGCTTTCCTGTATCCGGAAGTTGTTCGAAAAAATGATTCTGTTTCGTCTAGACAATTGGGTCGAAACTAATGGCTTGCTTTCAGATACACAATTTGATTTCCGCAGGGGTAAAGAAACGAACGATTGTCTTGCGTTGCTCTCAAAAGAAATTCAAATGGCATTTGCTCGTTAAGAACAAATGGCACCAGTATTTCTTGATATCAAGGGGGCTTTTGATTCAGTTTCTATAAATATCCTATCTAAGAAACTGCACCAGCATGGTCTTTCGCCGGTTTTGAACACCTTTTTATATAATCTATTGTCCGAGAAACTTATGTATTTCACACATGGTGATTTGTCGACAATACGATTCAGTTACATGGGTCTTCCTCAGGGCTCATGCTTAAGCCCCCTTTTATACAACTTTTACGTAAACAACATTGATGAATGTATCAACACATCTTGCACGCTAAGACAACTTGCCGACGACAGCGTTGTGTCCATTATAGGACCCAAAGCTGCCGATCTCCAAGGACCATTGCAAGATACCCTCGACAACTTGTCGACATGGGCTCTTCAAATGGGTATCGCGTTCTCTACGGAGAAAACTGAGCTGGTCGTATTTTCAAGGAAGCGAGAACCAGCACAGTTACAGCTTCAACTAGGGGGAGAAACCATAGCTCAGATCTTCACATTAAAATATCTCGGGGTCTGGTTCGACCCCAAAGGCACCTGGGGATGTCACATTAGGTATCTGAAACAAAAATGCCAGCAGAGAATCAATTTTCTTCGCACAATAACCGGAACTTGGTGGGGTGCCCACCCAGGAGATCTGATCAGGTTGTACCAAACAACGATATTGTCCGTGATGGAATACGGATGCTTTTGCTTCCGATCCGCGGCGAACACTCTTTTCATCAAGCTGGAAAGAGTTCAGTATCGTTGTTTGCGTATTGCCTTAGGTTGCATGCAGTCGACTCATACGATGAGTCTCGAAGTGCTCGCGGGCGTCTTACCGTTGAAAAATCGATGGGATCTCTCATGTCGATTGCTAATCCGATGCGATATGTTGAATCCAATGGTGATTGAAAATTTCGAAAGGCTTGTCGAGCTCAATTCTCAGACCCGTTTTATGTCCCTGTATTTTGACTACATGGTTCACAATATTAATCCTTCTTCGTTTGTTCCCAACCGTGCTCATTTCTTGCATACTTCTATTTCTACTGTGTTTTTCGACACATCCATGAGAGAAGAAATTCGTGGAATCTCGGATCACGTACGCCCTCAAGTGGCCCCAAATATTTTTTATAATAAATTCATAACAGTCAACTGTGAAAAGATGTTTTACACTGACGGATCAAACATCAACAGATCCACAGACTTCGGAATCTTCAATCAGAACATCACCGCTTCGTACAAACTCAGTGATCCGGCTTCAGTCTACGTCGCAGAATTAGATGCTATCCAGTACACCCTTGAGATCATTGAAACCTTGCCCAAAGACCATTACTTCATTGTTACGGACAGTCTAAGTTCAATAGAAGCTCTCCGCGCAGTGAAGCCAGGGAAGTATCCCCCATATTTCCTGGGGAAAATACGGTAACATTTGCGAACTTTATCTGAACGGTCTTATTCAATATCGTTAGTCTGGGTCCCATCGCATTGTTCCATTCCGGGGAATCAAAAAGGCAGACTCATTGCCTTAGGTGGGCGCATTAGAAGGTGATATTTATGAAAGACCAATCTGCTTCAATCAATTTTTCAGTATCTCTCGTCAGAAAACTCTCGAAAGTTGGCAAACTTCATGGAGCAATGGCGAACTGGGACGATGGCTGCATTCCATTATCCCTTGGGTATCGACGAAACCTTGGTTCAGGGGGATGAACGTGAGTCGTGACTTCATTCGTGTGATGTTTTGGCTCATGTCAAACCATTACACATTCAACGCGCATCTCCGGCGTATTGGAATCGTGGAGAGCGGTCTCTGCGCTTGTGGCGACGGTTATCAGGACATCGAGCATGTCGTATGGACGTGTACGGAGTATCGTGACGCCAGGCCTTTATTAAAGGACTCCCTAAGGGCCCGAGGTAGACCACCTGAAGTTCCGGTCCGAGATGTGTTGGCTAGTCGGGATATCTCTTATATGCTTCTTATATACCAGTACCTCAAACGCATTAATATCCAAGTGTAATCTGTTATACCTCGCTCAGAAAGTATAATCTGATACAAACCATTACACATTCAACGCGCATCTCCGGCGTATTGGAATCGTGGAGAGTGGTCTCTGCGCTTGTGGCGACGGTTATCAGGACATCGAGCATATCGTATGGACGTGTACGGAGTATCGTGACGCCAGGTCTTTATTAAAGGACTCTCTAAGGGCCCGAGGTAGACCACCTGAAGTTCCGGTCCGAGATGTATTGGCTAGTCGGGATATCTCTTATATGCTTCTTATATACCAGTACCTCAAACGCATTAATATCCAAGTGTAATCTGTTATACCTCGCTCAGAAAGTATAATCTCCACCCACAGGTTCGACACTAACATCCGCCCGATTCTCTCGATCACCGTCCCTGTCCACCATCTTTATTGGAACTAACAAGATCTTTTTTGCCATAGATAGCGCCATCTGGAAGTCATGCAATACTCAATTCACCGACCACTGCCGAACGCCAGCTTGGCATCTTAGAGCTTAAGCAGTGTGCCTAAAAATTGTATTATACTATTGAAAAAAAAAATCACCTTCATCAGACAAGTACTCACCATCTGAAGTTCTTAAGAAACCGACATTAAAGTCATTAGATTTCGAAAGTAGTATTTAACCTGCTAGCCTCGTTACGACTAGAGACATTTGTGCAAAGATTTTTCAAACCACTTCACTCAGACGATCGAAGAGCATTTTTATAAGCCCTTCGAGCCGACACGAATGCCTCCGACGGGTGCGTCGGTGGTTCTAAGCTCTTCTGAATAGTTTCCTTAGTATAGCAAGTTCAGTATTCCACAATGGAGTTCCTCTAGTAGCTCGCACAATCCGAAGTGGATAAGCTTCGTTATATGCTGCAACTATGAATGAGTTTGTCTCGTCAACAACATTTTCCAAATAAATGGGGGTCTCAATTTTTGGTTGGTCCGCGTAAAATCTAGTCGCCAAGTCCTCTTCATAGAGGTTCCAGTTTGTAGATTTAGTATTACGATATGTGATAATATAAAATTAAAGTTTTGACTGATCGAAAATGTGTACTTATGATCAGATATCAAAAGTTGGAACTCATCAGAGACGAGCCAATTTACCAACTCATGCGCAATTCTATCAGAGTAGAAAGTTACGCCCAAAACATCTTTTCCAGATCTCGCAAAAGTTGGACGATTTCCTGCATTGACTATGTGCAGGTTTGTACTGCTCACAAATTCCATCATATCAGAGCCTCTTGAATTTATAGCTATGCTGCCCCAAATGATATGGTCAGCATTGAGGTCTTGCCGATTACAAGCGGTAAATCACTTTTGCAGCAGCATGATACAACCTTTTTGAAGACATCGCTTGGCGAAGGTTGGTTATGCGGTAAATATGCCGAACAAGCATACATATTTCCTGTCTATGCCATCAATAGTCACACCAACTGCGACATCACAAATATCCCGAGTTGTAAGCTCCGATATGAGAGAAACATCGAGAGCACTATTTGCAAATATGCATGCTCGAGGCATTTCACGTGGATTAGTCTACCGTTCTTGTTAAAGTCAACGAAGACTGGGTTTAACAACTTTCAACCGTAGAAGTTTCCCTTTTGGAATTATTTTGCTAGAACCTAAGCTATAGATTTCCTACTCTAACCATTATCAATTAAAGTGATGAAAACTCCATCTCCAGCACTTATCGTACCAGAACTAGAAGAAACCATATATATTGGCTGTAGCGAACCATGGAAGATTTTTTTTAATAATCATTGAAATCCCACGAGTTGCGAGAAATTAAGGGGGAATGTATGGGAAAAAAAAAACAATATATTCTGTTCACGACTGCATTGTTTAACCTCCTGCTGCCATTCAGTCATCGCACGGAAATACACCTTCATTTGGGAGTTACTATTTTTGTGGCCTTTTACGACATGGAACAGGAAACCAGTGGATCAATTCTTGGTGGAAAATAGTTTTGCTGGATGCCACACGGCTTACCTGTTTGGGGGACTTATACCACCGATACAGGTCGACCGTAGCGTTATTCTTAGCTAGTTGGTCAACTGCTACCGAAACCACACGGCTATCTAGGCTGCTCAGAAAGGGAAAATGATATTGATGGTAAACTTCCATGGGTGGCCGAACAACCGACGAAACCATCAAAATTTATTATATTCAACGATTTAAGCACCCCAATGAAAATAAGAAGTCAAATTACAAGCTAAATTGACCATGTCCATGATAAAATTCCCAAAACCACAAAAATCGATAATTTTCGTCCATTTGAACAGCTTAATTCACATACGAAATCAATTACCACGCTACGGTTTCCCCAAATCTCAACTTGAAAAGCAATCCACATTATGTGATTCATCGATTTGACAAATTTACTAGAATGGGTGGTGGAGTGGCCATTTTTGTCCAACGACAAATTAAACATCGAATTTTACATCGCTGGAGAATATTTCCCATTACAATGCACCGGCGAACAATTAAATTTCTTTCAAGGCGACTTGCAAAAAGTCATAAGATATCGACTGAAATTTTTCGTAATATGGACTTAAATGCTAAGCATGTCCAGTGGAATTGTAGGCAAAATAACAGTAATGATAAAATACTTCATAATCAACTCTCAGCTGGTTACTTCACAGTTCTTCATCCCAGTAATCCGACTTGTTTCTCTTCCGTGAAAAACCCCTCTACAATTGATCTGGTTCTAACAGATCAAAGTCACATTTGTAGTGAACCGATTACACATGCTGACTCTGACTCAGATCATCTTCCTGTAACATTCAGACTTTCTAACTAATAGTACTGTTGTTGTGCCGTTGAATTCCACTATATTACGTCATTACACTCTCACAAAGTCACTATTTTCACAGTCAATATTTTTTCCGAAAGTGTATCCAACGTTACAATACAGATACGTATTTCGGAATACTATTTGCATCCTTTTTCAGTGTATCGGTTTTATAAGTTTATTAAACTTAACAATAAACCAGTGCTGTAGTTGCGGTTAGTCACAGTTAGTCAGTGACTAACCAGTTCTTGGAACTGCAACCGAAAAAATTTTTTTTGGAAATTTTGATAATGGCTGATTCAAGTAACCTGAGGGGTGCAAAAGGAATAATAATACAATTGAAAAAGGTGATTGCTCCCAGGGCGCAGGGTGAAAGTAATTTTTATTATAGTGAAATATCCTTCTGAGGGCGCAAATCATTATTTATTTTCAATCTAAATAAATAACATCTTGTATGGATAATTTGGAAGGGAGCCTTGGAAATGATTCCAGGGCGCAGACTCACGGTAGGAGAATTGGAAAAGGCGCCCACATAATTGCTTCCAGGGCGCAGGATGAAAGTAATCCCGATTATAGTAAAATATCCTTCTGAAGGCGCAAATCAATATTTATTTTCAATCTAAATAAATAACATCTTGTATGGACAATTTGAAAGGGCGTTTTGGGAATGATTCCAGGGCGCAGACTCACGGTAGAAGAATTGAAAAAAGCGCCCACATAATTCCTCCCAAGGCGCAGGATGAAAGTAATCTTGACATAAAAAAATATCCTTCTGAGGGCGCAAATAATTATTTATTTTCAATCTAAATAAATAACATCTTGTATGGATAATTTGGAAGAGCGCCTTGGAAATAATTCCAGGGTGCAGACTCACGGTAGGAGAATTGAAAAAAAGCACCCACATAATTGCTCTCAGGGCGCAGGATGAACGCAATCTTAAATAGTAAAATATCCTTCTGAGGGCGCAAATAATTATTTATTTTCAATATAAATAAATTACATCTTGTATGGATAATTTGGAAGGGCGCTTTGGAAATCTTTCTGAGGGCGCAAATAATTATTTATTTTTAATCTAAATAAATAACATCTTGTGTGGATAATTTGGAAGGGCGCCTTAGGAATAGTTCCAGGGCACAGAATCACGAGAGGAAAATGGAAATAGATTTCAGGGCGCAGAATGAGAGTATTTTTGAATACATAAAATAATCCCAGTGAGGGCGTAAGATTTTATTTGTTTTCAAGCTTAATAAATAACATCTTGTAAGGACAATTTGGAAGGGCGCACTAGGAATGATTCTAGGGCGCAGAATCACGGTAAGAGAATTGAAAAGGGCGCCCATATAATTAATTCCAGGGCTAGGATGAAAGTATTTTAAATACATTAAATAATCGTAATAAGAGGGCACCAATTATTACTTATTTTCAAGCTAAAAAATAACATATTGTAAGGACAATTTGGAAGGTTGCATTAGTAATAGTTCCAGGGCGCAGGAAAATGGAAAAGGGCGACCCATACAATAGATTTTAGGGCGCAGAATGAAAGTATTTTTAAAAACATGAATTGAACCAACCGAATGCGTAACTTATTACTTATTTTTAAATACATTAATTGATCCAACTGAGGGCGCAATTTATTACTTATTTTCAAGCTTTATACATCACATATTGTGAAGATAATTTGGAAGGGCACCTCAGGAATTATTCCAAGGTGCAGAATCACGATAGGGAAATGAAGGAGTGAAGGATGAAAGTATTTTTAAATACATTAAATAATCCTAGTGAGGGCGCAAGTTTTTATATGTTTTCACGCTAAATAAATAACATCTTGTAAAGATAATTTGGAAGGACGCTTTAGGAATGATTCCAGGGCGCAAGGTGGAAGTATTTTAAAATACATAAAATGATCCAACTGAGGGCGCAAATCACTATCTATTTTTAAGCAAAAAAAAATCTTGTACGCCTAATTTGAAAGGATGCCTTAGGAATGTTTTAAGGGCGCAGAATCACGGTAGGAGAATTGAAAAGGGTGCTCTTAAAACTTATTCCGGGCGTATGTTGGAAATCTTCTAAAATACTGTATATAATTCTACTGAGGACGCAAATCATTATTCATTTTCAAGCTAAATAAATAGCATAAGTAAGGAGTGCCTCAGGATTGACATCAGGGTGCAGAACGAATTTTTTTACCTAATACTACAAAGCTTCCGAAAGCATAAATGGAGCGCAAATTATTTCTTTGTTTGTGAGTTCTATAAATAGAATCTCGGGAGGAAGCAATGCACAAGTCAGCTTTGAGCAGTGCTGCCTTAACAACAATTTTTCTAACAGTTATTATATTCAAACATAAAATATACTAGCATTTATAACTGTTTGTAATCTTCATTAACAGCTTTTAATAGTTTTAAGTTGTATTTATTGAAAAATTGAACAATAATGAGGTTTTGAATAAGAAATGATGAATTTCAATAATTTTGAACGAGATGAATTATTATAAATACTGGCATCTTTTCTTAAAACTCGCCCTTGTATAGTGGAAGGTCGGTATAGTAGAATTAATTACCCCATGAATTCAACTGTAGGGGATTTCATTGGTATTTTCCAAAATCTTATATTTTGATTAAAATACCTACTCAATACATAGTGAGGTAGTTCACCATTCGATAACATGATCAAAATCATTAAATTCACTTGTGAAGAAGCAAATAACAGGAGACTTCTTAGACATTTTCATCACGAGGAAGACGGAACACTTATCCTTCTTGATATATAGAAAGCTAACTAATACGGAAAGTATTATACGTTATACTTCTAATCATTCTCATCAGCATAAAATGACAGCTTTTCACCATATAATTTATTGAATGCATAACCCAGCCCATGGAGAAAATGCGGTAAGAAACGAGAAAAAATACATTCTCGATATTGGAAAGCTCAATTAATATTCGGAGCAATTAATTCAAACAATTTTTGATAAAAAGAAAAACTGTTGAAAAACAATCACTTACTACTTCAACCCAACCATCAGAAAATTTGAAAATAGGTTTAATAGATTTCAGCCATGATATTACACATCTGCCCAAGACAAAACTAAAAAGTTTTGGTCTGGATTTGGTATTCCGTAAGAATAATACTAGTATCTAGATAAGACCATAGAGATACTTTGAAAAAATCCAAACAATGTGCACTTCGGAGAAATTAGATAAGGTTATCATTCCAAGTCAAAAATAGCTGAACATGCTTAGAAAATTATGAGCTTACAACGAATCACATTAAAATTTTATGTTAAACATCTAACCGATGGAAACTAAACGTAGCTTAAAGTTTAAGAATATATGTAAATATAAACATTTCATGTTACCATTTATTTATATGTAACTTAGCAAAATGAGTTATCTGTAAGATGTAAAATGATTCACCTGTACTAGTACAACAGAGCACTGCACCGCACTTTCCTCCCACTATTAGTATCTGTGTCTGTTACTATTTCGTGACATTAGTGGGAAATAGTTTTTAATATTGTAGAAATAAATGGAATTTATTTTCTTAAAAAGCTATCCACTAAGCACTAAAATAAACATTTTCTTCTGAATTTGATGTGATATTCGTATTTATCGGTTACTCAATTTGCTTAGTATTGGTCGCCTTAAAAGTTAAAAAATCAAAATCGGAAGCAGATTAATATTCCTATAATATCGAAAACATACTGAAATCGAAAAGATATATAGAATTTCTTTAGTTGATAACAAAACTTATTCTCAGTTTAATTTTACTGCCAAATAAGAAAACAAAATTGAAAAGCATAATCAGTTACTGATCTGCTCTGACATCACCGAAAACACCGCGAACAAAGGCTAAAAATAGAATGGGCAGCAAAAAAACACATATCATCGGGAAATTTACATTTTAGTGATTTTATTCGCAACAACAAAAAAATTGTAAGATGGTGTGGTGGTTTCCATCATAACCGGTTTCGAACTTCTATCTCCTGATTCCAGAATATCTAACACTTTTAACGCTATAGACTATGATAGCCACTTGAAAACACTATGATTTTTTTCAATGATATGACAAGCTGTATTAATTCGAAAAGCTGTTTGCTGGTATTTTCTGTCAATGGATACTCGTTTGTGTACAAGACGCGTAGTACGAAATTGCATACATTTAGGCAATTTGACTAAAATGGAAAATAATCAATCGCCAAAATCTTGATAATGAACTAGAGTAGACTGGATTATAATATTGTGCCGCGTATACGTTAGCTGTACCCAGCATTATTAAATGACATTTTTATGAATAAAGTTTTCAGTAGATAGATTCTACCGGCATTAGCTCCATTCGTCGTTGCCATTAGGGTATGAATAGATACTGTATTTCATGGATAGTGAGACGTGCTTTTTGTTTTTCTCATTTTGAAAACTATGCAATAATTGCATCAACCATCTTTTAAAACGAGGTTGAGTTTCATAGGGTATCTGTACCCTAGATCATCTCAGGTTTACCACTAATTTAACATTTTAGGATCATTATTACTAATGATATCTGCTGTCTTTGATTAATACATTGCACTGTGGGGAACAAGGATGAAAAACGCGACTTTACTCAATAATTTCATAGAAATCTTTGAAAATATTTTCAAAGTAGGTTTATCTTATGTAGAATTGACCGTAGAATCGATTGATGACAATTAGAATAGCCGCAAAATTCACTATACCATAAAAAGTAGATAACCAATAGATTCAATGACCGCACGAATCATGTTATACCGTGTTACTCCAATTTATCCTATCAATATTGGTGTGAAACGGTATAACATGATTTTAATTTTTAGTTCTTTCTAGTTCTTTTTTTTTTGACTGATATAATTTCATTCAACCGCAATAAGCCTCCTTTCGGAATGCGATAGAAATTTTAACCAATGATTCGATTTATGAAATAAATTGGTGTAAAACGGATTAAAAGGGCTAGTACTACCAATCCTATTGTATGTACTTGAATTTCTGCAGTTTCCTATGTAATGTGAACCAATATTGATAGATCGTATTGGATCTGCTTCTATATTCAATATTATGAAATAATTTATATAGTTCTTCGTGATAAAAAAGGAGGACGTATACGTTAAACTTTTTTATTCAATACGAAAAATTTTGAAATTTATATTAATGCAAATATGATGAACATTAAAACATCTGACACTACCAAAATCCAAATAAAAAAGTCGAGAAAAAATTCGAAAATTTATCAATTAGAATCAATTAAACTGTAAACCTTCACTAAACTGGTTATATTCACTTCTGATTTGCATAGGTATTTCACCAGATAAGTATTTCTAATAGTTCTTTAGATAATATTTAAATCCATTAGAAGTGCTAATTTTGCGTAATGTTCCCCATCGTTTTCCACTTATTTTGTTAAATTACAAACGATAAGCAGCAGGATGACGCAATCGATCTTCTTTGAAGGGATTAAATACTGAACGCAATTGATGAAATATCGAACTGAATTCTTGATACTTGAACCTGAGCTGAACGAAATATATCAAGTATTAACGTTTTATACCTACCCAGGTACGAGAAAAACGTCATGACTTTTCTTCCGTTTATACCAAAAATTTCAGAACACTTTAATTTTGAATTATTTGTGATTATGTCATACAACTGAAAATGTTATCATAAATTGATGATGATATTTCTGAAGGCATGTTGCAAAAATTATGTTGATACGTTAGATACAACAAGAGATACTCAAGATCAAAAACTTATTACTAACTTATCACTAACTCAGAGGGGAAATTTGTAAAAGGCACCTTTTAGTCGACGACAAAAGGGACCTTGAGGTAAAATGAACATGATAGCATTTAGTGCGGTCCTTCTAAGTACGTAGAATTGATTTTACTGACCATTTTACACCAAAAAATGCTTTGTGGTCATCTGCCTCCAAAAAGTCGTAACGTTTTTGATCCATTTTTCCCTACTGTGCATTGGTTTAAAGAATAAGAAGAAAATATATGCATTCTGCTCCGATTTTCACGTTTTCATAACAGAAGTATATTTCATTTTCACACTAATTTTGATTGTTAGGGCTGCCAATGGCTCCGAATGCATCATATGTGTGCTGAAGACCGAGTAATCGGATAAATACTGTGATGTCCTGACTAATGAGACGACTATTGGTTCAACTGCCCTATATCATTTGAATTAGTCTAGATGGCAAAATGTTCGTGTAGGTGTGTGTCAAAATATTTGACAAATTTTTCACAATAATTGCTTGGCTAATTTGCATAAATTTCAATTCAAACGAAAAGTATTATAACAGTTTAACTGAAATTTAAATTGAATTTTATCTGAATCTAACAACGGATTCCGGGATATGTGTGAAATATTTCAATTTCCACGAATATTTTATTTGAAACGTAAAAATACGCAAAATCAATTTGCCGGTCTATGAACTAACATAGCTAAATACAATTCGTTGAAACAGCTGTTGCGTTCTTTATTCTTTCATTTCTGATAAATTTCCTAACCAAGAAGACTTCCGGATCCGGAAATATAGGGTAAAGTGGGTTAAAAATTTTATACCATCACTGAAAAAAGGGCGAAAACCCGTAAAAATTTTCTAATTCCACCTCAAATTTTCTCCAATTGATAGTTTTATCAGTAGACGGTCAAACAAACCGTTTTTAGTTATTTTTTCAAGAATCGAAGAAAATTATTTTGAAGAATACTACAGTATTATATATGATAGTATGATTGGTATGAGAAAGGCATAATTACACCAGTAGGTGGATTAAAACAGGTTTTTGGTATCGCAATCACTTTTTCAGAGGTGGCCGAACCGATTTTCACTAACTTAGATTCAAATGAAATGGTCCCATAGCTTGTTATTTAATTTCATCAGGAACCGAATTTCGGAGTTACAAGGTAATATGTGAAAATTAAAGAAAAACCTAGTGGTGTTATGATGCCTTTTTCATATTACTTATATTTTCAAAAACATGACTAGAAGATTCTGTCAAGTTTCTTTTTTTCAAACTTGAATAAAATCAAAAACTTTCTTCGGTATAAACTACCATCACCTTTTCAATTTGTGAACAGTTATGTCAGATTAACCAAGATCATCTTATTTAAATTAGAAATTAATCTTAAGCACGCAAGATTTATCTGGGGTAGTAGCAGATATCTTAGGCGAGAACGACATAGCAAAAAGTTTCATCGAGTTAATAACAATTGATCGCAGCCTCCACAGTTTCGCTTCTGCATTGATTGACCAATTCTTTCCAGCTTATATATCCCCCATTCTTTCAAAAACCATCGTCTCCGTTAGGGGAAAGCCAGTAAGCCAGAATAGTGTCTTTTATTTTTAGCAGAAAAAACTGATGAGTAATGTCAGACATAACTGGATGACGTAAATACGAATAAAACTGACATGCTTTTTCTACATATCTGAATATCTACAATCACACGTACTAGTTGATTTGCAAACTTTCAATGCGTCACTTGCATAATTGTAACAGTAAAATTTTACGGCAGACCACATGAGAATAATATGACATTAATTACAATAACTTACTTGTCAAACCTGTTTCGAAAACAGTAATTGTATAGCGAGTTGATAGAATGTCCACAAACCAAAAACCGTCATTTGGATTTTATGAATTTTAAAATATAAATTATTAATAACAACTCGTCAAGCGCGGAAAAATGCCAGTTGTAATTGTAATAAAAAGATTTTGGGCCATGAACCGTGGAATTGAAACATATGCTTGATACAGTGAAGAACAATCCGGGACAGCTGCTAGGAATGAATGCCGTCTTCAATCTACAATCTACAAACAAAACAAACAAAACAAAACTAAGACAAACTAAGATTGAAATAAGTTTTCACAAACAAACAAACAAACTAAGATTGAAAAAAGTTTTCACAGAATTTTAAACAAACTAAGATTGAAGTAAGTTTTCACAGAATTATTTTAAACAAACTAAGATTGAAATAAGTTTTCACAGAATTATCAAAACATGCACTATTTGATGCTTCACGCAAACTTACGTGAAAAACATGTGATGTTGTGAGTGTTGAAAATAATTTGGCATGAAATTCAACGATATGAACAAAAAATAAGAACTCAGAGCAAACAATGGTAACTTCAACCAAGAATCGTTAAATGGCAAAGTATGTCCGTTAGTTGATTGAGTTACCCAAGCCGCTGATGAGTAAATGGTCCATACAAATTTATATAGTCCCACTTGCTAACCAAGGTCAAATTACAGTAAGAACAAATAAAATTCATTTCAATCCCACATTAAGTCATTACAAAAGGAATTTTTGTGTCATTTGACAATTTATACAGTAAAAAAATTTGAAAATTTCTCAGTTCAAAAAAATCTTGTGATTTTACATCTTATAAGATGCACATAAATGGAGCGTCATGTTTCAAACTAATTTATATGCAAGAACATGTAGAATTGTGTGATTTGTAAATTACATGGCTTGAAAACGAATGAAATAAAATACAAAATATCGATAGCAACTGCGCGAGACTTGAAGAAAGAAGCATCAGATCTCAAAGCGCTCCAGTTAATCGACTGAGCCACAGAAGCACATATCGATGTGAATATTTCATAAGGGCACATAAACCAATGAGAGATTCTCTTTGTTTACTTTCTCTTCTGTTAATAACACCTAAATTTTCACGTTTACTTACCAAATTTGCATATAGGATGAAAGAAAATATCTCCAGCTTTGTAATAGTATTATACATGTTACGAACAATTTTGTGATAACGCAGATATAATCGAAAGAGAAAGTAAACAAAGAGAATCTGTCAATTGTTTTAAGGCCCTTTTGAAATGTTCACGTCGATATCTGCCTAGTGAATAATTGATACCTCTAAACGCATACAGCGTCACTTGGTAGCCAAGTGCAAATTACATTAAGAGCTAGTAAAATTCTGCTCGAGTGGAATATTGCGTCAATTGACATATTAAGTTGTTATGAATCGTATCGTTTGTAGAATTGTGTCACCTGTAAAATTTACATTTTTTTCTGTGTTAATAAAATGGAATCTTAATGCTTACAAAAACAGTGAAAACGGAAATCTGCATTAGACACAATTTTCCATTAAATGTAACATAAATTTCAAAAAATCTATTCACATATTAATATTAAATTTGTTGCCGTTAAATTTTTTATGCAGAGTAAACATTAAAATAGATAATTCTCCATTTTCTTTCTACCAATTGTATTTTCCATCATGATTGAAATGTTTAGCGCGTGAATTTCACTTACCGTTTCCACACGAGTAACTTGTACGACTGTATGAATTTATATATACGATTTACCCGACTAGCAGATACGTGCTTCTGTGGTTCAATGAATAGACGGACGCTCTGTAATCAAATGGTTCTTGGTTCAAATACAGTTGTTATCAATCGAACGATCTTTTTTATTTCGATAATTTCTTACATCATTTTTTTTCAAATCACACGTACATTTTTGTAATTTCTGATGGATACTTTTTGTTACATCTGATTCAATTCAATTTTAGAGGTTTCTTCCAAACTGCGAAGTGGTATCGGTGCAAAAAGTGTAGCACAGGTTTAGTGCAATTGGCAATTGGTTTCAGTGCATCCTCCACTACACACGGGGCCTTTTACGTTTTCGATGAGTTCTACATCAGTTTAGGTTGCACGTTAGGCATGATCTAATATTCTCAAGTATCATGCATTTGGTGCAATATGCAATTTCAAATGGTTTTTGATGATAGACGGAAACATTTGATCACAAAGCACACCAGATAGTCGACTGAGCCACAGAAGCACATATCTGCTTGGCTGTAAATTAGTAAGAATTATGTCACCTGTAAAATTCATAATTTCTTTCTGTGCAGTTTTGAAGAAGTAGATTTTGAACTCTATCTCAAAATCACACAATCGGAACTATTATTTGAAAGAATAATAAATACAGAAAGTGGAAATCTCAACAACTGGGTACTTAAAAACATTAACATTCAGATTATGATAACACTTATGTCTGTTGCAAATGAGTCTTCATAGTTGATTTGTGTGGCAATTGTAGAGCTTCAGGAAACTTACAAAAGAGTTAAAAATGAGTTATTGAGGCAAATACGGCGCCTCGCTCGCAACAAATAGGTCTGATACTAGAACTATATAACTGTTGTATACAAAAATACGAAGATAAAGAAACAGTAAACCCCGTTAAAAAAATCTAACTTCAGTCAATTGCAATGCGCCCCTGTACCACGGAAATCCAGGCGCCCCATCAACAAAGTTAACGACTAACCAATTAAATTTGAACAACTACGGCACTGCAATAAACTTATACAACCGATACACTGAAGAAGGATGCAAATAGCATTCCAATATACGTATCTGTATTATAACGTTGGATACACTTTCGGAAAAAATAGTGACTGTGAAAATAGTGACTTTGTGAGAGTGTAATGACGTGATATAGTGGAATTCAACGGCACAACAACAGTACTATTAGTGAGAATATTCTACTAACAGCTCCAACAGAAATTTAGTGATTCAGACTTTCCAACGAAGCTATAATGAATAAAATTAGTTTTATATTCAATTATCATAGAGCTAATTGGTTGGATTACTGATATCACATTGAAAATCATGTGGATCATGAAACTATTTTAGAAAATTTCGACTCGGCAATTGATAATTTGAATCGTTCATTATCGAAGCTAGAAATCTTTCAGTTCCCAAAGCTTAAACTAAATTAAATTCTCCTATCATCGATGACAATCTTCAACTGCTCATTCGGTTGAAGAATGTTCGTCAACGACAATATCAACGTTCTCGTGATCCTGCTACGAAAAGCATGGTTAAGGATTTACAAAAAGAATATTTCAACTCAAGTGTTTTTACAAGATGACATTATTGAGACGAGTTTTGATGAAGTTAAGTCAATTATTATGAAACTTAAAAACATGAAGGCTCCCGGTAATGATGGAATCTTTAATATTCTTATTAAAAATCTTCCCGATGTTGCCTTGAGACTCTTGGTAAAAATTTTCAACAAGTGTTTTTCATTAGCTTACTTCCCAAAAAGATGGAAAAACGCTAAAGTAATTCCTATCCTCAAACCTGATAAAAATCCAGCAGAAACATCAAGCTATCGACAAATTAGCTTACTTTCTTCTATCAGTAAACTTTTTGAAAAAATTATCTTATTGAGAATGATGTCACATAAAAATCAGAATTTATTTTTTTTACCAGACCAGTTTAGATTTCGTCATGAACATTCAACTACTCATCAACTTGCGAGAGTAACGAACATGATAAAATCAAATAAATCTTCTGGGTTATCCACTGGAGTTGCTCTTCTAGACATAGAAAAAACATTCGACAGTGTTTGGCACAAAGGTTTAATAGCAAAAACGTCTGATTGCCAGTTTCCTATTTATGTGATCAAAATGATTCAAAACTATTTAACTGATCGTACTCTTCAGGTTAGCTATCAGAATTGCTACCCGTACGAGCAGGTGTTGCGCAGGGTTCGAGCGTAGCTCCAATCTTGTATAACATTTTCACTTCTGATCTTCAAAATTGGTTGTCAGAAATCGCTATTCTGTGACGACACAAGTCTGCTAGCCACAGGAAGAAATCTAAGAGTGATCTGCAGTCGCCTATAAAGAAGTTTAAATATGTTCAGTGATTATCTGTCAAAATGGAAAATTAAGCCAAATGCAGCAAAAACGCAATTAATTATCTTTCCTCACAAGCCAAGAGCTTCTTTTCTTAAACCCAACAATAATCACATTCTCAAACTGAATGGCTTGGAATTGACACGGTCTGATCAAGCAAAATACTTAGGTTTAACGTATGACAAAAAACTCACTTTCAAGGAACACACGGAATTCAGGCAAAATGTGATACATATATTAAATGTTTATATCCTCTTATAAACAGAAATTCTAAGCTCTGTCTAAAAAACAAATTATTAATTTATAAACAAAGGCTATAGCAGGATAAGCATGTGAAATCTGCCCCCAAAGGGAATTCATATTGTTATACCACATTCGAAAGGTCATGGACTGGAAACAATTTTCTCAAAGTTTCAACCCTTTAACTGCCATATTGACGGAGCTAGGGTGGTTCTATTGATTTTTATTTTATTTGATTTTTGAAGAAACTGCTTCTCCGAAAAATTTGAAAAAAATCAGGCATGTTTAAGGCATTATGGGGATGCTTTACAATTTTTTTCAAAATTTTTGAAGATGTATTTCTTTTATTAAAAAATTCTTGAAAATTTTGAAACATATTTTTTCCCTCTTCCAATTTTTGCACCACCCTGGATTTTTTAGTGATAAATAAAGAATTTTTGGACATGTTAAAATGGTATGTTTTCATATTTTTTAAAAATGTGGACGACCAAAATATTTAATTTTTTCTAAAAAATCAATAACAGTCGACCATGCGTTCCCATCAAATTCTGAGAGAAGGAAACGCATGGTGCTTTGTTCTAGTAGTTAATGATGCAACTCAAGTGCAGGGCTTAGAAATCAAAGTAACGAAAAGAAGGAAATGATCATACTTCGGGTACAACCTAGAAAGCTACAAAGCGAGAACTTACTGGTATGTGGTTTATATATGAATGGTAGTAATATATGAACGTTGCGAGTATCACACATATGCAGTTCGGTTACGGCAGTCAAGAACTAGAGCGAGTGACTGTATATAATTCGATGATTCGATAGTGTTTCATGATATGGTCAAATCGTTTTGCACTGTTGGGTCTCGTACAACGCGGTTTTCTTTTTGCCAGCTCTGTACATTTCACTAAATACATAGCGAGTTGAAACAGCAGTGAATTTAATTTTTTTCTTTTTTTATATTGGTGTCAAACAAAAGTGGCCACTGATGAAGGTTGGAATCGATTTCTTAGAATTGTTTTTCCATAAATACGTTTATTTCTTAAGGCAATTTACATAAGTTGTTCTTCGCCGTAGCATCACTTTTACATAGAATTCTTATCCTAATATAATACTAATATAGTTACATAAATTTGAGTTTAATAAAGCATATTCCTCTTATTTTTTAAATATCATATTATTTAAACCAAACGATGAACTGCTAGAAATTTTAAAATAAGCTGAAATTTTTATACATTTTGTGGTTGATTTCATAACCCACTTAGAGTTTTTTTTTATCAGCACATCATTTTTAATAAAATTTTGCTATTGGATGAACTAATGGACGCAGTAGGAGTCAGGACTAAGACTCAAAAGGGTCAATTATTAAATTGAAACTTCAATTGTCTTTATGAAATGATTAAGAAGTTTCATGTAAGAAAGGTCACGAAAAAATTTCTGAAAATTATTGACTGTATTTTTCATTTAAATAGGAAATGAGAAAAAAATGTTATAAAAATACATTGCTCTTTCAATGCACACATTTTCTCTCTGATTCTTTTCGTTTATTCTATAGAATTATCATCGTCACTTGGTAGCTGTTCTGATTTAAGCATTTCTGACATTATTTTCGCCGGTCTCACAATTCTGGATAAAAACCGAGCATAAGGAAAGGTAGTGAATAATGGCGGCCTCGTGTGAACAGCAACCAACAGTTCTATTGCCAATAACGCATTCACAGCAACGGCGCTGGATTCCCAAATATCCAGTCGAATTTGTAGTGTACTCGATATAGTACTTGTGAGCTTTTAAAAATGAGACTTATTACCGGCCCGAATAGCTTTTTTGTGAACTGTGTGTCTCAATTGGGTCATCTCGTGATAAAGCTTTAAATCCAAAATTACTTGGCAGAACATCCTTTTCAAAAGCTTCTGTTCCAGAGCTACTATATTCCGATACTTGTTGCACTCGTTCCAATCCAAGGATTGATAATATTATCTTATTAGAACTTCCCGTTCGCAATTTGAACAAAAATACGAATAAATCTTTCTCATTTAAACCAGCATATCACGAAGCTCAATGATATTTGACCATATTAAACCTGTAAAAACCTGGAAGCGTTCCTATGAGAGTGAAAATCGTACACGTAAAAAACTGACACTCGCTCTAGTTCTTGACTGCCATTACCGAATTTCATATGTGTGATACTCGCGACGTTCATGTATTACTACCATGTATGTATGTATTATGCAAAGGTTGATACTCATTTCCTTCTTTTCGTTACTTTGATTTCTAAACCTTGCGCTTGAGTTGCATCATAAACTACTAGAACAAAGCACCATGCGTTTCCCTTTTAAGAGAACTTTATGGGAACGCATGGTCGACTACTACTAGAAACTGCTAAGATAAAGCACCATGCGTTTCCTTCTCTCAGAATTCGATGGGGACGCATGGTCGACTGTTATTAATTTTTTAGAAAAAATCAAATATTTTGGTCGTCCACATTTTTAAAAAATATGAAAACATACCATTTTAACATGTCCAAAAATTCTTTATTTATCTCTAAAAAATCCAGGGTGGTGCAAAAATTGGAAGAGGGAAAAAATATGTTTCAAAATTTTCTAGTATTTTTTAATAAAAGAAATACATCTTCAAAAATTTTGAAAAAAATTGTAAAGCATCCCCATAATGCCTTAAACATGCCTGATTTTTTTCAAATTTTTCGGAGAAGCAGTTTCTTCAAAAATCAAATAAAATAAAAATCAATAGAACCACCCTAGTTCCTTCAATATGGCAGTTAAAGGGTTGAAACTTTGAGAAAATAGTTTACAGTCTATGACCTTTCGAATGTGATATAACAATATGAATTCCCTTTGGGGGCAGATTTTACATGCTTATCCTGCTATAGATTTTTCAGACCAGCTACGCTTTATGCAGTACATATTTGGTCAAGTTGTTGTTCCACTAGGAAGAAAACGCTTCAAAGGATTCAGAATAAAATTCGGAAAATGAATTTGAAGCGTCCTTCCTGGTTTAGTGCAAATGAGTTACACGGACTCACAAATATAGAATCATTAGATGTAATGTCACATGATATTATAAGCAAATTCCGACAAAAATCGATGCAATCTTCAATTGAATCGATTCGCTCTCTGTATTAGTTAGTAAGTTAGTATATAAATTCCTTTTCCCCATTACACAATACAAGTAGGTTTAGGATTTTTCCTACACAAAAATCTCAGAATTGCAGAAGTAAATGATATCTTCACGGTAATAACCAAATCATGTATATAATAGGGCTGAAAAGTCACCACTTGTGACTGAACACCCAATTTGAATCTTAATAATTGAACTTTAACTCATATTCCAATAAATAGTTATTTTAAAAAACGCTACGGTTTCCAAACATGTAAACTTAAATTGTTTTACATGTTCTTTCGAATAAAACCGAAATACAAACACTCGTTGCGGATTCAACTAACACCAAGAAAGGCGGGCGGGTAAAGTCAGAGACATAACTGAAATATACACAAAAATTGTTTGTAACCATCTAAGATCTTTAAATACAGATTTGGAATGCATATGACAATTATTCCAATAACTTACATGACAAACGCATCTCGATAATACCAATTGTATATCGATTTGAAAGAATATTTACTAACCGGAAGCCGCTATCTTGGGCTTTTGGAATCCTAGAACTATAAATTATTGATATCCACTCACCAAGCGTGGACAAAAAGATCCTATTGTTCCTCCAAAAATTCATGAAAACATATGATTTACTTATAACAAAGTCATTTTTGACACATAAATAAATTAAATTAAACAAATGAATTATATATTCTACCTCAGTTTTCCTGAACCTCAAACCTAATCTACTCAAATTATTCTTTTTTCAGGACTTGCGAATGTCGGTTGAAACTAAATAGTAGTAGGTTTGATTGACAACTGATTGTTTTGTGTTTTAAACAATCATAAACAATATCAACATACACTGCTTCGCGAGCAAGAACTCTGCCTTGAAACGGTATATATAAGTAGAGGTACATATTAGCAGTGCTAATGCTAATTTAGCACTAGCTTTTAGTTTATTCGAAACAACTTCTATCTATGGTTCTTGATATAAAATTCAAGATACAAAATAAACTAAAAGTAGGTAATGCCAGAGGCATAACCGCAAGATTG
The DNA here is from genome assembly GCF_030247185.1 of Malaya genurostris. Lineage (NCBI taxonomy): Eukaryota > Metazoa > Arthropoda > Insecta > Diptera > Culicidae > Malaya > Malaya genurostris. The sequence continues at coordinate 135,915,949 of NC_080572.1, read as the reverse complement.
ACGTAGAACTGCATTAGAGATGAGCATAGATATTAATTGATTCGATAACGTTTGACCGTTTGTGATTTTATAGTGCTGAAAAGGACAAAAAAGTGTTCAAATATTACGTTTGTATTCTAGAAAGTAGGACGTGATTTAAGAGAGTTTTATAAATAAGTTCTTTACGTTACATTTTGGGTTGTAAGAAAGTTCTGTAGTTATCTAATACTGAAAATTTTATCACGAATTGCTGTAGCTGTAGCTCAATTGTTAGATCGTTCATCTGTTTTCATGTAATGTGAATTTTTAAGTGTTGTTGAAAAGGTTTCTAACTATCTCTTGGCGTTCTTTCAATTCCAGGTATGCTTGTAATATGTTGTGTTCCGCAGTTTTTATGTTTAGAGGTAATAGTTATCGACAGAACTATTTAAATAATGAATTTACAGTATGAATATTTATAGCAATCGGAAACATCGACACAAGCTGCAGTACGAACAGGTGCAACACTATTTCAAGAACACGTAAACGAAGAGCTACGGGATAAGAGAAGATTAAAAAAAAGACTTCTCCTAGATCGTACTGATATCGACTTCGAAAACTACCATGGTGTCGTAGGTCGCCCTGGTACAGACTACCCAATATTAATGGGTATGCCAATCACTAATTTCGATTGTCGACAATATGGAAATGGGTATTTTGCAGACTTGGACACGAAATGTCAGGTATGTAGTTACTAGAATAGATAACAATATAATGAAAACGTATTAAATCCACCTAGCAGTGAAATGAAAATTCTTTTATATTTTTGTCATTCCCTATTCTGCCTACATTCACATATTAAACTCATAGTGAAAGCTGAGGCAAACTGAGAAAAAAACGATTGAAATTTTGATGAGAAACACATCTTTATTTTCTATCTAGGGGTGCAAATTAAATATTCAAGGTTAAATACAAGTAGAAATGTGGTCAGCTTTTGAACATTTACATTTACATTTACATTTCATCAATTGATGGAAATATTTCTTCGTATTGATTTGAATGTTCATAGTTACACAGAAAAAAATATGAATTTTACAGAATTCTACAAACGATACATTTCACAACTACCTAATTTTTCAGATGACGTTATATTCCACTAACACAGAATTTTACACGCTCCGAGTGTAATTTGCACTCGGCTAGCCAGTTCCGCTGTATGGATTTATATGTATCAATTATTCAATGAACAGATATGAGCACTGTGGTTCAGTCGGGTAACCGATGTGCTTGTGATTTAATGTTTCTCGGTTCAAGTCGCGCTGTCTGCTATCGATCTTTTGTTTATTATTTCATTTGAATTCAAGCCATGTAATTTTCAAATCACACAATTTAACATGTTCTTGAATATAAATTTGTGTGAAATACGACGCTCCATTTATGTGCATCTTATAATGTAAAATCACAATAGTTTTTCGAACTGTGCATGCATTTTCAATTGTATATCATTGATATGTTAATTTATAGCTAGCAGTGTCCTGTTTTGTGTGCTAAACATCTCCGGAATACCGGTTTTTCATACCACAGACGATGGTTTTGAAGGAGTAAGCGATATATCAATGGGGAAGCATCGCCCTGATTGGTCAATCGATAAATATAAGCGAAATTATAGCTAACGTTTCAGTCCTACGTGTAGCATGCTAGAGGTAGGTTGTTGCTATACAGCAAGAAAAAATGTGCCATAAAACGATTTGAAGCTTTACTTGATATGCTCTTATCTTGTGTCATCCGAGTTCAGATGAAATACCAGATTATGTCGTTTTCGCATGAGAAATTGGTAGCTACCCCAGCGCTTAAGCCTAATTTCTAAGAGCGCTTAAGATTAATTTCTAATTTATATAAGATGCTCTCGATTAATAATTAGAAACGGTTTATCGCTTCAACCGAAATCGCAGAATGGTAGTAATGGTATAGAAACTTAACGCTATAAACATAATTGCGTGCATACAAAACTTGAACACAAGCTTGGTGAAGAGAAGCTCGAATATCGAAATCCGTATCGCAAGTATGTACAAAGATATAATTGCATGCATTTGGGATATTGATGTAATTTCGCCGGCTACAAAACAAATACAAATCAAAACAAACAGAGACTATATTCTGAGTTCGCGTGTTCGGTGTTGGTTCCTAATAAAAATCAATCTAAGCAGACTCTCGTGCAAAAGTGTGATGATTGATTGTCGATTGATTGATTGATTGATCCTTGTAGTTTTATTTTCGACTGTCGTCTTTCCCTTTTTCTATAGAAAGGTAGTAAAATTTGTGGAGAATCCGACTTTTGACCGGAGCTCCGCCGATGTGAAACTACGTTTTTCTTTTTTATTCTCCCCTGGGTCAGTTTTAATAATTGCACTGTATCAAATTAATACCATTCATAGAGTATACAGCGTTGCTGTACATGAATATGAGCCTATCAGAAATATTTGAACTTAGTTTTGTATGTTTGTGTGCAATAACACGGATAATACGCACACATATGCAACGGTAATGTAATACATTTGTGTGCTTTGCGTCAATTGGTCTACAAAAACAAATGTTGATATGATCCAGTATAACTTCGGATCAACCTAACAGATTTCAACCAAACACAGAGACTGCTTGCACTTTGAAAGTAGTCATTAAAGTATTCCCATGTGAGTAGAAGAAGTAGTCTCTAGCAGGTGGATCTTATGTGAAAATGATCTAATTTGACGCGAATTGAATCTTGACGAGTACAGATAATACACCTATCGCAGAGAAACTACAAAGAGTATTTTCTAGGGGAAAGATGTAGTAAGTGTACCTTACAAGGGAAGATAGAGGTCGAACGTCTAATTTATCTGATTTTCCGCTAAACAAGCATATGACGAACAAAGATAACTCTTGCAACTCCGAATTTTGGGCAGTTTCGTTATACTGTAGGAAAGAAAAGGGGGGGGTGGCAGGGTAAGGTTGCTCTTGGTAAACCTTATCGAATTGGATGTGAAACAATACTCCTTGACAAGCACAGATACTTCTTGGAAATCCGTGTCCAATGGTTATATATTAATATATTTTGCACGTTTCTGTGTTGAATATTCTAAGTTAATTAAGGAAACAAATAGAATTTATCCACCTGTATCAAATCCCACATTAATAGAATAGAAAAACAAATATTGAATTGTGCAAGCTTTCCCCTTTTTCACTAATAGAGTTTGAAGCGAGGCACCTACATTAAAGTACAGATTAGTTATATTAAACAGCTACTATTCTACAACTATATATTCCACACTTGAAACAATTCCTTTTTAATTTGCTAATATAGGAGGCTAGGTACGACAAATTTGTAGTTTATTTTTATTTAGGCTATGAAGTTCGAAGATATCTGATTCTTCTCGAAATTTCAGTACGAGACAATTGCAATTGCCTGGTCTGAAATGTATAATAGTAATGATAATAATAATAATAATGATAATAATAATAATAATAGTAACAATAATAGGAATAATAATAATAATAATAATAAAATAATAAAACAGATTCATCTGTATATATGGCAACCTTGTTTCGCATGGTATCTTTTCACACGACCCCGTACTAGTATAAAGATGTGTTCAACATAATCACTTTCGCTTTCCTATTGCCGTTCGTAATTGAATGTGTAAGTGACGGTACAAATTATTTTGATTTCCATCTTGATGAATCTTTTGGTAGGAAATATTGAAAGTTTAATTAACACTTAATGATAATCTGGAGCACTAAAAAGTGCCTTGAATTGTCACAATCAAAAAGATATGACGACTGATCCCTTCGGGTGCGATATAATTGTTGTGTACCGGCCCAGTTGGAACTGGATTTCGTGAGGTTCTCGATGTTGCTCTCATGTGTGTCTTGTTTCGAGAACAGTTGCTCGGCAAATGGTAGGAAAGCGACAAAATTCAACTTTCAATTCTTTATGATGATCCTTAGCACTGAAAAGTGCTTTGAATTGTCTGAAAAGTGCTTTGAATGGGCCTTGCTGGTTTTTTTGGTTGCCTTTCCACTGGTTTTCGGTGCCATCGCACTGACGGTGTCTCGTGCGTTCAGAGTAGCTGCTTTAACTTAAATGACGCTATTTCTCACATGACATTTCGTTTCATACCTGCTACTGGCAGCGGTATACGGACAGCCCCTTTGCCAAAATTCCTTTTCCTGTTCACAGAACGGGAAACAGTGAGACGACATAAAAGAGAGAGTTAGTAGAGCGGTAACCAGTCATTCTGTGTTTCGTTTTCAACGAGTACACAGTTAAACCTTTGATACATACGAGTGAATTGGAGAAGATGTCGCTCAAAGCGACCGATTGTGAGAGAGACAGTTCTGGACGGTCCGTGAAACGGAAGAAAACTACAGAGTTCCAGCCATGTGTCAGTGGCTACAATCAGGGCTGGCAATAATCAACTCAGTACTTCATCATCACCGAGTTCAGCTCACCTGCAAATCGGTTTCAAAAGCATCACTAAACGAGTTGAGTAACTGGGTAACCATTCGTATAGAGAAAACATCGTCTCAACATCGTAGTGTCAAGCAATCAGCAGATGAGCGCTGACTGCTCATCAAATATTAGAACCCACTGAGAGACGATTTGTGAGTTGTGATTTGATGTGTTTGTACATCAACACATTGAATCAGATTCTTATGAAACTGTCTCGCTTGTATTCCCCACCCACCAGAGTTGCCATGGGCGGCCAATGTTCGAATCGATGCCATTTCAATCCATTTCTCAAGACATGTTCTTGCATGCTGGAGAACGCATTCGTTTCAGTAGCCAGTTGTGTTTAGCTCGAGACATGAAATTCAATCGTTTATGGTATACATCACACTACGGTTCGACATTTTTTTCGCACATTAACGCTTGTGTTCGTTTTGAGTACCAGCAAAAACAAAACCGAAAATCTGGGTTGTGTTGGCAGCTCTGTGGTTTAAGAATACACTCACCGGTGTAGCTCGGTACAGTGATGCCAAACTCAGTACTCACCTTTTAAAACTAGGAATGAGAGTTAAATGCTATGAAATCAAAACTGAGAACCATCAATACCATCATAATTTGATGTCAGCGGTGCTCTGTATAGGTGAGTGTGTTTGTTTAAATCAGCGATGATTTTCATCTTTACCATCATTTTTCGGATTGCATCGTAAATCATGTGGTGAGCTGATGAATAGAAAAAATCAAATCTTATGAGCGAGTTTTTGCCACCCTTGGCTACAATGAACACCTACGCTTCACTGGATATTGATACCAATCTAGATGCCGATCCGGATAATATGGATAATGCCACTTGGAAAACAGTGACCAGGAAAATCAAGCTTCCACCGTTGATGGTTACCAATGCAGATTATCACTCACCGCGGAAGGCTCTGCATTCATTGAATGTCGCACCAAAATTCAAGTTATGCAGCTTTGGGGCCAAGCTGCTTGGCAACTCACATCACGAGAATGATCTGGTAATGAAACATCTACAGGAAACGAAAGCTAAATTTTTCACTAATGACAAGCCGAGTGAAAAACCATACAAAGTTGTGCTGAGAGGACTTCCTTTAGTCAGCGAAGAGTCACTGATGGACACCTTATCAAAACTTAAAAAACCGGCTCTGACAATTCATCGAATGAAACGTCGAGAAGAGGATAAGCGCACGTACAGAGACGCATTGTACCTAATTCACTTCAAGAGAGGTACGACCACGTTGAAGCAGCTTGAGGAACTGAAGGCCATCGATCATGTCATCGTGAAATGGGAACCCTACCGCAACAAACGCAAAGATCTATCTCACTGCATGAAATGTCTACACTTCGGGCATGGTGCTCGAAATTGTCACATGATTAGCCGTTGCAACCGCTGCGGATCGAATCATGCTACCAACGAGTGCGCTATGGATGGATAATCTACCCTCCGCTGTTCAAACTGTGCTGGACCCCATGAAGCAACCGAACGAGCTTACCCGAAACGTGCTGAGTTCCTGAAAATAAGGAAACAAGCTGCACCTCAGCGAAAATCATCGAAGAAGAAGGTTCCACCTGTACCACCTGTACCGCCATTGGACCCAGTGAATTTCCCAGGATGCATAATCTACCGGATCCAATCCTCCCGTCACCTGGTTTCAAAACTACTGATGATGGCCCAACTGTAAACTGTACTCCGCTATTTACTTCTGTGGAGTTGAAGAAAATTTTCGTCGCCATGAGCTCTGCGCTCCGTGGTTGCAAGACGAAAATGGAGCAGATTCAAGTGCTCGGTTCGTTTATTATCCAATACGGTTTGAAACATTAAAAGTGATGAATTGGAATGCCTGCTCAGTGCGTCCAAAGCACGTTGAACTATCGGACTTCGTAAGAACACTGCACATCGATGTGTGTGTTATCACGAAAACACATTTGTCACCGAAGATGTCCTTCTCAATACCGAACTACGTCATTATTCGCCTGGATCGAACCCACTGTAGGGGCGGTGGTGTTGCGATTGCAGTCAGAAGCGGTGTGAAGTTTGCTCTACTTTCGAGCTTTGGTACGAAATTCATCGAGTCGCTAGGAGTTGAATTGGATACGACGATCGGAAGGATAAATTCATCACAGCATACTGCCCTAGACAGTGCTCACCGAACCAAGAATCTCAATCACAACTACGAAATGATCTGCAGAAGCTGACAAGAGGACGAAATAAATTCATCATTGCCGGTGATATCAACGCCAGACATCAAGCCTGGGGAAATTCCAGAAATAATCGGAAAGGAGCAGTGCTAAACGACGACCTTCAAAACGGCTACTACACTATCCTGAGTCCGGATAGTTCAACGTATGTTACCAGATCAGGTACCTGCTCCATCATCGACCTGTTTATCACCAATCTCGCTGAGAACATCTCTCATCCTGTCATCATTGAAGATCTCAGTTCCGATCACTATCCTGTTGTGGTGGAAATTGGGTCCGGTGTTGAAACCTAGCAACGTACTCGACGTGATTATCATCATGTCGACTGGTCAACATTCAGCAGCAGTCTGGACAACAACATTAACTACGATCGCCATCCAGAATCAGCAGAGGACATCGACAGACAACTAAATGAAGTAGAACGTGCCATCGCCAGAGCTCGTGAACTAAACATAAGAACATACCAATATTCCGTAAATCTATCACCATTGATTCTACCACTAAAACATAAATTAGGTTTAGAAATATTTATCGAAGACAGTACCAGAGAACAGGACTCTGGGAAAAGAAAACTTCAGCTAATAATCTAACTAATATCATTAGGCAAAGAATGAACGATATCAAAAACAGGGAATTCTCAGACCATATCAGTAAGCTAGATAATTATTCTAAACCATTTTAGAAATTGTCTAAACTTCTTCAAAACAAGCCGAAACCAATACCACCTCTTCGTCTGGATGACTATTTGCTCATAACACCGGTTGAAAAAGCTACTGCTTTAGGTCAACATATTGTTAATTCCCATTGTCTTGGTCAATACATGGTCAGTCCTCATGAAACTACTGTTTCAGCCACTGTCAAAACTGTTGATGGAATGCCTTGCATATTTGCTGCTATTCACAGAATCACCGAAGAAGAATTGAAAAAAATCCATCAAGAGGTCAAAAAATATGAAAGCTCCGGGTGCTGACTCTGTTTTCAACATAGAGCTCAAACACCTTAGCGTTAGATTTTTCCAACATCTTGCATCTATTTTCAATCAATGTTTGGTCCGTAACTACTTTCCCTCTAGTTAGAAAGTGGCCAAAGCGATCCCAATAAAAAAAAGCCTGGAAAGGATCTCACCTGTCCGCAGAGCTATCGTCCGATCAGTCTTTTATCTTCACTCTCCAAAATGTTCGAAAAAGCAATCTTGTCCCGTTTGTTAGAGTTTTGCAGACACCAATAACACTTTTCCTGAAGAACAGTTTGGGTCTAGAGGAGGTCGTTCTAGTATTCACCAATTGGTCAGAGTCAATAACACTCTCTTAAGAAATAAAGCTGTTTTGAAAACATCTGGCATGATTTTGTTAGACGTTGAAAAAGCGTTTAACAATGTCTGGCACGATGGCCTAATTCATAAAATGCATCATCACAACTTCCCAACCTATCTAGTCAAAATAGTAAAAACTATCTGTCAAACAGAAGTTTCGAAGTCTTCGTTAACAACTTATCATCGGATAAATTTCATGTTCCCGCTGGTGTTCCTCAAGGTAGTATCCTTAGCCCAATATTATTCAATATTCTCACGTCAGATATTCCGGCACTTTCGGGTGATGGCGTACTCTCACTGTTTGCCGATGACACCTCCGTCATCTACAAAGACCGCGTAATTCGTTCATTAGTAAACAAAATGCAGAAAGAAATGGATGTACTGGTTGATTATTTCAACAGTTGGTAAATATGCATCAATGGAACTAAAACTCAAACTGTCATATTTCCCCACTCTAAAACTCCCGACTTTTTCCACCTGAGAATAACAAAATTAAAGTAACTGGCTCTAAAATAGATTGGTTGAATGAGGCAGTTTATCTAGGACCGACCATGGATAGCAAGTTTCTCTTTAGGTCACATGTGGACAAAATAGTGTTAAAATGCAACATTTTATTGAGAGCTCTCTATTCACTGATTAACAGAAAATCTAAATTATCAACTCAAAACAAACTAGCTGTTTATAGGCAAATAGTTTATCCAGTCATTGATTATACAGTTCCAGTTTGGAAAAATTGCGCAAAATGTCATAAAAACAAGCTCCAAGTCGTTCAAAACAAATTTTTAAAAATGATTCTAAATCTATGGACTAGAATTTCTTGTGTACATACAATTGCTGAACAAGAAATAGTCGAGCAGAAATTTGAAAACACACACAATAAATTCAAAACTAAATGCTCAATTTCTGAACATTTATCTACTGGTTAAGTAGATAAAAATATTCAATTTCAAGGATATAAATCAAAACGTGAAAAAAAGTCACTAACAATTTAGGACTGAAACAATAAGAAATAAAAAAAATAAAACATAGACTAAGCAGATAATACCATAGATGTAAAGTTAAAAACTGTATCACTAAAATATTGTAGCCACTGTATATATATGTTGACAAAAACTGGATAATAAATAAAATATTTAATGTAAAAAGTAGACAGCCAGTAATACTGAATTGACTGTCTAGCTGTTAACAGCATCTCATGGAATGTTTACGCAGAAACACGCACACAGGAGGAACAGTTAAGGGCAAGGCAAAGTCCCGCTCGAACCGTGCTGGTCTTCAGTTCCCAGTTGGCAGAATCCGTCTTCTGCTCCGGAAGTTAAACTACGCAGAGCGTGTCGGTGCCGGTGCACCGGTCTATCTGGCGACAGTGATGGAGTACTTGGCTGCCGAAGTGTTGGAATTGGCCGGTAACGCTGCCCGTGACAACAAGAAAACGAGAATCATCTCTCGCCATCTGCAGCTGGCCATCCGTAATGACGAGGAGTTGAACAAAAACCCCATCCTTTTCAGGACGACCACATCACTGTGATAAAGAAATATTCAAGATTGCTTTAAGTTTAGCCAGTTCTGATACGCCTTGAAAGTAGAATGCGCAAATCAAGTGGAAACCTTCGTTCTAACAATTTATTCATTTTTGTTTTCGGCCGCATACTAAAGTATTCACGACAAAAATACATATTGATCTGTATACGTGGTTACTCTATTTCACACGGCATATTTGTATACTAGTATAAAGATGTGTTCAACATCATCACTTCCACTTTCGCATTATCGTTCGTAATTGAATGTGTTCGTGACGGTGCAAATAATTTTAACTTCTATCTTGATGAATCTTTTAGTAGGAAATATTGAAAGTTTAATTAACTCTTAATGATTATCTGTGCCTTAATGATTAAAAAGAGCCTTGAATTGTCACAATCAACAAGATCTGCATTTAGATCTGAGATGATTCTCGTGTGTGTCTTGTTTCGGCAACAGTTGTTCAGAAAACGGTAGGAAAGCGAAAAAATTCAACTAGTTCTTTATGACGATCTCTAGCACTCAAAAGTGCTAGGAAATGTCTGAAAAGTGCTTTGAATGGGCCTTGCAGGACTTTTTGGCTGCCTTTCTACCGGTTTTCGGTGCCATCGTGCTGACGGTGTCTCGTACGTTCATAGTAGCTGCTTTTACTTAAATGACACTATTTCTCACATCACATTTCATTTTATACCTGCTACTGGCAGCGGTGTACAGACAGCCCCTTTGCCAAAATTCCTTTTCCTGTTCGCAGAACGGGAAACAGTGAGACGACAGGGCCACAATGTTGCTCTCGCATGTCCTGTTTCGAGAACAGTTGCTTTTTAGCATAAATATCTGTTTATTAATCTTATTTTTATGTATTACATCAACGTTTCACAGTACAAGTGTTTTGACCCTTTGGCTTTTGTTGTTCATACGATTCGTTATTGATAATAGGTGTTTTAGTTACTCTTGTTTTACATACTAATGTTTAAACATAATATTTATTTTATTTATTAATAAAATATCTACCTACTTACAACTATCCCTAACCTAATACGTACAAATTTTAAATTATTTGTATTGAAGAGATTGTGCACCTCTCTTCAAATTTCGTGCAGTATTGTTCGAATTTTTGTTCTAGTATATACAGGGAGGCCATCTCATGTACTTCACTAGTCCTTGTCCAAGGAGGTAGATTTAGAATCATATTTAAGATCTTACTTTGAATGCGCTGAAGATTAAATTTGTGTGTTCGTGCACAACCCCGCCAAACAGGGACTGCGTATTCAATTGCGGGGTAGATGATTTGTTTATAGACAGCCATCTGATTCTTCAGACACAGTTTAGATGTTCTACAAATCAGCGGATACAGAGACCTAATGAGTATGCTGCATTTTTGAACGATTTTGTCAACATGTGACCTGAATATCAGATGTCTGTCAAAGGTGAGTCCTAGATAGATAACTTCGTCGGACCATTGGATGACCTCTTCACTGAATCGTATTCGGCATTCGTCTGATGGAACAAGTTTTGGAGATCTTGAATGTGGAAACAAGATGACCTGAGTTTTTGCTGCTTTGATTACAATTTTCCAGCTTGTAAAATATTCAGTTAGAGCTTCCAGACCTGTCTGTAATTTATTGTTCAAAGCGTCAATGACACAACCTTTGTAAAGAATGGCAGTATCATCAGAAAATTGTGACAGAACACCATCACACGGGAGAGGTGGGATGTTTGATGTAAAAATGTTGTATAGAATGGGACCAAGGATACTTCCTTGGGGTACACCAGCAGGAATAGTAAATCTTTCTAAAAGTGTGTTATTTAGAGAAACCTGGAATGCTCTAGATAATTTTTGATAATTTTAATAAGATGCATGGGAAAATTATACCGATGCAGTTTTAACACCAGGCCATCGTGCCACACATTATCGAATGCCTCTTCAATATCCAATATGTGCTGGCCTAGCGCATTTGCCTTCTCTACTGGTGTGATTAAAGGAATTCCTTCAGCTGCGACATCAGAGGAGGAATAGGCTTCGGTTTTTTTTTCTTAAGCACCTTCGTTAAGTACCAGAAGGGCTTTGAATGTGGGAGAATTTCTCGAAGCTTTTTGCTGGAAGTTCCTGTTTCGAAGCTCAGATATCCATTCCTGGATGATCCTAGTTAAGTTGTTATAAGAAGTCTTCTGATCTAGGATACCAGTTCGTTGATACTGCCTCCGGTAGATATTTCGAAGTCGGATGAGTTTCTTGGTGACACTGTCGATTTGAAGAGAGGAACTCGGCATATGTTGTATTGGAACCGTCCTATCACGAGTGACTGTGATTGAATGCTGGAAGGAAGATAGGGCCACACTCCATCGGGCAATCTAGTGGCAAATCGATATTAATAAGTTGGTCGGCGATTTGTAGAAATTGTACCCAGTCGGTGCGATAATGGTTCCTCCAAGGTTGAACAGGTTCTGTTTCTGGTGAAGATCCCAACGTCAATATTACTGGAAAGTGGTCGGAAGAGAGCTCGTTGAAGACAACCGGAGAGCTGTCTCGTTGGTCGTCCAGAACGAGGATGTTGTACTGTCCAGCTTCGTAATCTTCGGCAAGTACGAATCCGTTTCGATTCTGTCTTTTGTTTCCCCACAGCTCATGCCGTGCGTTCAGCTCCCCAGCAATGATGAATTTGTTCTGTCGTCTAGTGAGCATAGCCAGATCTCGCTTCAATGATGCACACGTACCATCTCGAAGATTTGTTTGTTTGGGGCAGTACGCTGCAATGATGATGATGGGTCGTTGTAATCTCAATTCCGATGGGTTCCATAAGTTGCAATTTAAAGGCTGACAGAAGTCTGTGCTTAATGGATCGTTTAATGGCAATGGCAACTCCCTTTTCTCTGGTAGTTGTCCTGTCAAGCCTGTGAATCCTGTAATTGTAAATAAAAATAGAAGTTCCAGTTTCAAGATAAGTTTCAGTTAAAATAGCAATATCGGTATTCTTCTCTTGAAGAAAGTCGGATAATTCAGCAGTTTTACTCCTGAGTGAGCAAGCATTCCAATTTACTACAACCAACTCATTATATTGTATATTCGATGATGAATTTGCCTAAAGCGTTGATTTGATCTAACCGCGTTCTGCAGTTTTGTAGTTTTGTTGTCATCGTTTCAAAAATGACAATCAGTTGTTCAGCAGAGAATAAGTCACCAGACTTATCCTTTGCTTGTGATTGATTATTGCCCCATCCAGGAGGTGTTTTGGAGGAAGAATCATTTTTGTGATCCAGCGTCTGAATCTTTTGGATTGCTGTGAGGAAGTGGCGGCAAATTTGGAATATCCGTCCTTCGGAGCCGTGGGAAAATAATTTCATCCTTCTGTGGAGCATTCTTGCGCGTTGATTGTTTACGGGACGCCTGCTATCGAAGTTTTGTGAACTCAGCACGTTTGGGACACGATTTGCTAGTAGATGGATGGTCGCTATCATAGTTCCCATATTTTACAGCGATGCATCTAGTAGGCAATCGTTTGTATTGTGTGATTCATCACATTTCCCGCACCGACTTTTCATGTGGAAATTCCTCGCTCCATGGCCGTAATTTAAACAGTTCGTGTACTGTGTGACGTCCCGATGTACCGGTTTATACTTTTGCCATTCGATGATTATATGGAATAACGATTTTATCGTTTTTAGTTGACTCATGGTAATGAAGCCCTTCCCCAGATGAACCAGGTACAGTTGATCTCGATATTTTTTGTCCGTGCTATACTGTTCGATTTTTAACACCATCACAGGCTTTAGTCCAGCCTCTGACAGTGCCTGCTTTAGTTCGGCTTCCATCATGTCGGATAGTGCTCGAGGTACAACCTTCATAGGTTTGTTGACGTCAATATCGTGTGTGAAGTATTCCGCTTTTGTCTGCTTCAGGTAACATTCCACTGCTTTGTAGTGGTTCAAAGCCGGAACAGTTATTTTGTAGCCTCCTGTACATAAACGGATTGTTGCCTGTAGTCCTTTGCTGATCAGCGTGTTGAAATCCGAGCGTAGAAGGGTGGGAAGCCCTTCAGGTAGAAATGTGGCATTTTTTCCTTCTTCTGCAGTTTCTCTTCGACATCAACTGGCAGATCAGCGTATTGGTTGTTACTCAGCAAACGGTCGTTTACCTGTACATCACTTGGCGTCAAACGCTTAGCATCATTTGGATCCTACTCGGAGATGTGTTAGATGACGAATGGAAACAGTTACTCAGCAAATGGTAGGAAAAATGAACCACTCAACATTTATATGGATGCTCTTGTATAGATGCAGACATCTCACGTTCTGATTGACTGATGCTGTCATGGGTTAAATCAAACAGGTTTTTCAATGGTGTGTTATTTAAAAATTTCAATGTTGCAATACACGTTCAAGTTGAAAATATTCGATTCTATTGGTAGTTAGATTATATAAATCCTTCCACAGATCACTGAGCTATGAGCTTTCAAAATACGAGAAAGACAAACACGAATATAAATTATCCTCTTTGATACTCGTTTATACCAAATATTTCAGAAAAGTTTAAATTGAACTATTTGAGATTATGTCACACAACTGAAAATTTTATCATGAAATTGTGATCATATTTCCGATAGCATGTAGCAAGAATTATGTTGATTCGTTAGATATAGCATGAGATATTCACGATCAAAAACTAATCACTCTCTCAGAGGGAAAATTTTGAAAAGGCACCCCATAGTAAAGTAAGTCGTATTCACGACAAAACCACTTTACATTTTTGGCGAACTTCTGTTCTCCAGTCGACAAGTCTGCGAAATGAATTTCATTTCATCCAAGAAACCTTCGAGTGTAAATTTCATTTCATCCAAGAAACCTCGGATCTTTTGTAATGATTAAGCGGGTTATTTGCAACATGACAGCGCCCATGCTAAGGCGGCAAATTTATTTGGTATGGCGAAAATATTTGCTCTACTGCAGTTAATCCCTCGAATTTCATACTACCGATATCTGGAAGCGATTAGACTCACTAGCAACATAATTACATAAACTTTTTCATGTTGATATTCCATTTTTATAGCAATATGGTAATTTATAGGTGCTGTAGCTAGGACACATTCGTTGTGAAACATTTCATAATACGAAGTCTAGAGAAAAAAGGAAAACATAGTACATCGCAGATTACAAAAATCTCTGAAGCCGTAGTACCCATATGTTGGAATGGCCAAAAACCCGGATCTCAGTTCTAGAAACAGAGATAATCGCCTTATTAGACTTAGGTGCCAGTATAAGCATACTGAATTCAACAAAACTGTTGGAAATTCACAGGTTTAAACTATTTAAAGCTAACGTGATAATCAATACTGCCGATAATAGGGAACATACATGTGTTGGCTACGCCAATATTCCATATATATTCGCAGGAATAAAAAAAATCCCAACGATAATCGTACGATCAAAACCTCTTATTTTGGGAATAGATTTCCGGAACGCATTTCAAATACGTCCAGTTATGATCGAAAATAACGTACAAATAGATCTGGGAATTAAAGACTGGGCAGGACAGCCATTGATAAGCAAACTTTCAACAGAACATTAGGTAGAACTAAGATTTGTAGAAGAAGAGATACATTTTGAAATATGTTCATTGGACCTCAGCCAGAAAAAAATGATTCACTCAGCGTACCGTCCTTAGAATTCCCTAGCAATCCAGAAGAAATATTCGAGACTATTGAAACAGAACACGAACTTACTGAGGTACAAAAAGGGCAACTTCAAGACACGATCTTGTTATTTCCACTGACTAGTGAATCAAAACTAGGAAAAACGGCTTTGATTGAACACGAAATTGAAGTTAAAGACGGAGGAAAAATGAGAGATTTGCCAATGTACCGATATTCACCACATATATGGGAGAAAATTGAAGAAGAATTAACGCGTTATGAACAGCTCGATGTCATCGAGGAATGCACGAGTGAGTTCGCTAGCCCTTTGGTTCCAGTAAAGAAATCAAATGAAAAAATTAGAGTTGTCGAAGTCAAAGAATAAACTCTATTACGAAAAAAGACGCTTATCCCCCATGCGAAACATAAATGAAATTTTCCATAGGCTGCAAAAATTTAAATGCTTCAGCGTAATTGACCTAAAGGATGCGTATTTTCAAATACAGTTGTAGGAAAGCTCAAGAAATCTCACAGCGTTTCGAACTCCCAAAGGTCTATTTCGATTCAAAGTAGTTCCATTTTGACTAAAAAATGCTCCGTTTACTATGAACAGATTAATGAATAAAGCAATTTGATTCGATCTGGAATCCTATGTGTTCATCTACCTAGATGACATAGTGGTTGTCACAGAAACGCTAGAGGAGCATTTTCGTCAGCTTCAAGAAGTTGCTGAGCGGTTGCAAAATACTTGTTTCACAATTTCGGTTGAAAAAAGGCGGGTGGGTAATGTCAGAGACATAACTGGATGTCGTGAATACGAAAACAACTGACATGTTCCTTAACACTGCACAGTGGTCCAGGAAGCAAAATTAACAGGAAACAATTGTTTACGCTTTTATTATTGGGCTTAGAAATTTGAAGTCTTCAGCACATTAGTTGCAATTAATAAACTGCGTTTTTCGGCCATAGTGGTTTTAGGGTGGTTCTAAAGCAAACTATGAATTAAAAAATTATTTCAAAATCTGGATGAGATAGAACAATGCATCCTTCCACAATAATTTAGAATAATCAATTTAAGGCAACTTTGTCGAAGATATTGGTTGTGTATCTTTAACCGTTTTTACATTAGAACGGTTTACATATCCATACGCCTTTTTTAAATAACGGTTTCCAAAAATGGCGCAACCCGAAAAAAAATTTTCGATTGCATGTGATAGCTTATACATTTTTATATAATATGAGAAAAATTTGGAAAACAGTTACTTTTCTATCTCATTTAAATCAAAATTCCGTGCAAGTTTTTTTGTACTTTATCATATAACATCTAGCTTAGTAATATACTAAGGAGTGTTAGAAAAAGGATATTTCATGACAAATATTTACAATCTATTCTTTGAACATTTGTCGTACGTATAATAAGATGTAACTTTTAAACTTTTTATCTTTGTCATAAAGAAAAGTTTTACAATCACTGTGAAAACTGATTTTTGAACAGAGGTCCATAGAGCCGAATATCATATACCAATCAAAAGTGTTTGTGTTTGTCACACTCAGTTTCAATGGGGATCTCAGAGAAATCTCCTAAATTTCATTTCATTTATATGCAATTACGTGGTGAAAAGCGCCAACAAATCAATTTCCAAGTGTTTCTTATAAGTGGCCATGGAAAGGAAGGGGATTTTCCAAAACTACTTAGTAAAATTAATTTGAACAATATGTATAATATGTTCAGAACGATGGCTCCGAAAACAGGTAGAAAAGCAGATTTGTACCATTACTAACACATTCAATTACGAACGGCTATGCGAAAGCGAATGTTGAACACATCTTTATACTAGTATGGGGTCGTGTGAAAATATGCCTTGCGAAACAGGGTTGCCATATATACAGATTAATCTGTATTATCATTATTATTATTATTATCATTATTATTATTATTATTAGAATCACTCTTGCATACCGAAGATCGTAGATACATTTCAGAGCAGGCCATTGCAATTGTTTCGTGCTGAAATTTCGAGAAGAATCAGATATCTTCGAACTTCATAGCTTCAATAAAAATAAACTACAAATTTGTCGTACCTAGCCTTCTATATTGGCAAATTAAAAAGGAATTGTTTCAAGTTTGGAATATATAGTTGTACAGGGTGATTTTTTAAGAGCTTGAGAACTTTTTTAAACAATAAAACGCATAAAATTTGCAAAATCTCATCGGTTCTTTATTTTAAACGTTAGATTGGTACATGACATTTACTTTTTGAAGATAATTTCATTTAAATGTTGACCGCGGCTGCGTCTTAGGTGGTCCATTCGGAAAATCCGCTTTTTTATCGACAAATTTTGTTCAGCGATGAGGCTCATTTCTGGTTGAATGGCTACGTAAATAAGCAAAATTGCCGCATTTGGAGTGAAGAGCAACCAGAAGCCGTTCAAGAACTGCCCATGCATCCCGAAAAATGCACTGTTTGGTGTGGTTTGTACGCTGGTGGAATCATTGGACCGTATTTTTTCAAAGATGCTGTTGGACGCAACGTTACAGTGAATGGCGATCGCTATCGTTCGATGCTAACAAACTTTTTGCTGCCAAAAATGGAAGAACTGAACTTGGTTGACATGTGGTTTCAACAAGATGGCGCTACATGCCACACAGCTCGCGATTCTATGGCCATTTTGAGGGAAAACTTCGGAGAACAATTCATCTCAAGAAATGGACCGGTAAGTTGGCCACCAAGATCATGCGATTTGACGCCTTTAGACTATTTTTTGTGGGGCTACGTCAAGTCTAAAGTCTACAGAAATAAGCCAGTAACTATTCCAGCTTTGGAAGACAACATTTCCGAAGAAATTCGGGCTATTCCGGCCGAAATGCTCGAAAAAGTTGCCCAAAATTGGACTTTCCGAATGGACCACCTAAGACGCAGCCGCGGTCAACATTTAAATGAAATTATCTTCAAAAAGTAAATGTCATGTAGCAATCTAACGTTTAAAATAAAGAACCGATGAGATTTTGCAAATTTTATGCGTTTTATTGTTTAAAAAAGTTCTCAAGCTCTTAAAAAATCACCCTGTATATCTTTATTTCTCTATAAAGTATGATACGCTTAACTGACTTGGCAACCAAAAAAATTAAGGGTCGCGACAATTTCAAAAGTCTGTAAATTTTGACGAAAGTCTGCCAAAAACTAGATTTTAAGAAGTCTGCAAAAGTCTGCACAACAAAAATATCTGCAGCACTATGTACGACATCTGCAGATTGATAAACAAATCTGCAGATCTGGCATCTCTGCGTAGAACTTTCAAAATCTCCAGTATTGCCTTTTATGCAGTAATATTTACGGTGTAATTCAATATATGCTATAAATTATAGTACAGGTGCTTACGAAATATGTCAAAGAAAACAGTTTTGAAAATGTAAAACATGTTATTGTAATTTATAAATTACGTTTCCGTTCTCGTTAAAGGGCTGAAATGGGTCAGTAAGAATATTGATGATACAGATTCGAGGCAAAATTATTCAAATTTCTAGCAATGTTCAGTAATTGGTCAGATAATTTCTGGTATAATGCAAACGCTGCCACTCCAATGATTTACTATAAAATATTGGCCTGCATAAATGACTTACACAAATAATTTTCATACGGGTACGAGAACTTTAGGTTACATAACTAAAATTTTTAAAGTTAAGTAGGGTTAGGGTTATGAAAATTTGATCAATTTTCCATTGCTCAAATTTTCATAAACTTGATGTAACGTATTGTGCAATTTTGCCAATCGAAAATTGATTAGTTTAACGAATGTGTCCTAGCTCATTCGTAACCGAATGTTCGAAGTGAACACACGCGTTTTTCTTACAATCGACATCGGCAAACGAAGGTGCCTATCACAGCAAAGGCTGTAGTATGAGCATTACACCGTAGTGATAAAAATCAGCATCTCCGCAAGTGAGTTCTACCTGTGCACCGACTTCGCATCGGTATCGACAGTGGACGCTATTGTGTTAGACTAGGGCAGCAGTGGACAGTATTTTTCTCATTTAGGGGTTAGCCAAATTTTGTGCTAGGGCACATAACCGTTTTTATTAGTTTTACGTTTCGTCTTTGACTCATCAGTGCAGAGCAGTTCAAATTGAACTGCTTAGCGCAGTTCTCCTGTACTCCCGGGAGACTCCTGTACTCCCGTACTAAAAAATATGATTAATTGTGAGAGTGGGGGTGTCTCGGAGGAAGGCGAATTTTCAATGAACGAAGAAGGTTTAGAAACCGAGTCTGAATCCGAGATGCCGCCATATCCCCCTCCGAAACCTCTATCACCCTCTCCGATACCTCCATCTCCCTCGATATATTGCCACCTCGTCGAAAAGTTTACCATATTGCCACCTCGTCGAATATATTGCCACCTCGTCGAAAAGTTTACCAAGACGTTGGCTCGGGGGTCCGTGGGTGGTATACTTCCGGCCCAAATCCAAGACCGAGTCTCTTAGAGTCCTGAATATTGCACGGGATCTGAAAAAGCATTACTCGGCAATAATATCTATGGACGAAATGTCGCGAAACAAGTTGCGCGTTGTTGTGTCCGACCTGAAGCAAGCAAACGAGATTGCTGCCAGCGAGTTGTTCACGAGGGAGTACCGCGTGTACGTCCCGTCTCATGTGGTGGAGATCTACGGTGTGGTCCGTGACGAGAGCTTGACAATCGAAGATCTGGTGAAGGACGGAGTAGGTCGTTTCAGAAATCTCGACCTTCAGCCAGTGAAAATACTGCAAGCAATTGCACTCCAAATCGATAGACGGTAAATTCTACCCATCAGACTCATTTCGCGTGACCATCGTCGGATCTGCGCTCTTAAATTATTTGGTAGTGGGAGGGGTTCGTCTACCTGTACACATGTATGTACCACGGGCGATGCACTGTTTCAATTGCAAACAGTTTAGATATACGGCCACCTTCTGTTGCAATAAACCGCGATGCGGTAAATTTGGAGAGGCCCATGAGTTCTCTATGAAGTAGCGTTCGAAACGGTCAATATATTAAAAAGAACGGCTTCTCTCTTGCCAATTGATGAAGGTAGCTCCCCGTTTTCTCTCTTGACAGTTGATGAAGGTAGTCAGAGCTCTCCCCGGCGAAGGAACATCTTACTCAATGCCTGAAGGAAGCAGGAAAAGACCAAATTCGACCTCTACCAAGCTTTCTCGTAAAGGCGTTAGACTATCTTCGTCGCAGAATAATCAAAAAGAAACGAAAAGTGCTGACTCTGAACCGAAGCAAATTCCACCAGTTTTGGGAAACTGTAATGAGGAGTATCCAGCACTCCCAGGGGCATCAAAACACCCAAATAACCCCAAATCACTGCCAGAAAATCAGACAAAATCTGGATTGCTGAGATTATAACAGCCTTCAATATTACTGATCCTCTTAGAGATCTTTTAACTGCTTTGATACCAACAGTAAGAACATTTTTAAAACAGTTGTTTGAACAATGGCCTATTCTCTCAGCGATCGTATCATTCGATGGCTAATTTATCATTAGAAATTGAGGATATTACTGTACTTCAGTAAAATTGCAGAAGCATCATCCCAAAACTTGATTCTTTAAAATACTTGCTAAATACTCGTAACTGTGATGCGTTTTGCCTGTGTGAAACATGGCTTACTTCTAACATTACCAAAGACTTCCCCAATTACAATATTATTCGCCTGAATCGGAACAACTCTTATGGAGGGGTACTTTTAGGAATCAAAAAGTGCTATTCATTTTATAGAATTAATCTCCCCTCGATACCAGGAATTGAAGTTGTTGCTTGCCAAATCAATATTAAAGGCAGAGATCTATGCATGGCTTTCATCTACATGCCTCCCAGAGTCTCGATCTCACACCACGATTAGTTTTAGGAGACTTTAACTCCCATTGTACGGGATGGGGCTGCCCATATGATGATAATCGCTCTTCGTTAATCCAAGATCTGTGTGACAACTTCAATATGACCATTCATAACACGGGAGAAGTGACACGGTATCCTTGACCTACTTACCGTTGAATTTATTCCTGTGCTCGACTTCGCTACAGTTAGATTGCAAGTGGAAGGTAATCTATGATCCTCACGGTAGTGATCACTTGCCGATCATGGTTTCAGTGATCAGTAGTCTAAGACCATCGGAGACAATCAATGTTTCGTATGATGATCTCACGCGAAACATTGATTGGAGAAGCTACGCGAGCTCTATATCGGAGAAATTAAATATATAACAGGAGCTTCCTCCGGAACAAGAATATACATTTTTGGCTGGTTTGATTCTCGACACCGCAATTCAAGCGCAGACGAAACGTATACCCGGCGCGAAAACTAACATTCGTTTTTCCCAATCCGTGGTGAGACAAATAGTGCTCAGAGCTGAGAGAGAAAAAAGCATCAGCTTTCATCGCGCTTAGATCCAACAGCACACATGAAAAGGTTTGAAACATCGATGAGCACTCTTTGGAATACTGCACGACACATGCGCAATTGTAATCGCGCTAACAAAAGTGAGGAATATTCAAATCTCTGGATTTACGAATTTGCCAAGAAGGTGTGCCCTGATTCTGTCCCGCAACAGAAGGTATACCAAGTCCCAACATCGTGCTCGAACGAAACACCGTTTTCAATGATTGAGTTTTCACTTGCGCTTTTGTCATGTCACAATAAAGACTCAGAGTTAGACAGAATTAAATTCAACTTGTTGAAAAATTTGTCTGATTCTGCTAAAAGACGCTTATTGCATTTATTCAACATGTTTATTGAGGGTAACATTATACCATATGACTGGAGACAAGTGAAGATTATCGCTATTCAAAAACCAGGAAAACCAACCTCCGACCACAATTCGTATCGGCCGATTGCTGTACTCTCCTGTATTTGGAAATTGATGGAGAAAATGATTCTCTTTCGTCTAGACGATTGGGTCGAAACTAATGGCTTGCTTTCAGATACACAATTTGGGTTCCGCAGGGGCAAAGGAACGAACGATTGTCTTGCGTTCAAATGACATTTGCTCGTAAAGAACAAATGGCACCAGTTTCCCTCGAAGTTTTGATTCAGTTTCTACTGATATTCTATTGAAAAAATTGCATCAGCATGACCTTTCACCTGTCTTGAACAACTTTTTATCTAATCTATTGTCTGAGAAACACATGCATTTCGAGCATGGTGATTTGACAACTACGGTTTAGTTACATGGGTCTTCCTCAGGGCTAATGTTTAAGCCCCCTCCTGTACAATTCCTACGTAAACGACATCGATGAACGTATCAACACATCTTGCACGCTAAGACAATGCGGGCGATCTGCAAGGCAAGGGGTAACAAGATACTCTTGATAACTTATCAACATGGGTTCTCCAACTGGGTATTGAATTCTCTACAGAGAAAACTGAGCTAGTTGTATTTTCAAGGAAGCGAGAACCAGCACAATTACAGCTTCAACTACGGGGAGAAACCATAGCTCAGGTCTTTCAAATATCTCAGGGCCTGGTTCGATTCCAAAGGCACCAGGGGATGTCACACTAGGTATCGGAAACAAAAATGCCAGCGGAGAATTAACTTTCTTCGTACAATAAGCGGATCATGGTGGGGTGCCACCCAGGAGACCTGATCAGGTTGTACAAAACAACGATATTGTCGGTTATGGAATATGGATGCTTATGCTTCCGATCCGTCGCTAACACCCATTTCATTAAGCTGGAAAGAACTCAGTATCGTTGTTTGCGTATTGCCTTGGGTTGCATGCAATCAACTCATAAGATGAGTCGTGAAGTGCTGGCGGGCGTCTTACCGTTAAAAAACCGGCTCTGGGATCTCTCATATCGTTTGCTCATTCGATGCGACATATTGAATCCAATGGTGATTGAGAACTTTGAAAGGCTTGTCGAGCTTAATTCTCAAACCCACTTTATGTCCTTGTATTTTGATTGCATGGCTCAGAGTATAAATCCTTCTTCATTTGTTTTGAACCGTGTTCAAATCTTGGACACTTCTAATCCTACTGTATTTTTCGATACATTTATGAAAGAAGAGATTCGTCGAATTCGGATCCCATACGCCCTCAAGTGATCCCAAAATTGTTTCACAATAAATTTAGATCAGCCGACTGTCAGAAGATGTTCTACACTGGAATCAAAACTCAATGGGCCCACTGGCTTCGGTATATTCAATGAAAACTTCACCGCATTCTTTAAACTCAATGATCCAGCTTCAGTTTACGTCGCAGAAGCTAGCTGCAATTCAGTATACCCTGGGGAAAATACGGAAACAATTGAGTGCTCTATCTGAAAAATCATACCAGATTACCTTGGTTTGGGTTCCTTCACATTGTTTCCTACGGAGCAATGAGAGGGCGGACTCACTAGCCAAGGTGGGCGCACCAGAAGGTGACATTTATGAAAGACCAATTTGCTTCAATGAATTTTTCAGTTGTTGTCGTCAGAAAAATTTAGCCAGCTGGCAATATACTTGGAATAGTGGAACTGTTACGTTAGACGTGAGCCGAGACTTTATTCGTGTAATGTCAAGGCTTTTGTCTAATCATTCAGCGCGCATCTCCGTCGTGTGGGGCTCGCCGAGAGTGGTGTCTGCGTTTGCGGTTAGTGTTATCATGACATCGAGCATGTTGCTTGGATGTGGGTCGAGTATTGTGATGCCAGGTCCCAACTCATAAGTTCCCTTCGTGCCCGAGGTATACCACCCTTCGTCCGCGACGTCTTGGTAACTCGGAATCTTCCTTATATGACTCTCATTTACAAATTCTTGAAAACTATCAATGCTTAAAATTAGTGCTCTCCCTATCTTTTTCTCATCTACAGCTCTATCGCACTCTTCTTAACGTTGCTGAGAGTATGGCATGTATAAACGATGATTCGGAGCATGCACCTGCCTTGAACTGACTGAGTTTCTGGAAGCTACCCAAAAACGTCAGTGTCTAAAAGATGTTTGCCTCAAACGAATGATGTATTTAAATTTCAATTCAATACTGTGTAGGTCCCACCCTCCCTATGTCCCTAACCTGTGGATCCACCCTCCCTATACTAACTCTAGGGAAGTATGCCGCCCCGTAATACGGCATCCCTTCCTCTCTCTCTAACAACAAGACAATCGGCCACGTTAAGCTAAAGAAAATGAGCGAAATAAAATTTTATTTAAAAAAAATGTGTCCTAGCTACAGCAGCTATGAATTATCATATTGCTATAAAAATGGAATTAAACAAAATTTATTAATCGAAAATTTATTAGTGTAACTCAATCGTATTATGAAACGTTTCACAACGAATGTGTCCTAGCTACAGCAGCTATAAATTACCATATTGCTACAAAAACAGAATATCAACATAAAAAAGTTTTTGTAATTATGTTGCTAGTGAGCCTAATTGCTTCCAGATGTCGGTAGTATGAAATTCGAGGGGTTGACTGAAGTAGAGCAAATATTCTCGCCATAAAAAATAAATTTGCCGCCTTAGCATGGGCGCTGCAATGTTACAAATAACCCGCTAAATCATTACAAAAGATCCGAGGTTTCTTGGATGAAATGAAATATACACTCGAAGGTTTCTTGAATGAAATGAAATTCACTTCGTAGACGTGTCGACTGGAGAACAGAAGTTCGCTTAAAGTGTACAATGGTTTTTTTATGAAGTTATATTTTTTTTAGTTTTAGCTAACAGTAAGGAGTGTATCGAAAAGTAGTTAGCAACATTGATTATTGAATAAAAAAGCGAAAAAAACATATTTTGACATCAGTTTTGGATTTATTGTAGAAAAATTACATTTTCATGCATTTCACTGATTATTTTGAAGAAAATCCTAGCTTCTGCGAAATGCTCGCACTTTGGACTTGACATTCTTCATTAAATTCTGCGCAGCTACTTTTGTGACTTTCCTGGTGACAGCTGTCCAGTTTTATGTAGTGAATACGACTTACTTTACTATGGGGTGCCTTTTCAAAATTTACCCTCTGAGATAGTGATAAGTTTTTGATCGCGAATATCTCTTGTTGTATTTAACGTATCAACATAATTTTTGCTACACGCCATTGGAAATATGATCACAATTTTATGATAAAACTAGCTGAATTACCCGGCGTTGCTCGGAAATGTTTCGTGAAGGGAAGGCCGAAAAAAATTCTCGAAGTTGTCCTGCTTAGTGAAATACTCTGATTGTAGTGAAACATAACTTAGACGGAAACCCGATCGAACAATACTCCGTTCATGTTCAGATTGCGAATGATCAGTGTCCCATCTCAGATCTCAAAATAATCATAATTTTTATGGCATTCTCGACAAATTGGGTCAGTTTTATATATGAACCCTTTTGTTAGGAACATTTAAAACACCTTTCTCTCTATAAATACTTTCTTAGTAACCTCCGAGTTTCATATGTATCTCAATTTTCCTTCTTGTGAATATATTGTGAACATCACTTAGTTGCTAGAAATATACTGTACTCGTAAAGAAATACCAACCCGATTCGTAAAACCCGATTAATTTTCCCTTGCACTTTCCATGTTCGGAGACTTATTCCACTCTCTCACCCTCAAAATAACCTTATAATCTATTTTGATTCCACTTCCTTTTTGTCAGTGAACCTACTACAGATCTCCTCCATGATTACCCTGAGTAGTGTAGCAAGTATCTCTGTTTTTAAAAAAATATCGATTCCCGCCTTTGGTACATGTACCAAACTTGGTGGCGATTCGTTTAGCTGTTTCGTAGTTATGCTGAGACTTAAATACACTTGCGATCATTTTCCCTTAGTTCTTTGAATTCTCCGGCAAAATGGAACCAGATCTTTTGAAACTATTTAAAGAAAAAGACGACCATGTCATTCTTGCCACTCTATTGTTTTATAAAAAATGGGAGAATTTATTTTCAAAAACCCCTCCTTCTAGTCTAAATGTCGATTCTCTTCAAATTTCGTCATTGACCCTCTCCCCCCATGTTAAGGACACTTCCTACACACCTTCCCCCTGAAAATGTCCTAATGATCATTTCTGAATAGCACTTGCTACATTCACTCCCCATATCTATCATATCTAAGGTATGGAAAATGTTTGCATGATCTTCAAAAATGATCGATTCTTGTCTAGTTTTATGATTTTTTTTTCTTGGCCCCTCCTGTTAATGATACTTGCTACGCTTCCTCCCCTATACAAATACCTTCATGACTATTTCTGAAGAGCAAGAAATAACTGTACCAAATTTTATAGCAATTCGTGCAATAGTTCCGGAGTTATGCCGTTACAAACATTGCACTCCTTTTTTAGAGACACTTACTACACCCTCTCCTAACAGAATCTCCTTAAAATCTTATCTAAGTTGTGCACAAAGTGTCTTCAAAAAGTACCGATTCTCGTCAAATTAGATAATAGTTTTAATGACCACCTTTGTTAAGGACACTTGCTACGCTCCCTCCCCCCATGGAAATATTCTTATAACCATATCTGAAGAGCAAGAAGTACATGAACCAGTTTTAATAGCAATCCGTTAAGTAGTTTTGAAGTTATGCCATTACAAACATTACACCCCCTGTTTTAAAGGAATCAGAACAAATTGGCTCAAATACACCCCCTGTTTTAAAGGAACTTGCTGCATTCATCTCCCCCCCCCCCCCCTAAATTATATCTAAGCAAAGTCTTGGCATTACATTCCTTTTGTGGAGTTTGGCCTTTCTGTTTCAACAGACTTCGCAGCCGATTCTTAGTGTTCAGAATCATTGCATGGCTAGTATTATGGATCCTACTGGTACTAAGAATCCTTCCAGGTCGGGGCTCGAACATACGACAACTGACTTGTAAGACCAGCGTCCTATGTATTGAACCGTCAACCCGGGATAAATTATATCTACGATATGCAAAATGTTTCTAAGATCTTCAAAAAATATCGGTTTTCATCAAGTTATATGAATTTTTTCATGACCCCTCCTTGGTTATGACACTTGCTCCGCTCTCTCCCCCCATAAAAATACGCTTATGACCATCTCTGAAGAGCAAGAAGTATCTGTGCCAAGTTTGGTGGCAATCCGTTAAGTAGTTTCGGAATTATGCCGCTTTAAACATTACTCCCCCCTATTTAAAGGCACTTGCTACATCCACCCCCCATATAGTCATTTCTAAGGTATGCAAAATGGTTCTACGGTCTTCAAAACGTATCGATTCTTGTCATGTTATATGAATTTTTCCATGACCCCCCCTTGTTTATGACACTTGCTACGCTCCCTCCCTTATAAATGCACTCCCTAAACCATCTCTGAAATGCAAGAAGTACTTGTGCCAAGTTTGGTGGCAATCCGTTCAGTAGTTCCGAAGTTATCGCGTTACAAACATACAAACTTACATCCATTTTTATATATATAGATTATCAGTTGTGTGACATAATCTAAAATAATTCAAAATTAAACTTTTCTGAAATGTTTGGTATAAACGAGTATCAAAGATTCATAAGGCGCGTTTGCCTTTCTCGTATTTTCAAAGCTCATAGCTCAATGATCTGTGAAAGGATTTATATAATCTAACTATCAATAGAATCGAAATTTTCAACTTAAACGTGTATCGCAAAAGCATTGAAGTATTTCAATAGTAGACTATAGAAAAACCTGTCTCATTTCACCCATGTCAACACCAGCTAATCAGAACGCGTTCTGAGGAAGAGAACAAAATATCTGCTGTACAACAAATCGTTCGAGAAAAATGTTTCGAAAAGTGGTGAATATCGTAGTGAGTTCCACAATTTGGTCCTTCTGAATGCTAGAAACGAACCCCTACAGCATATTGATATTTCCTTTCAATAAATTATGCAAATCCAAAATGAAATAATCGACATTAAAATTCTGTATGCGGCTATTTTTATAGCCGTTAGGACCGCTCATTAGTGAAAAAGCTACAAACGAAATCAAGTAAAAAGAAAGCTCCTAACCAAAATTGGATCAGTTTGGATTCTATCGCCACTGCGAGCAGATGTATTTTGTGTCATTTGAAAAGCTAGTTTCGCTTCCGACAAGTGCGATTACGTCACAGCTGCCAGTCATTTGCATTGATGAAAAAAACCAACGGTGGAGAGCATTACACAAAATCAGCCGATCTAATGGTTCAAAAGTTTTCTAAGGAACTATTAGGATTTGTTGTTCGCAAATCAAAGGTAAATTTCCTCAGTTTGGTGAAAATCTAGATCAGCTTGGTTAGATTTGTGCACTTTTCGCTGTGTGAAATTGACAGTAATCGAGATCAAGTGAAGTCTTCTGTTTTTTTTTGCGAAAAATGTTCCAGGGTTTAATGTTGCAGAGAATTACGCAATTTGACCCTTCTGCATGCTAGAAACGAATCCCTATAGCATAATGATAATTTCGTTCAATAAATTAGGCCTATTGGATCAATGATCAACCCAGCGAATTAATGTTTTCTTTATTGAAAGATTATAATCGGTTGTAAATGCTACACCTACACCAACCATATCAGTATCGCACCCACGTACAACAGCCTGGAATTAGATGACGGAAGTCAGCGGCATCCATCGGAATTCGAATTCAACTCATCACTCACCATCACAAACGCTTTCACAAAAGGATCTTTCAGAGCCACCATTATTTTATTATAAAGAACTATACTGGTTATTTCATAATATTTGTGTTTCAGAATGTTAAATGTAAATAATCTATACTTTAGTTTAGGTGCATCGTTTCAAATTCTACATACAATTTCATACAATTGACAAACTAATTGATATTCGGAAGTGTTAAAGAACATTTCAGTTGTTTTCGGTTCCGAAAGTTGGCGTAGATTTCGTCGTCGATCATGATGCATCCGTCTTTATTCTGTAGAATCCGGTTATACAGTTTTCGCGCTCTTGTTTTGATGCTGGTGTTGAACTGCTTGGCCAAATCCCACGTCGACGCCGACGGGTTTTTCCTGATGTACTCAAACACTTGTAAGTCCCTGCCGGGCTGGCTCTAAAGTTAATAGAGATAAAATTCGAGTTGTAATTAACGATCTAAAACAGGCAAACGATATTGTAACCTGTAAATTATTTGCTGTTTATTATAGAGTTTACATTCCATCGAAGGAGATGGAAATTGACGGTGTTGTCACTGAAGCAAGTCTGACAGCCGATGATTTACTGAAAAATGGAATTGGTCGTTTTAAAAACTCCATTCTTAAAGGAGTTAAGATACTCGAGTGCAAGAAATTGTACTCAGCATCTAAAGTCGATGGAATTAAGTCTTATCGTCCCTCAGATTAGTTTCGAGTATAATTTGCCGGATCTGCGTTACCTAGCCATGTCTATATCGATAAATTCGTCTTCCTGTTCGGCTTTTCGTACAGAATGTTATGAATTGCACGAACTGTAAAAAATTCGGACATACAGCTACTTAGTGTAGTAATAAATCTAAATGTATAAGATGTCAAGGGCCTCATAAGGATAATCTTTGCGATAAAGATATTGAAAAATGTGTTTATTGTGGGATGAGTCCTCATGATCTTTCAATATGCGTTGCATTTACGTAAAGACAACATGAAGCTTTCTTTACAAGCACGGTCTAAGCGCACATCTGCAGAAATGCTTAAAACGATCATTGATGTCCCACCTTTGGAAACCGAAAACAGTTTTTCAAATCTTGAGGAGCCAGAGGAATCTGACTCTGACGGAAATAGTGAAGATACCTCGTTTGTCACTCCTCAAGGGTCTCTTAAGAGGAGATTAACAAACCACAAATTACCAAAAACGGCACCTAAAATTACACCTTCAAAAAAAGATCCCCGTGTTAAATCTAAAAAGCCAAATTTAAAACCAAAAACTGTGCATCCTGATTTGTCAAATTCACAAACCAATCCAGGAAACAAATCAAGAAAAGACAATAATCCAATGGGCTCCGTTTCACAGCCACCATTACTGAAGTTTTCGGAAATTGTAGAATGGATTTTCGCAGCATTCAATATTCCTGAACCTCTAGACCATCATAACGGCATTTCTTCCAATAGCTAGAACTTTTCTGAAACAGTTATCGACTCAATGGCCAGTTCTCTCAAGTTTTGTATCAATTGATGGGTAATTTATCATCCGTCGCAAATCAATCAATCACTGTCCTGCCGTGAAATTGTCGAAGCATCATGCCAAAACTTAATTCATTTGAAGTTTTGTTGCATAGTGAAAAATGTGATGTATTTGCTTTGTATGAAAAATGGCTTATATCAAACATAGACTTAACTATTAATGACTTTACCATTATACGTCCCGATAGAGACTCTCCGTATGGTTGAGTGCTTTTAGGAATTAAGAAAAGCTATTCGTTTTATAGATTAAATATTCCTTAGACTTCTAGCATAGAAGTGGTTGCTTGTCAAATAAACATTACAGGAAAGAACATTTGCATTGCTTCGTTGTATATTCCTCGAAAAGCACAAGTTGGACAGCGACATCTTAATGAAATGGTCGAAGCCAGTGCGGTAGTTGCGGTTAGTCACAGTTAGTCAGTGACTAACCAGCTCATGAAACTGCAAGTTCTCAGGAACCAAGAAAAATGGGTGACCCATATAACAGATTTCAGGGCGCAGGATGAAAGTATTTCTAATACATTATTTAATCCAACTGAAGGCGCAACTTATTGCTTATTTCCAAGCTTAATACAAAACATCTTGTAAGGATAATTTGGAAGAGCGCAATAGGAATGATTATAAAGCGCAGACTAACGGTAAGAGAATTGAAAACGGCGCCCATATAATTAATTCCAGTGCGCAGGATGAAAGTATTTTAAACACATTAAATAATCGTAGTGAGGGCGCAAATTATTACTTATTTTCAAGCTAATGTAGCGTTTACACTATTACTGGTTGCCAGCATGCTGGTGCCAGTGTACTGCCTTCTTAGGAAAAAAAACGTTCAACGGTGGTCCTTCGTTGGTTAATACGTTGGATCATTGGACCACAGTTGAACGTTTTTTCCTAAGAGAGCAGTACACTGGCACCAGCATGCTGGCAGCCAGCAGAAGTTTAACCGGGCATAAAGAATAACATCTTGTGGATCAGGGTCATTTCGCCGAAAGCCATTTCGCCGAAAGCCGTTTCGCCGAAAGGGTCGTCTTAGCTTCGGTTATGTGGCTGCGCCACATCAGTTATACAGGAGACATAACATGCAGGAGATATGACCCTTTCGGCGAAACGACTTTCGGCGAAATAACCTATTCGGCGAAATGGCATTCGGCGAAACGACTTTCGGCGATATGACCCGCTACCCATCTTGTAAGAATAATTTGGAAGGGTGCCTTAGGAATAGTTCCAGGGCGCAGAATCACGAGAGGAAAATGGAAAAGGGCGACCCATATAATAGATTGCAGGGCGCAGAATGAATTTTAGAAAACATTGATTGATCCAACTGAATGCACAACTTATGACATATTTTTAAATACAATAATTGATCCAACTGAGGGCGCAACTTATTACTTATTTTCAAGCTTAATACATAACATATTATAAGGATAATTTGAAAGGGCGCACTATGAATGATTCTAGGGCGCAGAATCACGGTAAGGGAATTGAAAAGGGCGCCCATAAAATTAAGCTAAATAAATAACATCTTGTAAGGATAATTTGGAAGGGCGCAATAGGAATGATTCTAGGGCGCAAAATCACGGTGGAAGAATTGAAAAGGGCGTCCATAAATATAATTCCAGGACGCAGGATGAAATTATTTTAAATAGAATAAATAATCGTAGTAAGGGAGTAAATTATTACTTACTTATTACTTATTCAAGCTAAAAAACAACATCTTGTAAAGAAAATTTGGTAGGGTGCCTTAGAAATAGTTCCAGTACGCAGAATCACGGAAGGAAAATGGAGAAGGGCGACCCATATAACAGATTTCAGGGCGCAGGATGAAAGTATTTTTAAATACATTCAATAATCCCAGTGAGAGCGCAAGCTTTAATTTGTTTTTAAGCTACATAAATAACATATTGTAAGGATAACTTGGAAGGGCGCAATAGGAATGATTCTAGGGCGCAAAATCACGGTATGAGAATTGAAAAAGTCGCCCATATAATTGATTCCAGGGCGCAGGATGAAAGTATTTCAAACACATTAAATAACCGTAGTGAGGGCGCAAATTATTACTTATTTTCAAGCTAAAGAATAATATCTTGTAAGGATAATTTGGAAGGGTGCCTTAGGAATAGTTCCAAGGCGCAAAATCACAAGAGGAAAATGGAAAAGGGCGGCTCATATAATAGATTTCAAGGCGCAGAATGAAAGTATTTTAGAAAACATTAATTGATATAACTGAATGCGCAACTTATTACTTAGGATGAAAGTATTTTTGAATACATTAAATAATCGTAGTGAGAGCGCAAATTATTACTTATTTTCAAACTAAAGAATAACATTTTGTAAGGATAGTTTGGAAGGGCGCCTTAAGAATATTTCCAGGGCGCAAAATCACGAGAGGGAAATGGAAAAGGGCGACCCATATAACAGATTTCAACGCGCAGTATAAAAGTATTTTTAAATATATTTAATGATACCAGTGAGGGCGCAAGATTGTATTTGTTTTCGATCTAAATAAATAACATCTTGTAAGGATTATTTGGAAGGGCGCACTAGGAATGATTCTAGGCCGCAGAATCACGGTAAGAGAATTGAAAAAGGCGCCCATATAATTAATTTCAGGGCGCAGGATGAAAGTATTTTAAACACATTAAATAATCGTAGTGAGGGCGCAAATTATTACTTATTTTCAAGCTAAAGAATAATATCTTGTAAGGATAATTTGGAAGCGTGCCTTAGGAATAGTTCCAAGGCTCAAAATCACAAGAGGAAAATGGAAAAGGGCGGCTCATATAATAGATTTCAAGGCGCAGAATGAAAGTATTTTAGAAAACATTAATTGATCCAACTGAATGCGCAACTTATGAATTAGGATGAATGTATTTTTAAATACATTAAATAATCGTAGTGAGCGCTCAAATTATTACTTATTTTCAAACTAAAAAATAACATCTTGTAAGGATAATTTGGAAGGGTGCCTTAGGAATATTTCCTGGGCGCAGAATCACAAGAGGGAAATAGAAAAGGGCTGCCCATATAATAGATTTCTGGGCGCAGGATGAAAGTATTTTAGAAAACAATAATTGATCCAACTGAATGCGCAGCTTATTACTTCTATTTAAAAGATATTTTATTCAGGCCTATTTGCGTACAAGCTTTACGTGGCCGATTTAGCTGAGTTTTTAGATAATTTTTTTTTGTATTGGATCTCGTTGTCACTCTTTTTCTAGGGGGAGAGGAGCTTCCATTTTCCTCCTGCGAGGATTGAGGGGCAGTTTGTTCGTGGTTCGTCTCCTCATCCATTGCCGTGGTATTGTTGTTGATTTCGTTGCTAGTTGCTGTAGATGCGCCTTGTTATACATTGTTTGCAGTTGCTGGTTGGTTGGATGGTAAGCTGTTAACTGCAGCTGGTGTACTTTGTTCTATAGGAGATACGTTGGATGGTTTCGTTGAAGGGGATACTTCCCTGTTGTTGGTGACTGTCACAGGTGTACTGGGGTTGCTTGGGGTTGATGTGAAGGAAGCACCGTTGTCCTTTGGTGTGGTTGTCTCCTTGTCCGGTTTATCACATGGCTTACCGTAGTGAACAGCTTTTTGGCAATATTGACATGTGGCCATCTGATTGTCATAGGTAACAAGTGATTTGCACGGTATTCTTGTATCCTGACCGAATGTCACATAAGAAGGTATAGGCCTCCTCAAGCGCATGCGTAACAAACGTACGCCATTTAGAATACCGGGGAAAAAATTCTTCCACTTTTCTTTTTCGATAGAGAGAATCTCTCCGTATTGAGAATACGTAGTTTTGCGAATACAAGGATCGATGACGCTTGAGGGAAGATCATGCACACTCACTTTTATAGCGCTATCTTCCATATATACTGGAACGTTGTACTTGATATTTTCATGCTCCACATAGTGCACATTATTATTGTCTTTAGCGAATTGAATTGCATTAAACTCTTCATAGAACTGGATATGAACATCATTATTGGTCTTATTGCATTGAAGTAAATGCACACGTTTAATGTCAAGATGCATTTGCTCCTTAAGCAAACCTTCAAGTTCTCGTATCGAAGGTCGAATTTTGCACTGTCTGAAGTCAACAATAATTGTATTCTTTCGTACCGACGGTAGCTTTTGTTCGTTTGGTTCACTCATTTTCGAGGTCTATTGTTCACTACACAATACTGTAGTTGGTTTCTTCTGTCCCCAACGTAAGCGGTTTTGTTTTATCGACTGACTTGGATGAGATGTAAACCCGAACTGGCAGCTTATTACTTATTTTTAAATACATTAAATGATCCAACTGAGGGCGCAACTTATTACCTCTTTTCAAGATTAATATATAACATCTCGTAAGGATAATTTTGAAGGGCACAATAGGAATGATCCTAGGGAACAGAATAAGAGAGAATTGAAAACGTGCGCCCATAAAATTATTTCAAGGGCGCAGGATGAAAGTATTTTAACCCTCAGGGTACGGACTGGGTTACCGTAACCCGAGCGAAATTTGAAAGAAGCGCCATACGAGGAGAAGTCGGCGAGGGGGGTCCGGACCAGGGGGGGAAAAACTTATAGGTACACACTATTAGAGGCCCAAGCGGCAGAGTCAGTCTCCGCTTTGTGTCCGAGCTAGACACATATAAACATTGTGCTCGGGTGTGGTACACCCAGTCCGTATCGAACGTTACAAAATCCAAAATTTTCAAAAAAATTAAGTTTTAATTTTCGTCTGTTTGCCGCTGAGGAATAAAAAGGTAAGTAAGAATACGTACTCTTTACTTAATTTTGTAGATTCTAACTTCAAAATAACGCGTTGTACATGGTGTAAGCGAAGTATTGTAGTAGATCTCAATCACTTGAACGTACGTCTTATATCGAAATCTTTGCTGCTCGTAGTGAATTATAACTCATTAAATTTTGTTTCTTGTAATTTTTTGTTAAAGAACACGCATTAAAAACATGGCAACGCGTCGAATCACTCGAAGCGTTGCTGCTTTGGAGGAGTTGTACAAGGAAAACGAGGAGGACAGCGTTACAGAGAATGACAGTGACACCGACGACGCCGTAGGTGCGGAAGAGGAAAGTTCTCACGATTCTGAAACAGACGCAGAATCTGAAGGAGAGCCATTGTCAGGCGAAGAAGAAGCAGCTGCTCCGAGAGGCTGATACTACTCAACAATATCTGAGAAACAATTTTTTTACGCTCGAAGTAATTAATTTTAACCTTTATCATCATAAATCAACGAAACAACGTTTTTTCGCTAACTCGAAAAAACGCGTATTTTCATTTTTCAAAAAAAATATAGTTTTTGGAATAAATCAAAAAACCGTTATGGACATTTGTAAAAACTACTTTTTACCTTTCAAATGCGAGTTATACAATGTTAATATTTTTTTTTTCAAAAAGTTACAGCATTTTGAAAAAAAAACGTTTCTTACAAAAAAAATTCAAGACCCGTTCACATTTTTCATTATAATTTTTTTTCAATCAATTAAATGATTAATCTGACAACTCTATTGTATTTTTGAGACAATTTCACACAAAATTAAAAAAAATTATTCAAATTGACAAAGTACAGCTCGATATACACCCAATCAAAGTCGCCGGGTTAGGCTAACCCTGTCCGTACTGAACGTAACTTTTTTATAGTCCGTACCCTGAGGGTTAAATACATTAAACAATCCCAGTGAGGGTGCAAGTTTTTCTTTGTTTTCAAGCAAAATAAATAACATCTTGTAAGGATAATTTGGAAGGGCGCACTAGGAATGATTATATTGCGCAGAATCACGGTAAGAGAATTGAAAACGGCGCCCATATAATTAATTCCAGGGCGCAGGATGAAAGTATTTCAAATACATTATATAATCGTAGTGAGGGCCCAAATTATTACTTATATTCAAGCTAAAAAATAACATCTTGTAAAGATAACTTGGAAGAGTGCCTTAGGAATAGTTCCAGGGCGCAAAATCATGAGAGGAAAATGGAAAAGGGCGCAAGATTTTATTTGCTTTCAAGCTTAATATATGTATAACATCTTTTAAGGATAATTTAGAAGTGCGCACTAGGAATGATTCTAGGGCGCAGAATCACGGTAAGAGAATTGAGAAGGGCGCAGGATGAAAGTATTTTAAATACATTGAATAATCCCAGTGAGGGCGCAAGTTTTAATTTTTTTTTCAAGCTAAATAAATAACATCTTGAAAGGATAATTTGGAAGGGCGCACTAGGAATGATTATAGGGCGCAGAATCACTGTAAGGGAATTTAAAAGAGCGCCCATAAAATGAATTCCATTGTGCAGGATGAAAGTATTTTAAATACCTTAAATAATCGAAATGAGGGCGCAAATTATTACTTATTTTCAAGCTAAAAAATAACATCTTGTAAGGGTAATTTGGAAGGGTGCTTTATAAATAATTCCCGGGTGCAGGGTGGAAGTATTTAAAAATACTTCAAATGATTCAATTGAGGGCGCAAAATCACGGCAGGAGAATTGAAAAGGGCGCTCTTAAAACTCATTCCAGGGTGTATGGTGGAAATCTTTTTAAACACTTTAAACACTTTTATATAATATAATAAAAAACAAAAGAAAGGAGTGAATTAGGATTGACTTCAAGGTGCAAAACGAAATTTGTTTACCTAATACTACAAAGCTTTCGAAAGCATACATAAAGCGCAAATCATTTATTTGTTTTGAGTTATATAAATAGATTCTCGGGAGGAAGCAATGAACAAGTCAGCTTTGAGCAGTGCTGCCTTAACAACAATTTTTGTAACATTTATTATATTCAAACATAAAATATACTAGCGTTTATAACTGTTTGTAATATTCATTAATAGCTTTTAATAGTTTTAAGTTGACCTTATTGAAAAATTAGAAAATAATGAAGTTTTGAATAAGAAATGATGAATTTAAATTTTTTGGACGAGATGAATTATTATAAATACTGACATCTTTTCTTAAAACTCGGCATTGTTTAGTAGAAGGTCGGTATAGTAGAATTAATTACCACATGAATTCAACTGATGGCGATTTCATTGGTATTTTTCAATTTCTTGTATGCTTCTGAGATGAGACTTTATGAAGTTTTATCATTTTTATTAAATACCGACTCAATACATAGTGAGGTGTAATATTTCGATAACATGCACAAAAGCATTTAATTCACTTGTGAAGAAGTATTATTTGACTTCAGACATTATCATCACGAGGAAGACGGAAAACTTATCATTTTTGATATATAGAAAGCTTACTAATACAGAAAGTATTATACGTTATACTTCTAATCATTCACATCAGCATAAAATGGCAGCTTTTCAACATATGATTCATTGAATGCATAACCTAGCCCATGGGAAAAATGCGATAAGAAACGAGAAAAAAATACATTCTCGATATTGGAAAGCTCAATTAGTATTCGAAGCAATTAATTCAAACAATTTTTGATAAAAAGAAAAACTGTTGAAAAACCAATCACTTACTACTTCAACCCAACCATCAGAAAATTTAAAAATAGTTTTAATAGACTTCAGCCATGATATACACATCTGCCCAAAACAAAACTAAAAAGTTTTGGTCTGGTTTTGGTATTCCGTAAGAATAATACTAGGATCTACATCTACATTATTTCCGTAAGAATAATACTAGGATACTTTGAAAAATTCCGGATCATATAAACAAAGCGCACTTCGGAGCAATTAGGTAAGATTATCATTCCAGGTCAAAAATTACTGAACATGCTTAGAAAAGTATGAGCTTACAACGAATCACATTAAAATTTTATGTTAAACATCTAACCGATGGAAACTAAACGTAGCTGAAAGTTTAAGAATATATGTAAATATAAACATTCCAAGTTACCATTTATTTAAATGTAACATATCAAAATGAGTTATCTGTAAGACGTAAAATGATTCACCTGTACTAGTACAACAGAGATAGCGCCGCACTTTCCTCCCACTATTAGTATCTGTGTCAGTTGAAAAATCAAAATCAGAAGCAGATAAATATTCCTATAATATCGAATAGCATACTGAAATCGAAAAGAGATATGGAATTTCTCTAGTTGATAACAAAACTTATTCTTAGTTTAATTTTACTGCCAAATAACGAAAACAAAATTGAAAAGCATAATCAGTAATTGATCTGCTCTGACATTACTCAAAACACCGCGAACAAAGACTAAAAATAGAATGGGCAAAACATCATCAGAAGTTTACATTTCAGTGATTTTATTCGAATCAACGAAAAAAAATCTTCGATGATTGGATGTTTCATAACCGGTTTCGAACTTCGATCTCCCGATTTCAGAATATCTAACACTTTTAACGCTATAGACTATGATAGCCACTTGAAGACACTATGATTTTTTTCAATGATATGACAAGCTGTATTAATTCGAAAAGCTGTTTGCTGGTATTTTCTGTCAATGTACACTCATTTGTGTACAAGACGCGTAGTACGAAATTGCATACATTTAGGCAATTTGAATGGAAAATAATCAATCGCTAAAATATTGATAATGAACTAGAGTACATTGGATTAGAATATTGTGCCGCGTATACGTTACCTGTACCCTGTGAAACTGAGAACTTTCCCAGCATGTATTAAATGACATTTTTATGAATAAAGTTGTCTGTAGATAGATTCTACCGGCATGAGCTCCATCCGTCGTTGCCATTAGTGTATGAATAGATACTGTATTTCATGGATAGTGAAACGTGCCTTTTCAAAATTAGCCATATGGAAGAATGGGCAGAACTTAATCGTGAATATCTCGACTTGTATTAAAGGCAGCAACATAATTCTTTCACCATTTCATCAAAAATATGATCAGGAATTTAGGATAATATTTTGAACAGTGTGAGATAACCACAAACAATTCAAAAATTAAGTTTTATCAAAATTTGAAAAACAACGCGGAAAACTCTTTACTTTCGCTTGGGTTTTTCGCGCAAGGACGACGATTTTGAGATAGTCAGGCACATATCTTCAACTGACTGCTATAAAAGGGGAACCGTGGTCGAAAATCGATCATTTCTTTTCGTGCGTTCGGGGGAAGCAGACGTCGCGGGAGTTAAACCTTCAACCAGCAGCGACGGAGAGTGCACCTTCTGCGTGGTTAAAACCTCAAACGCTCAGGTAGCAACTCTCATTCGCTTTCTGGTCTTCAAGCCGAGACTCTGAGTCTGCTCTTAGTTCTAAATTTAGTTTTTGAACTCAGATCCAGTTCCATTTTCTAGAATTCTTCTGTTCGATTCTTTTTAGAATCATAATAATACTCCCAAAGAATTATGTGACATTTTACTGTACTCTATGCAACCCATTTTAGTAGTCGTGGCGAGAAATCGTCTTCAAGCTTCAGACCTTAGTTCCGTAATATTGGTTTAGAATTCAGAGCCTGCGTGCCGAACTGGATTCTGGAAAAAGATTCCGGAACTGATTTAAGTTTCGAAATTGTAGTCTACTAAAATCCAACTGAATTCTGGGTCTGTTCTAAGTTCTGAATCTAGTTCTTGAGCTTAGATCCAGTTCCTTATTCCAGAATTCTTCAAATCGGTTCTTTTGTCCTGAATACGACTTACTTTACTATGGGGCGCCTTTTCAAAATTTACCCTGTACAAGAAAGGGCAGAACTTTACCACGAATATCTTTTGATGTACTTAACCCAACAACATGTTTTTTTCTTCAAGCTATCGATAATATGATTAGGAATTCGTAATTAAATATTCAACAGCATGGAAAAAACCTAAAAATAATTGAAAAACAAAGTTTTCTAAAACTTTTGAAAAAAATTCATCACGCTCGCTTGCCTTTTTCGCATCCGGACGACGGTTTTGAGGTAGTTAGGCACATATAAGAATCTGCTGAACAAATAGAGAAGGAAATTTTTGAATAAAAACTGTTCATTTCTTTTATTGCTACAGACGAAACCGGATGTCGAGGTGAGGTTCTCCCACCAACATCAGTAAGAACAAACCAAGTATAAAGCGTCTCATTTGGACATCGGCAGTCAGGAGGAGCAGTCGGCAGTGAAAGTAGACCTTTTGCGTGGTGTAAAGGTGATAATGCTCGGCTTTGCCTAATTACGTCCTCCTGGACCGAGTTCGTTTACCTGTTAGCCTTTTTGTGCCGTGGGTCATGAACTGCACCAATTGCAAACAATTGGGACATACAGCATCCAATTGTTGCAATAAATCCCGGTGTATCAAATGTGGAGGGAGTCATGCGGATAACTCCTGCAGTGGAGACAATGAAAAGTGTCTCTACTGAAAGGAGGGGCCGCATGACCTCTCTGATTGTCCCGCGTACAAGTTGCGCAAAGACAAGATGAGGCGTTCACTTAAGCAACATTCGAAGCATTCCTTTGCTGAAATTTTGAAAAGTGCTACGTCCCCAGTTAATGTTTTCGCTTGTTTGTCAGCCGACGAG
Organism: Malaya genurostris; assembly: GCF_030247185.1. NCBI lineage: Eukaryota > Metazoa > Arthropoda > Insecta > Diptera > Culicidae > Malaya > Malaya genurostris. The sequence continues at coordinate 135,875,347 of NC_080572.1, read as the reverse complement.
AGCGATGCTGATGATCTCCTTGAAAATACATCTTCGGCGGTCCCTCATAGGTTCAGAAAGAGAAGAAATAAATCTTCTAGTAAGCTCCCTAGTAAGGGTTCGAAGGTGGTGGGTCCCAAAATATTAAAACAACTTTAAGTGCCTATTTTTTACCTGGAGCTTTTAGTGGAATGTATTCAACAGTTTCACTTTTTCTGTACCATTTAATTCCACTATTTCACTGTCACGTTATTACACTTTCACAAAGTCACTCTACTTTAATGAAGCATAACAAACGTTACAATACAGATACGCGTATTTCGGAATGTTACTTACATCCTTCTTCAGTGTATCGGTTTTATAAGTTTGTTTGAAAGAATGTTGTAATGCTGCTCCTTTTATACGAAATGTCTTATTGTCAACGGGTAAAAACGGGAAGAAACAGGTAGTAACAGACGGGTAAAACGGTAGTTTGATTGTCAGCGGAGGGCAACAAACTGAGAAGTGGGATATTAAGGGATTAAGTATTACCTGAATCTATTTGTATCTTATGTGTCGGTAATAGCTTGAATAGCCAGGAGGGCTTATTTCCTTGGTCACGATTCAATAAAGAAATGGAGTTATTTTTGAAGATTTCTAAACTTTCAGCTGTGTCTAATTTCCATGGGTTGGAAATTTGTCTTATGATTTTTATGTCGTTGGTAGTGAGTTCATGATCTTCAGAAAAGGCATGTTCAGCTACTTTTGACTTGAAATGATGTGGTAGTCCTTTCTCTAATTCTTTAGATGCTTTCGCTATTTCAGCGACGTGCTCTTTGAAACGAATGTCTAGAGTTCTCTTTGTTTGTCCAATATATATTTTATCACAATGAGAACACGAGATTTTGTATACCTCAGATTTTTTCAAATTATCCGTAGGATCTTTTGTAGAACCTAGTAAATTTTTCAATTGACAGTTCATGCTGCTGAATACTAAATCCAAACCAAATTTATTTAGTTTTGATTTCAAAGGATGTGCGATGTTTGGATTGAAGTCTACCGATATTCTTTTTAAATTTTCCGATGGGGGAGACAGAGTTGTAAGTGATTGTTTTTTCAACAATCTTAATTTTTTGTCGAGGATTGTTTGAATTGAACGCTCCGGATATCCATTGAGCTTTCCAATTTCGAAAATAAAGTTTTTCTCTTTTATTGCAGCATCTCTCTTAAGGGGTAAGGTCAGCATTATGTGAATCATATGGTGGAAAGCTGCCATTTTGTGTTGGTGGGAATGATTAGAAATATTTGGTATGACCCGATCTGTGTTGGTTGGCTTCCTGTATATCTCGAAATTTAAGGTTTTTGCCTCTCTGATAATGAGGATATCTAAGAAAGGTAAACTGTTGTCTTTCTCCTCCTCATAGGTGAATTTAATGTTTTTATGTAAGTTATTAATCATTCGTAAGAAAGTTGATAAATCATTGCGTTTGATGATACAGAATATATCATCAACGTTTGAAAAACCAGCGATTAGGTAATAATCCCTGGTTTTTCAAAAGTTCTTCAAGATTTGCCATAAACAACTCGCATAAAAACGGGGAGAGCGGATTACCCATTGGTGCCCCTTGTAACTGTTTATAAAATCCGCCTCTGAATTTGAAGTAATTTACATCCATACAAAGCCGAGTTAGGTTCAGATATGACCTTACTTTGCTTTTCCATAAATTGTTACTATGTTGTTGAAGTAACCAATCTAATAATTGAGTCTTTCACCGGGACACTTGGGAATAAGGCGGTTACATCGAATGACACCATTATTTCGTCTTCTTCGATTTCACCAGAGTTTTGAAGTTGACTCGTAAATTCTTGTGTGTTGGGGACTGATCTACTGAAAAATTTTTTTGGCATAGAATAGAATTCTTTTACTAGCCATTTGGCGATTTTTTGGGGTAGGGGCTCCCACTGAAGAAATAATTTCCCTTATTTCGTTACCAGGTTTGTGAACCTTTGGTAGTCCTTTGATTTTGGGTAAAGAAGGGTTAGGAACTTTGAGGTGATTGAGGTTGATATCGAAGTTTGGATTACATTCGAGAAGAGTTTTATCCACTTTTTTGATAATTTCAGGAAGGGGATCGGTTCTTTGTTTCCTATAAGGACCGTCATTAATCTTTTGGGTTATCAAGTCGTCATAATCTTGTTTGTCCATAATAACTACTTTATTTCCCTTATCAGCCTTTACATAAAAAACAGGCTTTTCTCGCAATTGTTTCACTAGTTCTTTTTCATCAATGGTTTGCTGATTATTCAAAGAAGTATTTTTAATGACGTCAGCTACGATAGTTCTGGCGTCATTAATTTGAGGAAACGAAAGATCACAGTTATTTAAACCTGTTTCTATGTCTATAATAACTTGTTCAAGATTTACTTTTGAAGAAATTGCATAATTTAAACCAAGATTTAGAAGATTAGTTTGTTCATTGGTAAAATTTTGAGATGAACGATTTACAAGAAAATCCTCCAAAAATTGTACTGGAGGTTTTGGGGGACGGTCTGAAAGATTTTTGGAACGTAAATTTTCGAATTTCTTATGAAGAAGAATTCGTTTGCGTTCAGATTCACAATGTTCTGCAATTTTTACTTTGTTTAGAAAAGTTTCGAAGCCTTGGGAATATTGTTTCGCTAGTTTCAAGTGAAGGTTATAGCATTCCAAAGTTAAATGGCAGCTTTCCACCATATGATTCACAGAATGCTGCCCTTACCCCTTAAGAGAGATGCTGCAATAAAAGAGAAAAACTTTATTTTCGAAATTGGAAAGCTCAATGGATATCCGGAGCGTTCAATTCAAACAATCCTCGACAAAAAATTAAGATTGTTGAAAAAACAATCACTTACAACTCTGTCTCCCCCATCGGAAAATTTAAAAAGAATATCGGTAGACTTCAATCCAAACATCGCACATCCTTTGAAATCAAAACTAAATAAATTTGGTTTGGATTTAGTATTCAGCAGCATGAACTGTCAATTGAAAAATTTACTAGGTTCTACAAAAGATCCTACGGATAATTTGAAAAAATCTGAGGTATACAAAATCTCGTGTTCTCATTGTGATAAAATATATATTGGACAAACAAAGAGAACTCTAGACATTCGTTTCAAAGAGCACGTCGCTGAAATAGCGAAAGCATCTAAAGAATTAGAGAAAGGACTACCACATCATTTCAAGTCAAAAGTACCTGAACATGCCTTTTCTGAAGATCATGAACTCACTACCAACGACATAAAAATCATAAGACAAATTTCCAACCCATGGAAATTAGACACAGCTGAAAGTTTAGAAATCTTCAAAAATAACTCCATTTCTTTATTGAATCGTGACCAAGGAAATAAGCCCTCCTGGCTATTCAAGCTATTACCGACACATAAGATACAAATAGATTCAGGTAATACTTAATCCCTTAATATCCCACTTCTCCAGTTTGTTGCCCTCCGCTGACAATCAAACTACCGTTTTACCCGTCTGTTACTACCTGTTTCTTCCCGTTTTTACACGTTGACAATAAGACATTTCGTATAAAAGGAGCAGCATTACAGCATTCTTTCAAACAAACTTATAAAACCGATACACTGAAGAAGGATGTAAGTAACATTCCGAAATACGCGTATCTGTATTGTAACGTTTGTTATGCTTCATTAAAGTAGAGTGACTTTGTGAAAGTGTAATAACGTGACAGTGAAATAGTGGAATTAAATGGTACAGAAAAAGTGAAACTGTTGAACTTTAAGTGATGGCAAAAAACCGGAGATAAAAGCTCAACGCCTTGGAAAATTAAATTCCGAGCAAGAATTTCCATCACTTCCTGGGACTTCAAAACCCCCGAAAGTCCTTAAAGATCAGTCGACAAATTTACCAGATACTGGGTTTGTTAAATTCTCTGATATCGTGGACTGGATCATGACTACCTTCAATATTTAAGACCCCTTGAAAAAATTTTAATGGCTTTTATTTTTACAGCTAAAACATTCTTGAAGCAGTTGACTGCAAAATGGCTCCTTCTTTCAGCGATCGTATCCTTCGATGGCTAAGTCACCCACCGAGGTCACGGATACAATCACTGTTATACAGTGGAATTGTAGAAGTATCATTCCAAAAATAGATCCTTTCCAATTTCTAGTAAATAATCTGAAATGTGACGCATTTGCATTGTGCGAAACTTGGCTAACTTCTGAAATACCCTTAAACTTCCACGATTTTAACATTATTCGTCTGGATCGAGATGATCCATATGGAGGAGTACTATTGGGGATCAAAAGGTGCTATTCTTTCTATCGCATTAACATCCCATCGATTCCAGGTATTGAAGTTGTCGCATGTCATGTTACAATCAAAGGTAAGGACCTTTGCATTGCTTCCATCTATATTCTTCCAAGATCCTCGGTTGGTCATCAGCGGCTCAGTGATATCATTGAGCTCCTTCCCACATCGACGTTGGTTTTAGGAGACTTTAACTCGCACGGTACGAGATGGGGTTGTCTTCACGACGATAACAGATCACCTATGATCCATGATATCTGCGACAGCTTCAATATGACAATCTTGAATACGGGAGAAATGACACGAATTCTTGCACCACCAGCAAGACCAATGCGCTGGACTGATCCCTTTGCTTGACATCGCTACGGTTGGACTGCGCGTGACCTATCGTGATTTCAATCGCATACGGATTAAGACCATCGGAGACAATCAATGTGTCGTATGACCTCACACGAGATATTGATTGGAAATGCTATGCAAATTCGATATCTGAGAAACTAGAAACAACACAAGAACTTCCTCCGGAGAAAGAGTACATGTTTTTGGCTGCCTTGATTCTCGACACCGCGACTCAAGCTCAGACGAAACGTGTACCCGGCACGAAAACTAACATCCGACCCCCCCCCAACCCGTGGTGGGACAAAGAGTGCTCAGAATTAAACGCGGAGAGAACTTCGTCATTTATCGAGTTTATGAAAAACGGTCTACCTGATAATTTTAGAAAGTACGCGGAATTAGACGCTATAATGAAAAGCTTGATTAAAGCGAAGAAAAGCGGTTATTGGCGTCGATTCGTAGACGGATTATCCAGAGAAACATCAATGAGCACTCTTTGGAACACAGTCCGACGAAAGCGCAACAAAAACACCACGAACGAAAGTGAGGAGTATTCCAGCCGCTATATATTCGATTTCGTTAAAGAAGTATGTCCTGACTCTGTTCCGGAACAGACGATCATGCTCGTCGCTGTATCAAACAGAAACTAAACATCTTTTTCGATGGTCGAGTTCGCACTTGCGCTTTTATCGTGTAACAAAAATGCTCCGGGGTAAGACAAAATCAAATTCAACTTGTTACAAAATTTACTTGACTCTGCCAAAGGGCACTTATTGAGTTTATTCAATAGGCTTCTTGAGGATAATATTGTCAAACATGACTGGAGACAAGAAAGAGTTATCGCCAATCAAAAACCAGGGAAACCAGCCTCCTATCACAATTCGTATCGGCCGATTGCTATGCTTTCCTGTATCCGAAAATTGTTCGAAAAAATTATTCTGTTTCGTCTAGACAATTGGGTCGAGACAAATGGCTTACTTTCAGATACACAATTTGGTTTGCGCAGGGGTAAAGAAACGAACGATTGTCTTGCGTTGCTCTCAACAGAATTCCAAATGGCATTTGCTTGTAAAGAACTAATGGCATCAGTCTTCTTAGAACTGAAACTGAAAACTGAGCTAGTTGTATTTTCAAGGAAGCGAGAACCAACACAACTACAGCTTCAAGTATGGGGTGAAACCGTAGCTCAGGTCATCACATTTAAATATCTCGAGGTCTGGTTCGACTCCAAAGGCACCTGAGAAAGTCACATTAGGTATCTGGAACAAAAATGCCAGCAGAGAATTAATTTTCTTCGCACAATTACCAGAGCTTGGTGGGTTGCCCATCCAGGAGATCTAATCAGGCTGCACCAAACAACGATATTGTTCGTAATGGAATATGGATGCTTCTGCTTCCGATCCACCGCGAACACCCATTTCATTAAACTGGAAAAAAATCAGTATCGTTGTTTGCGTATTGCCTTAGGTTGCATGCAGTCGACTCATACGATGAGTCTCGAAGTGCTCGCGGGCGTCTTACCGTTGGAAAATCGATTCTGGGATCTCTCATATCGATTGCTTTTCCGATGCAATATCTTGAATCCGATGGTGATTGAAAACTTCGAAAGGCTTGTCGAGCTAAATTCTAAGACCCGATTTATGTCCTTGTATTTTGATAACATGACTCAGAACATTAATCCTTCTTCGTTTGTTTCCAACCGTGCTCATTTCTTGGATACTTCTGATTCTACTGTGTTTTTCGACACATCCATGACAGAAAAGATTCGTGGAATTCCGGATCGCGTACGCCCTCGAGTGGCCCCTAATATCTTTCATAATAAATGTAGAACAGTCATCTGTGAAAAGGTGTTTTACACAGACGGATCAAACGGCTGCTATTTAGTACACCCTCGAGATCATTGAAACCTTGCCCAAAGACCATAACTTCATTGCCACGGACAGTCTAAGTTCAATAGAAGCTCTCCGGGCAATGAAGTCAGGAAAGTATTCCCCATATTTCCTGGGGAAATACGGGAACACTTGCGAACTTTATCTGAACGGTATTAGTCAATATCCCTAGTCTGGGTCCCTTCGTATTGTTTTTTTTTTCCGGGAAATAAACAGGCAGACTCATTGGCTAAGGTGGGTGCATTAGAAGGTGATATTTATGAAATACCAATCTGCTTCAATGAAATTTTTCAGTATCTCTCTTCAGAAAACTCTCGAAAGATGGCAAACTTCATGGAGAAATGGCGAACTAGGACGATGGCTACATTCCAACGAAACCTTGGTTCGGGGGGATGAACGTGAGTCGCTATTTCATTCGTGTTATGTCGCGGCTCATGTCAAATCACTACACTTTCAACGCACATCTCGGCGTGTTGGGCTCGCGGAGAGCGGTCTCTGCACCTGTGGCGACGGCTATCAGGACATCGAGCATGTCGTGTGGTCGTGCGTAGAGCATCGCGACGCCAGGTCGAAGCTACTGGAATCCCTTAGGGCCCGAGGTAGACCGCCTGAGGTTCCGGTTCGGGATGTGTTGGCGAGTCGGGATAGTTCATATATGCTTCTCATATACCATTTCCTCAAACACATTAATATTCAAGTGTAATGTGTTATTCCTCACTCAGAAAGTATAATCTCCACCTACAGGTTCGACACTAACATCCGCTCGATTCTCTCGATCCCCGTTCCTGTCCACCATCTTCATTGAAACTAACTAGATCTTTTTTTTGTCACTAACTTTTCCGTTCCCGCTTTCTCAGTCTCTTCACCATCTCGATGCAACTAATTAGATCTCTGTAGTTTTCAGACATTTTGTTTCCATACCCCCTTTTTACCTCGCTTTCTAAAATATTTTCTTTTTTTCATTCTCTTCCGTAACATCACCATCATCGCCCACGGAAGACCGCTCCAGTCGAAGACCAGCATGCGGGCCACCCGCCGGGCCTTCGTAGCCTGAGGGTGTTTCCCGCGGACCCACACGGACCGAATCATACGGCCAACATAGATACTTACCAACGCCATCTGGAAGACTCACTGCCGATCGCCAGCTGAAAGATGGATTTTCTAGAACGCGAGAAGACATAGTCTAATGATACTCTTCTAATTTTAAGTTAGTCGTTAGTTAAGGTTAAAAAATACCCTCGGCATCTTAGAGCTTAAGCAGTGTTCCTAAAATTATATTATACAATTGAATAAAAAAAAGCATTTTTGTCGTCATTTGACAATTTATACAGTAGAAATATCTGAAAATACGTTCATCAAAATTTGTGATTTTACATCTTATAAGATGCGCATAAATGGAGCGTCATGTTTCAAACTAATTTATATGCAAAAACATGTAGAATTGTGTGATTTGAAAATTACATGGCTTGAAAACGAATGAAATAAAAAACGAAATGTCGATAGCAACTGCGCGAGACTTCAACAAAGAAGCTGATACCTCTACACGCATACAGCGTCACTTGGTAGCCAAATGCAATTTACATTAGAAGCTAGTAAAATTCTGCAGGAGTGGAATATTGCGTCAATTGACATGCTAAGTTGTTATAAATCGTATCGTTTGTAGAATTATGCCACCTGTAAAAATTACAATTTTTTTCTGTGTTAATAAAATGGAATCTCAATGCTTACACAAACAGTGAAAACAGAAATCTGCATTAGACGCAATTTCCCATTAAATGTAACATAAATTTTAAAAAAATCTATTCACAGATGAATATTAAATTTGCTGCCGTTAAATTTTTTATACAAAGTAAACTTTTAAATAGATAATTCTCATTTTTCTTTCTATCAATTGTATTTTCCATCATGATTGATTGAAATTAACATGTCTAGCGCGTAAATTTCACTTACCACTTCCACACGAGGAACTAGTACGACTGTATGAATTTATATATATATATATATATATATATATATATATATATATATATATATATATATATATATATATATATATATATATATATATATATATATATATATATATATATATATATATATATATACTGTATGAATTTATATATATATACTTGATAGTCGACTGAGCCACAGAAGCACATATCTGCTTGGCTGGTAAATCGTGCATAAATTCATACAGTCTCACTTGCTAGGCGAGTGGAAATTACTATCGGAACCAGTAAATTTCTGTATGAATGGAATATTGCATCATTTGAGAAGTTAAGTAGCTATGAATTGTATCGTTTGTAGAATTATGTATCTTGTAAAATTTATAATTTCTTTCTGTGTAGTTTTGAAGAAGTAGATTTTGAACTTTATCTCAAAATCACACAATCAGAACTATTATTTGAAAGAATAATAAATACATAAAATGGAAATCACAACACCTGGGTTTGGTTGATTTGTGTGGCAATTATAAAGCTTCAGAAAACATACAAAAGAGTTAAAAATGAGTTGTTGAGGAAAATACAGCGCCACGCTCGCAACATATAAGTCTGACACTAGAACTATATAACTGTTGTATTGTAACGAGTACAGATTAGAATATATATATATATTAAATCATTAACCTACTAACTAATATTTACAAAAAAAAAAATATATATATATATATATATATATATATATATATATATATATATATATATATATATATATATATATTTATATATATATATATATATATATATATATATATATATATATATATATATATATATATATATATATATATATATTTTTTTTTTTTTTTGTAAATATTAGTTAGTAGGTTAATGATTTATAATAATAATGTTTATAGATTCTTGTATTAAAATTTAATATGATATGATAAATATACGAAACGATATTAAAAGAGGTTCACAAAATCGAATCACCCCGTTATGACGAAAAGCTCTAAGTAAGAGATTTGCCATAAGACACACCAGCTGATCTGCCGCCGTTAATCTTTCGAGAGAATGCTCTGTTTCGCTCTGATGACTGGTCTGGCGGTGGATTGGTTCGATTGCGGTCGTTCGCAGCAACGAGATGCGATCATGCGACTGGGGAAGTTCGGGATGATCAATGCAAATTCGGAACTGTCGCTATTATCCACTTCGTGGAAAATACGCCAGATCTGCTAACGAAGATGTACAAACCGCGGTTATTCTGAGGATTCTCAAAGCCCAATAAACCACTTCGAACTTATCAGTGGAAGAGGCAAGAGTGGTTCGATTTTAGTTCGCGCCGTGTTGTGTTAAGTTTGGTAAATTTATATGTAACTTGACATTCTTCATCAAAATGTAAATTTGTTCCTTTCTCAAACAGAATAGAAACTCAGTTAGATTCCCTATCGTTTAATTTGGCGATTCGCGTGTGTGTTGAAACCAAGAAATCAAGGTAAACTCACAAATGTTGACTCTACCAAGGTGCACGTGCTTATGCGTTTTCTGTGCAATGGCAATTTCTTTCACAGGTTTGTGGCTACCGTCGAAGTACCCGACACATCACTCCCGTACATTAGAGACTGCTCTTGACCCCACGATCTGTCTCAAGGTTTGGTCCCGGCGATACACTGGACCGGAAGAAAAAAGCATCCGTCAATCTTGCGCCTTGGCAGGGTTAGTAGACAACCATCACTGCAGTTATCAACGCTGTTAAGTTTTCTTGTGAAGATCTGAAAACTCGATGGCAGTATCCCGGCGTCGTAAGTCCACAAATCGGCGGAGGAGACCAGCATCGCCCGTTCAGCTCGATCGAGGGAAGCGCACTCGTCGTAGCATCGCGTCGCATCGTCAGCATTATCATCGTCATCATCAGCAGCAGCAGTCTCCCGCCAACACGTAAATATTAGGTCGTGAGTACAATATATATTTGTTGTGAAGTCCATGCGCATGGGGTCACTAATGGCGGCCTTACCCTACCGTCTAATTTGCATATCGATATATATATATATATATATATATATATATATATATATATATATATATATATATATATATATATATATATATATATATATATATATATATATATATATATATATATATATATATATATATATATATATATATAATATTTAAAGAAATTGCCAAGTGATTTTGCACAATGGAGATAAGAGGCACACGAGTGAGGTGAACAATGAACACCGAAAGCACACACCGCAGATCATAAATAAATCACCAGCTAAGATAGATGAGGGAAAGGATGAAAATAGCTAGCTAGCGCAGAATAGAGAGTGATCGGGGAACCCGATAGAGGCCAATAAATGTCGGATTCTGTGATTTTTCTTCTTTGATAAGAACAACATTATTATGAACAGTAAATCATAATATCCATAAACTGATATTTATTTATTTATTTACTTGCATGTTTATATATTTTCGTTCATTTATTGTATTGTTATTTACACATTTATTTATTGCATAAAATATTTACATTATATCATTACATTTTTTTTATTAAACACTTATAAAAATTATTAATCCTACATATAACACTGGGAAAACCAGCACCACATAAGACCCGTCTGTGAAGTTGCGGAGAAGAAAAACAACAACAGTCAGCATCGTATGCTACCATGATCGTATTTACAACCAGATTTTTCGGAACTAGAACAGGATACTGATTCCAGCGGAAATGACTCTGAACAACACGAACAGACGTGAAGCAAAAGCAGGGCGGATGATTCCCCCCAACGTAGACTGCAGCACAGGAGACGAAATGAGGGGCAGGGACGAGTAGAAAAACGGAAGTTGCGTTTCACAGGTGAGTCAAGCTCCACGACGGTAGAAAACTTTCTTTACAAGGCATGAAAGTTGGCCGAACAGGAAGGAGTCTCGAAGAAAACACTACTGCGAGACATACACATGCTACTCGAAGGATCGGCAGCGGACTGATTCTTCACATACGTCGACGAGTTAGACACATGGGAGGCTTTCGAAACCAGCATCACCTACCGCTTTGGAAATCCTAACAAAGATCAGTGGATAAGGTCTAGGATACAATAACGAAAACAGCTACGAGGGGAACAATTCGTTGCCTTCGTATCTGAAATAGATAAATTGAACCGCATGTTATCCAAACCACTATCAAGACGGAGGAAATTCGAAGTGATTTGGGTTAACATGCGACAACACTACAGGTCAAAAATCTCTATCGTAGAAGTTAACGATTTGCAACACCTGATCATGCTTAATCATCGCATTGATACTGCGAATCACAGATGCAACATCCAGCAAATGACAACTTAGTTCGAAGACCAATCAATCAAATCGAAGCAAAAGACAGCGAATTTGATAGTAAGCATTCAGCTCCACTAAACGTGATAGGAAGCCGCATCGATAGAAACCTAAGAGGGCCACAGCCCAAGGCAGCCTGGAGAACAGCAACAAACCTACGGGATTAGACCCAATCAAGAATCTGTCCCTATGACGTGTTGGAATTGTCAAGACGAGGGACACGGATGGCGACAGTGCAAGAAGCGAAGACTGATTTTCTGCTACGGTTGCGGCAGTATGGGACGTACAAGCCGTAACTGCGAACGGTGCTCAGGTCCCAAAACAGAACGAGTACAGAAGGGAAACGAATAGAGAGGTAGGAGGCAGGGAATTCGAGCACCCCGGTGAAAAACGCAATTAAACACAACCTATACTACGATCCACTATTACAGGTTTACCACGTTAAAATTCGAGCAAGTAGATGCCCACATCTTAAAGTAAAAGTATTTGAGACGGAACTCGAAGCCCTTTTAGATTCCGAGGCAGGGATCAGTGTACTAAACTTATCAGAACTAGTTGAAAGATACGGTTTAAAAATACAGCCAGCTTCGATTCGAGTTTCCACTGCGAATGGAACGAATCACAGGTGTCTCGGACTGCTCAATTTTCCGTTTACCTTTAAAGAGATAACAAAGGTAATTCAAACGATTGTGGTACCTGAAATATCGAAGAAATTGATATTGGGAGCAGACTTTTGGGATTCATTCAAGATAAGGCCTATGATTGACTTGGGGAGAGGACCAGAAGAATTAGAATTAATTAAACCAGAGCTAGAACCGTTGATATGCTTTACCATCGAACCGGGGAACACTTTACCAAAGGGTGATAAAACAGAAGAGTTTAACGAAACCTTCGGCATTCCGATATACGAAGGACCAACCGATTCAACGCCAAATCCGGACAATATAGAAACGGAACATGATGCCAAATCCGAACAATATAGAAACGGAACATGACCTTACAACGGAGCAACACAAAAAACTGGCCAATTCTGTAAGAAGTTTCGCTCTGACTTCCACGGGGAAACTGGGAAGAACACACCTAATAGAACATGAGATAAAGCTACAAGACGGGGCGGTTCCTCGCAATCTACCTATGTACAGATGTTCTCCGTACATTCAGGAAGCAGTGAAAGCGGAGGTGGAACGGTTCAAGATGTTGGATACAGTCGAAGAGTGTTATTCAGAATGGACTAATCCCCTCGTACCAGTATTAAAAAAGAACGGTGAAGGAGTTTTCCGGTTCAAAGTCCTTCCGTTTGGATTAGTGAGTTCTCCATTTACTATGTCACGACTGATGGCCAAAGCATTGGGCTCGGATTCAGAACCAAGGATTTTCGTTTATCTGGATGACATAGTCATAGCAACGAAACCATTTCGAGACCATCTAAAACTACTAAGTATTGTGGCGGAGAGACTCCAGAAGGCAGGCCTAACTATTTCACTCGATAAATCAAGATTTTGTCGGAAACAGGTCATGTACTTAGGTTATCTCCTAAATGAAAACGGTGTGACAATAGACAGCAGTCACATTCAACCCATTCTAGACTATGCCCGCCCCAAGAGCCAACAAGACATTCGAAGACTAATGGGGTTATCAGGGTTTTACCAGCGCTTCATCAACAGCTACAGCAGAATTACGGCCCCGATCACCGACTTGCTAACAAAAGAGAACCGGCGCTTCACTTGGACAAGAGAAGCCGAAGAAGGCTTTAACGAATTGAAGTCGGTCTTAACATCTGCGCCGATACTAGGAAATCCAGACTTTTCGAGTGTATTGGTTTTAAACACGTTAACAAATTTAGGGAACACCCCGACACGGAAGAGCGTTTTCTTCGCGACAACAAAGAAAACCGAAAGAGATCGCGAAACGTATGTAAATAATCGTTGTAAGGATATATTGCAAATAGTAGTTTAGTTTGTTAGTCCTTAGCTCCTAGCACTTACGATAGTATTAGTATTTAGTTTTAGGGTTAGTTTCATATAAAACTCACGGTTCTCCAAACACAGTTTTTTTTCTTCGAATGGAATGTTTGCCAATCGCAGAAGAGTCAATCAGTTTACTGGCATACTCCCAGCCTTCTGTGGAGGTACTTGTCCATCCATGCACAACTTGCATTTAAACGGCAAAAGTTCCCTTCGTAAACAAAACACAAAATTAGTTTTCGTTTATAAATAGATATCTGATTCATTTATCTAGCGCGCAAGTATCCCACGTAGCAACGGCATTAGCGTTCAAGCGGATCGGCAACCGTTTCTCGTATGCTTTCTAATAGTCCTACCCGGTGGTCCATTCCTAGCGGAGCCAACAGCCCATAGAAACAAACGCCTTTTCTGATCGGTTTTTGACATCCTCTAACCCAGATCAATCCACAACATAGTCTACTGCAGGGGTTGATAAGTCGGGAGCGGCATACAGTTTTTTTTAGTTTCGTACTCACGCTAGCGGGTTACCTAGACTGCAAAGTCTAACCTAAAAAAAAGAACAACTTTACACCTAATAAGGAATGAATAATGGTTTTACTCTCCTTATTCGTGCTCTAGCTAATCTATCAGTCGCCGTTTGTTTTCGCCAATTCAACACTATTTCGATCAATTTTCACGATTCCGATCGATTTTTCCGTCGGAATAATCCCGTAGCGCATACACTATCACTAATAGTACTGTTGATGTACCGTCGAATTCCACTATATCACGTCATTACACTCTCACAAAGTCACTATTTCCACAGTCACTATTTTTCCGAAAGTGTATCAAACGTTATAATACAGATACGTATTTCGGAATGCTATTTGCATCCTTCTTCAGTGTATCAACAACAGTTCTATTAGTGAGAATATTCTACTAACAGCTCAAACAGAAATTTAGTGGCATACACTATGTTTTTTCTTCACTTTGCTTCCCTTCCTTTACAGATCGAAATCAATTTGGTTAGCAAAAAAACTATAAGGATCAGCCCCATGGGGTTGTTCGAGCCGTTATGTGGAACAAGGCAACCAAAATTCCGTCACACTTTTGAATCAGCAAATGCACAAGAGTCTGCTTAGATTGATCCTTATTAGGAATCAACACCGAACACGCGAACCCAGAATATAGACTCTATTTATCGTGATTTGTATTTGTTTCGTAGCCGACGAAATTACATCAATAGCCCAAATGTATACAATTAAATGTTTGTACATGCTTGCGATACGGATATCGATATTTAAGCTTCTCTTCACCAAGCTTGTGTTCAAGTTTTGTATGCATGTATATTTCTCATTATCAATCGAGTTCATCTTATATATATAATTTAGAAATTAGTCTTATGCACTCCCCTGGGGTAGTTGTCAATTTCTCAGGCGAAACGACATAACATGGGATTTCATCCAAGCTAGCATGACACAAGATCAGAGCATACCAATAAAAGCTTCAAATCGTTTATGGCACTTTTTGTCTTGCTGTCCAGCAACAACCTGCTTCTAGCAAGCTACGCATAAGACTGAAACGCTAGCTATAATTTCGCTTCTATTTGTAGATTCGCGTGCTTCCAACAGCTTTGCTTTTGTTTCGATTGACCAATCAGAGCGATGCTTTCCCTTTGATATATCGCTTACTCCTTCAAAACCGTCGACTATGGCAGAGAAATCCCGTATGCCGGAGATTTTGTCGTGAATACGACTTACTTTACTATGGGGCGCCTTTTCAAAATTTACCCTCTGAGAGAGTGATAAGTTTTTGATCGTGAATATCTCCTGTTATATCTAACGAATCAACATAATTCTTGCTACATGCCATCGGAAATATGATCACAATTTTATGATAAAACTTTCAGTTGTGTGACATATTCTTAAATAGTTCACAATTAAACTTTTCTGAAATGTTTGGTATAAACGAGTATCAAAGAGGATAATTCATATGGCGCGTTTGCCTTTCTCGTATTTTGAAAGCTCATAGCTCAGTGATCTGAAGAAGGATTTATATAATATAACTACCAATAGAATCGAAAATATTCAACTTGAACGTGTATTACAACAATATTGAAGTTTTTCAATAGTACACTATTGAAAAACCTGTTTGATTTAACCCATGACAGCACCAGCCAATCAGAACGCGAGATGTCTGTATCTATACAAGAGCATCCATATAAAAGTTGAATGGTTCACTTTTCCTATCATTTGCTGAGCAACTCTCCCTGAAACAAGACACACGACAGCAACATCGAGGACCTGTCGTCTCATTGTTTCCCGATATGAATGCACGAGACACCGTCAGCACAATGAAACCGAAAAAGGCAGCCAAAAAGTCCAGCAAGGCCCATTGCCGAAACAAGACACACACGAGAACCATCTCAGATCTCAATATTTCCTACCAAAAGATTCATCAAGATGGGAGTTGAAATAATTTGCACCGTCACTAACACATTCAATTACGAACGGCAATGCGAAAGCGAAAGTGATAATTTTGAACACATCTTTATACTAGTTTACAAATATGCCGTGCGAAACAGAGTTGCCACAGATCAATATGTATTTTTGTCGCGAGTACTTTAGTATGCGGCCGAAAACAAAAATTGTTAGAACAAATGTTTCCACTTGATTTGCGCATTCTACTTTCCAGGCGTATCAGAACTGGCTAAACTTAAACCAATTCTAAATATTTCTTTATCACAGTGATGTGGTCATCCTGAAAAGGACGGGGTTTTCAACGGATGGCCAGCTGCAGATGACGAGGGATGATTTTCGTTGTCATGGGCAGCGTTACCGGTCAACTCCAACACTTCGGCAACCAAGTACTCCATCACTGCCGCCAGATAGACCGATGCACCAGCACTGACACGCTCGGCGTAGTTCCCCTTCCGAGGCAAACGATGGATTCTGCCGCCAACTGGGCACTTCAGACCAGCACGGTTTGAGCGGGACTTTGCCTTGCCCTTAATTGTTCCTCCACAGCTCGACGACCCATTCAGTATTACTGGCTGCCGCTCTGCTAACTCTCTCTTTTATATCGTTTCACTGTTTCCCGTTCTGCGTATAGGAAAGGAATTCTAACAAAGGGGACGTCCTACCGTGCTACAACTAGCACGTATAAAAGGAAATGTGATGTGAGAAATAGCGTCATTTAAGTTAAAGCAGCTACTCTGTACGTACGAGACACCGTCAGAACGATGGCTCCGAAGACAGGTAGAAAAGCAGATTTGTACCGTCACTAACACATTCAATTACGAACGGCAATGCGAAAGCGAAAATGATGATGTTGAACACATCTTTATACTAGTATGGGGTCGTGTGAAAATATGCCTTGCGAAACAGGGTTGCCATATATACAGATTAATCTGTATTATCATTATTATTATTATTATTATTATTATTATCATTATTATTATTATTATTATTATCATTATTATTATTATTATTAGAATCACTCTTGCATACCGAAGATCGTAGATACATTTCAGACCAGGCCATTGCAATTGTCTCGTACTGAAATTTCGAGAAGAATCAGATATCTTCGAACTTCATAGCTTCAATAAAAATAAACTACAAATTTGTCGTACCTAGCTTCCTATATTAGCAAATTAAAAAGGAATTGTTTCAAGTTTGGAATATATAGTTGTAGAATAGTAGCTGTTTAATGTAACTAATCTGTACTTTAATGTAGGTGTATCGCTTCAAATTCTATTAGTGAAAAAGAGGAAAGCTTGCACAATTCATACAATCAATCAACTAACTGATATTCGGAAAAGTGATGGGAGCGTGTCAGTTTTTTCGTATTCACGACATCCAGTTATGTCTCTTACATTACTCACCCGCCTTTTTTGCAGCCAAAATAGGACACTGCTAGCTATTAATCAACATTTCAATGACATACAATTAAAAATACATGGCTATGAACATTCAAATCAATACGTAGAATTATTTCCAGTCAAATGGTGACATAATATTAATAATTGATACAAAATTGACTGAGCTGTAATTGTTCAAAACCTGACCACATTTCTGCGTGTATTTTTCTTGAGTTTCTAGTTTGCACCGCTATATAGAAAACAAAAATGTGTTCCACATTAAAAAAGTCTCACTACCACTGTACCTTTTTCCTCAACCGCTCTGTACTTTTTGTTGCTAAACTGTGCTCGATTTCAAAAATCTGTGAAAATCTATGATTTATTCCATAATCTGTGATTATTTTCAAAATTCTATGTCATTTTTAAAAACTGTGCAGAAAATTGAAAATCTGTGAAACACAGATTAATCTGTGAACCTGGCGTCCCTGCGTTTGACGTTTCGTTAAGATGGGACAGAACTTGTAAGAATGATATACCGGCTCGCGTTCTGACAGAGCGCGTAGTTGGATTCTAGGGTGTATAGAGTATGTGAGGGGTGCATGAATGAGTTTGTTTTCGTGTAATTATGTTCTTGAAGAATTTTTCATTATCGGGTAAAATGCGGTGGGTAAAATTAAATTCTTCTAAGGAAAAACTTTTCGTTTCGAGGTCGCAATAAGCAAAAATCGCGGAGTCCTTACTCTGTGGAGCGAATTGCGGATAGAAACAATTTATTTATTTTTGTGAGGAGAGTTTGGGTCCTATAATCTCGCTATGTGCTGGGGGCAGGACGGCAAACTGGACTCACGGTTTTCGTGTTTCACATAGGTGAATAATTTCGTGAATATCATTTTCGTTAATCGGTACGCCCAGGTGTAGAAAATAATATTCCAGTCGTTTATTTGTGTGCTCTCTCAAGGTTCGTCGAGTTGAAGCCAGTTATGTGTAGTGTGTCTTATAAATGTTGGTTAGAATGGGACGTATGATTGAGAAGTGTAAATGGAGTTCGTCAGTCATCAAAAAAGTAATGTTCAACGATCTTTCTCGTTTTGGTCATCGCATTAATAGACTACTTATAGTTGTAGTTTTTTTCTTTTGGCCTTTGAAGTCATAGTTCAGAAATTTTTAATAAATTTTCGCTAAAGACTGGAGACGAAAGTTGATGATAGTCAGTAGCAGGCCTTATCCGTGATGGTTAAGGTACTGGAAATAAAGAAGGAGCCAACATCGTTGGCGTTGACCATATTGACCCCGGAAGTTTCCAATAATTTTTTTGAATGAGACTTATATGGCCTACGAAAATTTGATTGGATTTCTAATTCCAATAAAATTTTCGTATTTTTAGGGGGAATGATGTAACGAGCACAGAATTAGAATGTATATTTTTGTAAATAATAGTTAGTAGGTTCATGCTTTTTAATAATAATGTTTATAGATTCTTGAATTGAAATTCAATATAATAGAATAAATATACTAAACGATATTAAAAGAGGTTCACAAAATCGAATCACCCCGTTATGATGAAAAGCTCTAAGTAAGAGATTTGCCATAAGACACAGCAGCTGATTTCCCGCCGTTCTTGGTACGCGCCAATTGCGTTCTGCTTTGCCTAGCATCGCAGCCGATGAGGTGTTTGTTTGGGTTACCGAAAGAGGCCGTCGACCTTTACAAAGTTCATGACCGCATTATTCTTTCGGGAGAATGCTCTGTTTCGCTCTGATGAATGGTCTGGCGGTGGGTTGGTTCGATTGGGGTCGTTCCCAGAAACGAGATGCGATCATGCGACTGGGGAAGTTCGGGATGATCAATGCAAATTCGGAACTGTCGCTATTATCCACTTCGTGGAAATAACGTCAGATCCGCTGACGAAGATGTTCAAACCGCAATTATTCTGAGGATTCTCAAAGCCCATAATACACTTTGAACCGTTACACTTTCCTACCGTCTAATTTGCATATCGATATCTATATATATATATATATATATATATATATATATATATATATATATATATATATATATATATATATATATATATATATATATATATATATATATATATATATATATATATATATATATATATATATATATATATATATATATATATATATATATATATATATATATATATATATATATATATAAATATATAATATTTAAAGAAATTGCCAAGTGATTTTGCACAATGGAGATAAGAGGCACACAAGTGAGGTGAACAATGAACACCGAAAGCACGCACCACAGACAATAAATAAATCATCAGCTAGGATAGATGAGGGAATGAATGAAAATAGCTAGCTAGCGCAGAATAGTAAGTGAACAGAGAACATGATCGGGAAACCCGATAGAGGCCAATAAATGTTGGATTCTGTTATTTTATAAAACCTTTTTTTATGATTCAATGTAGTTCTTCAATTTCAGATTGATGAAAGTTTTCAAGTTCAGAGTTCCGTCTCGTTTGAAGTTTTTGTTATAGCTTGTTTTTACTGGGGAGGTTGGCCCTGCAACCAACCGGAACCACTCTCAAGTTTTCGGCAGATTGGTTAATCTGGCAAGTTGGACTTTATCCGTGATGATTACAATCGTGTGAGAATATCGTTTTCGGACTGAGATCGCATTGAATATTTCGGACGTAGTTTGTATGACACGCGCGACTCGGACGCGCTTTTGGTCGACTAGCTTGCTTCCACCCTACAAAGAGGGAAACCAGAGCCTCCGTCGTCGTCTTATCTTTGTTTGCTCAAATTGAGCAATTAGTGCTGGTAAATGAGAAAGAAAATGTGCGTCGGTCGTATTTTGCTAGCACGAACTGCAACGATATGATTGTCGGCACATAGTGAATTATATTGTCCCGAGAAATCTCAAAATCTCTCAATGTTTACTGCATTAAATACCAAAGTAGTATCTCAAGTACCTTGAACTCAATGGAAGAGCTCCCCCCACTTGAAGTAAATGACTTCCTCGTTTGTTCGATTCTGGAGCCAAGCCCAAACGATTTCTTGGTCCATCGTCTAACAGAAGGCCTCTAAACCCTTGGTGGGACAA
This sequence comes from Malaya genurostris, assembly GCF_030247185.1. NCBI lineage: Eukaryota > Metazoa > Arthropoda > Insecta > Diptera > Culicidae > Malaya > Malaya genurostris. The sequence continues at coordinate 135,854,687 of NC_080572.1, read as the reverse complement.
AGAGTGCTCAGATGCTAAACACGCCAAACCAAATGCTTTCAAGACGTTTTTAAAACGAGGAGGAGGAACTCCTCAGAATTTTGAAAAAATCTTGACTTTAGAAACCAAGTATAAGAGCATACTTCGGGCCAAGAAATGTAGCTATTGGAGACATTTTGTCGAAGGTTTGTCAAGAGAAACCTCAATGAGCACTCTTTGGTATACGGCCAGACGAATGAGGAATCGTAACGTAGGAAATGAGAGTGAGGAATCCTCGAACCGATAGATATTTGATTTTGCGAGGAAAGTTTTTCCAGATTCTGTTCCTACGCATTGCATTATTAGGGAGTCTTCTCCAAATAATGGTTCCATTGACATCCCCTTTTCAATGACGGAATTTTCCATAGCACTCATGTCTTGTAACAATAACGCTCCTAGGTTGGACAGAATTTAATGCAACTTGGTGAAGAATCTGCCCGACCTTTCAAAAAAACGTTTGTTGGAATTGTTCAACAAGTTTCTTGAGCAAAATATTGTCCCACTTGACTGGAGGCAAGTGAAAGTTATCGCCATTCAAAAACCGGGGAAACCAGCTTCCAATCACAACTTATATAGACCCATTGCAATGTTGTTCAAAACCAAAAAATTGTTCGAAAAAATTATTCTTCGACGTCTCAACACATGGGTCGAGACGAACGGTTTGTTGTCAGATACTAAATTTGGCTTCCGTAGAAATAAAGGGACGAATGATTGCCTTGCATTACTTTCGTCTGACATTGAAATTGCTTCGCTCAAAAACAACAAATGGCATATGTATTTTAAGACATTAAAGGAGCATTTGATTCAGTTTCCATTGGTGTTCTTTCAGGCAAGCTCCATCAACATAGACTTCCAAAGCACAGCAAAGTCTTGGCATTACATTCCTTTTGTGGAATTTGGCCTTTCTGTTTCAAAAGACTTCGCAGCCGAATCTTGATGTACAGAATCATTGCATGGCTAGTACTATGGATCCTATAGATTCTATCCTGCACCAAAAAAATTGTTCAAAAAAATTATTCTTCGACGTCTCGACACATAAGTCGAGACGAACGGTTTGTTGTCAGATACTAAGTTTGGCTTCCGTAGAAATAAAGGGACGAATGATTGCCTTGCATTACTTTCGTCTGACATTGAAATTGCCTTCGCTCAAAAACAACAAATGGCATCTGTATTTTAAGACATTAAAGGAGCATTTGATTCAGTTTCCATTGATGTTCTTTCAGACAAGCTCCATCAACATGGACTTCCAAAGAACAGCAAAGTCTTGGCATTACATTCCTTTTGTGGAATTTGGCCTTTCTGTTTCAAAAGACTTCGCAGCCGAATCTTGATGTACAGAATCATTGCATGGCTAGTACTATGGATCCTATAGATTCTATCCTGCACCAAAAAAATTGTTCGAAAAAATTATTCTTCGACGTCTCGACACATAAGTCGAGACGAACGGTTTGTTGTCAGATACTAAGTTTGGCTTCCGTAGAAATAAAGGGACGAATGATTGTCTTGCATTACTTTCGTCTGACATTGAAATTGCCTTCGCTCAAAAACAACAAATGGCATCTGTATTTTAAGACATTAAAGGAGCATTTGATTCAGTTTCCATTGATGTTCGTTCAGACAAGCTCCATCAACATGGACTTCCAAAGAACAGCAAAGCCTTCTTTGGCCTTTCTGTCTCAAAAGACTTCGCAGCCAAATCTTGATGTACAGAATCATTTCATGGCTAGTACTATGGATCCTACTGACTCTAAGAATCCTTCCAGGCCGGGGCTCGAACATACGACAACTGGTTTGTAAGACCAGCGTCCTATGCATTGAACCACCAACCCGGGATGACAACATGGACTTGCAGTGATTATAAATAATTATTTGCACAACCTTTTGCCAGAGAAATGCATGTATTTTTCACATGGCGATATGGCAACATTCTGAATTAGCTACATGGGTCTCCCGCAAGGCTCATGCCTCAGTCCAAAGCTATTGATTTGCAAAAAATCATTGCATGATACCTTAGATAACTTGTCCGTTTGGGCTATTCATCTGGGTATCGAATTCTCTGCGGAGAAAACAAAGCTGGTCGTCTTTTCAAGAAAGCATGATCCCACGCAGCTTCAGCTTCATATGATGGGAAGAATGGAATGGTCACAGGAAATCGACCCTTCAAGATATATTCCTATCCGTGACGGCCTCCTAAATGTCTGACTCAACTTTATTTTTCGACCCATCCATGCAGCGCGAAGTGCGTGGAATCCCGGAATACCTACGCTCGATGGAAGTCCCAAAAATATTTACAAGTAAGTTCGGGCATATTGACTCCGAGAAAATATTTTAAACGAACGGATCACGAATTTAAGAGGCTGCTGGTATATTGAACAATAAAACCTTCATCTGTTTATATAGCAGAGTTAGCAGCATTCCATTATAGTTTGAGTGTAATTGTCACATTATCTCCAAATCATTATTTTCTCTTCACAGATAGTCTGAATGCAATTGAAGCCATTCGTTCAAACGCTGCTGGCAAAAAAGAATCGGTTTTCTTGGGCAAAATGAAACAGTGCGTGAACGTCATATTGAATAATAATTATCAAATCACAATAGTTTGGGTCCCGGATCATTGCTCCATTTCAAGCAATGAAAGAGCCGATAGTTTAGCCAATCGTGGTGCTATTGAGGGTGAAATGAGAGACCGATTGCTTTCAACGAATTCTATAGCGCGTCCCGCCAAAGAACACTTACCAGCTGACAAGCTTCTTGGGATAAAGATGATCTGGGTCGGTGGATGCACTCAATTATTAATAAAATATCGACAAAGGCATGGTTCAGGGGACTGGATGTGAGTAGGGATTTCATTCGTGTGATGTCCAGACTCATGTCCAATCACTACACGTTAGATGCACATCTTCTTCGAATTGGACTTTCCGAGACTAATCATTGTGTTTGTGGCGAAGGTTATCGCGATATTGATATTGATGATCATGTCGTTTGGACATGCGTGGAGTATCGTGATGTCAGATCTCAACCAATAAATTCCTTGCGTACTCAAGGTGGACTATCCAATGCCCCAATTCGCAACATTCTTGCTTGTCGTGACCTTCCTTACATGAAACTTCTTTATTATTTCATTAAGTCCATTGGAGTTCCAATTAAATTTTTTATATGTTAGACTGTTTTCTCTTCCATGAGTTCAACCAATAGCCAACTATATGATATTGAATAAAAGTGATGAACTGATACAAACAAACCTGAAATAGTTATAAGATCATGTAATAAATAAATTTATTTTATTCAATGTAATTTATAATAGCAACTCGCTTGACAAAAACTGTGCTTAGATTAACTGATGAATACCAACAAACTAATATGATATTTATATCTAAGAAAGTGAAGTAAGCTATATTTTAGGGTAACAGAGGTATTTTGGCCCACTTTAGGATTGATTTTATTTAGGCCCACTTTGTAAAACTATTCATCAAATGTTGTAATATTTTCGAAAAACCCATCCGCAATAGGTAATTGAATGTGTTTAGCTTTAAATTGATGCAACATGGGTTATTTAACATCGATTAAATCCATAAAGTTTGTTAGATGGGCCAAAATATATGAAGTAGCCAAAATACCTGTTACCCTATTACATTTGATTACTATTGTTGGTACTTCCGCAACCAAAAGCTGGATATCGGCATAGTGACATTCGGTTCATTCATCCATACACTAATATGACCTACAAATTTATTTACGATTCTCTATGAAGATTTGATTTTGGAAAAAAAATGTACCGGTGGTAGGACTTGAATAAAATTCAGCAAATCTCTTATGGGATTATTAAATTATCAGACTCTCATGGTTGGCAAACTAGAAAAGTTAACAAGCAAATATAAAGAGGTAGCTTAAATTCTTGAAACTGACATTTTTACACTAAGCACCCTACCTCCGGAAGCAGGGGTTTAAGTTGAATGAAGATTGGAATATTCTTATGGTATTTCAGGGCCTTTCATTTGAATCTAAGTTTGTGAATGATATTATTTTCACATATTTGATGCATATCACCCTGTAATTCCGGAACCGAAAGTCGGATCCAAATGAAATTCAGGAACTTTGTATGGGGCTATTGGACATTTCAATTGAATATAAGTTTGTGAAATTCGGTAATGTCTTCTCCGAGAAAAATGAGAGAAATTATTTTCACAGGAACTTTGTATGGGGTCATAAGAGCTTTCATTTGAATCTAAGCTTGTGAAAATCGGTTCAGCCATCTCCGAGAAAAGTGAGTGACCTTATTTTCACAATTTAGGTGCATATCACCCTGTAATTCCGGTACCGGAAGTCGGATCCAAACGAAATTCAGGAACTTTGAATGGGGCTATGAGAATTTTGGTTTGTGGAAATCGGTTTAGCCATCTCCGTGAAAAGTGAGTGACATTTTTTTCGCATTTTAAATGCAATATTTCCATATTTTTGGTGCATATCACCCTGTAATTCCGGAACCGGAAGTCGGATCCAAATTAAATTCAGGAACTTTGTATGGGGCCATGAGACCTTTCATTTGAATCTAAGTTTGTGAAAATCGGTTCAGCCATCTCCGAGAAAAGTGAGTACATATCCAAACACAGACATTTGCTCAGTTCGTCGAGCTGAGTCGAATGGTATATGACATTCGGCCCTCCGGGCCTCGGCTCAAAAGTCGGTTTTTGCAGTGATTGTATAGCCTTTCTATATGAGAAAGGCAAAAATTAAAAAAAGAAGAGTGAATATGTTGTAGAATATCATAATTTTTTTCTCCGTTAGATTTGTTCAAATTCACGATTTATGAAACCGTAATTGAAACAAGTGAATTCTGTTCAAGTTGGCATAGAACTTATAAGTAACACATGGATCAATAAGTCCCGAGACTAACAATGGAAACAACATGTTTTTTGCAAAATTTTTTTTATTCATCAACATAATCACCTTTTAGGGTGATACAATGGTTCCAACGTTTTTCCAATTTTTCAATACCATGTTTATAAAAGAAATTATCTTTCGCTTCAAAATAAGCTTCAGTTTCAGCGATGACCTCCTCATTTGAGCCAAATCTTTTTCCCTGGAGCATTTTCTTAAGATCAGCAAAGAGCCAGCAGTCACTGGGGGCTAAATCTGGCGAGTATGGGGTGTGGGGAAGCAGATCAAAGCCCAATTCGTTCAATTTCGCCATTGTTTTCATCGACTTGTGGCAGGGTGCATTGTCTTGATGAAAAAGGATTTTTGTTCTCTGCATGTGCGGTCGTTTTATTGCGATTTTCTCCTTCAAACGCACCAGTAAGTCAATATAATAATCACTATTGATCGATTTACCTTTTTCGAGGTAGTCAATGAAAATCACGCCATGCGTATCCCAGAAAACTGACGCCATGACTTTACCAGCTGACTGCTGCGTTTTCGGACGCTTCGGACGGCTTTCACCAGCTGTGCGCCACTCAGATGACTGCCGCTTCGACTCTGGAGTGTAGTGATGTATCCATGTTTCGTCCATGGTCACGTAACGACGCAAGAAATCTTTTTTGTTACGAGTAAATAGCGATAAACTGCTTTCTGAATCATCGACTCGTTGCTGTTTTTGTTCCATCGAAAGCAATCGCGGCACCCACTTTGAAAAAACCTTTTTCATGCTCAATTTTTCATGAAGGATAGTAAATACATTTCCATATGATATTTGTGTCATCTCAGCAATCTCACGGAGCTTCACTTTACGATCTTTCATTATAATTTTTGTCACTTCACTCACATTTCCCGGTGTAACGGCTTCCACAGGTCTACCCGAGCGTTCCGCGTCATTTGTGTCGGTACGACCACGTTTAAACTCGTCGAACCACCGACAAATCGTTGCTTTTGATGGACAAGAGTACGGATAACATTTTTCAATCCATTGTTTCGCTTGCACGGTGTTTTTACCCATTAAAAAACAATGTTTTATCAAAACACGAAACTCGGTTTTTTCCATTTTTTAAACAAACTACAAAACGACGGCAGCGCTCGTCCAACGGGCGTATTTTGTACGGGCTGGAATCGTTCATTGGAGTGACGCCGTTCGGAATCGCGGCATATTGTATGCGTGTAGTGTCGGCGATTTGAGCTCGAGTGTCGTTTAAGGCCCGCCACCAGGGCAGTCAAACGGATTTACGTTTTTTACGTTTGCGAAGTTTTCACGGCGATCATCAAATATCGCGCGTGTTGCAGGCCGTTTCGTTACACTCTGTGGCCGTTTCCAAGAGCTGGCAATCGAAATACGTGGTCAATTGCGTACCGATTTGCTGAATTAAAAGTATTTGTTTCATTTAATCGTGGCAAGGATCGATGCGGAATCTTAGTACGTGAGGTCCTTCCAGGGTACGTTGGCCACTACTTCGGATAATCCCGGGTCTGCACGGCTTCCAAGGGTTGAAGAAGCTTTTGCCGAGAAAAATCTGAAGTCTTCCGTCCAGCTGAACCACACTCCGCACCTTTAGTTCGGCCATACGCACATGAGTCGCCATCACTAGTATCTACACATGCCATCTTTACCCGCCGACCGGCATCGCCGACCCTCCAACCCATTCCTTATCCAAAAAATTATACAATAAGTTATCGAGGCAAGCTGAACCAAATTTTTAAGCACCACGCAAACGGCTCGAGGAACGCAATATATACTAAAAACAACATCCTGGTATGTATATACCAGACTGAGGGCCATCCAAAAATCACAAAGACTGTCGACGGAGCTCCCAAGAATCTGTTCGAAGCGTAGCGGGATCTCTCGTGAAAATTAACGCAGAAAGAGCAGCAGATGTCCACATTGTAATGAAAACCATTCCGCCCGATACAAGAAATGTCCAGATTACATCGCCGAAATGAGAATAGTGCAATCTAAAACTTCACATATGCAGAAGCTAAGAAACTACAGAAGCCAAAGCATCAAATTTTCGCTAACGTAGCAAGCAACGACGTAAAGAAATGGCGTGAGAAAAATTATAAAAATTGGAAAAAGTCTTGGAGGAACTCAAAAACCAATGTCGCTCAAACATTACACAATTGGTCAAAAGCAAAGACACGCTATTAAAAAAACTAAATCAAGAGCTACAAGACAGCCAAAAAATTAACATGCAGATTTTCGCCGAGATGACCGAGCTAAACAAAATACCACCCAACTCTACCCAACCACAAGGCACACGGACACATCTCAAAGACAAAATCAAACATAATTCCAATGATGACCTCTCCACATTTAACCTCGGACCAGCACTAAACTACGGAAACTTTCTCACGAAGATTATCGGAACATCAAAGAAACAACCCCAACAAAGAGTAGAGAACAATTCACAAAACTCAAATACCCCTCCTCTAGGAACGGAGGAGGAAGTAATTGATCAATCAACAATCGAATAAAAGGACAATAAAAACCCCGCCAACAACAAAAGGCATGATCAACTAACACTACAAAATAAAACAAAAATGACTTAACAACACTTGCATTGCAATGGAACACTGAAAGACTACGAAACTCTTTAGGTGATCTACAAATAATAATCAATAATACTATTTGGCTCTACAAGAAACCCAGCTTCCACACTCCACCGACTCCATTGCATGGCTCATAATTATCATGGCAAGCTATAACCGGGAAAAACATCTATTAGCCCCCTAATCGCTATCGATTCTTCAATTATTATTAAATCGATGTTTTTTTACTGAATGTTAAGAAAAACTTATTTCCAAGGCGACAAATGAGTTTCTGAACTAATAAAAAAAAGAACTGTCAATCTTTATTGCACTAAAAAAATTTGTGCAAAACTACGTATAAAAAAGCACGGGTGTGTAATGTCAAACATAACTGGATGTCATGAATACGAATAAATTTGACACTGTTTCTTTATACTTCCGAACATCAACTAGTTGATCGATTTAGTAAATTGTGCAAGCTTTCCCCTTTTTCTCCACTAGAATTCGAAACGATACACCAAAACTAAAGTACAGATTAGTTACATTAAACATTCTGGCATAAAATCAAATATTACGAAATAACCAGTATAGTTCTTTATGATAAAACAATGGTGGTATTCGAATCCATTCTAAATCGGTGCTATGCATTTTATATAGTAAATCAGAAGAAAGTTCTACTACAAACTACAACTAGTTGAAAAATCAGCCGTATACAGTATAGTGAAGGAAGATTTCGCATAATTTTGTAGGTACACGCAGAAAAATGTTTTGTGATATCAGCCTGGTACAGGCTAGAAACAACAACAAAAATTGATCTGGTACCAACAAAAGCACGGATTTATTTCTAATATTTTCCTTGTACATTCACATCTAGAATTTTAATAGATGCAACTGAGGATATTTTTGAATCGAATCAAGATTTGTTCTGAATATTTTTGACATCCAGCACATTCAAATCTTCGTTTCGCTGAAACCAAACTAATATTTTGTTGAAACAAGTGTGATGATATTATACTTGCATTAACCACACATAAAATTGTTGATTTGAGGGTTATCGCATTCGTTTTACCTACCGAAATATGATTTGTTATTTAAAAGCAATTATTGTTAAATGAACTAAAACAAATATTCTTTTTATAATTATTTTATTTCATACATTGTATTAGTTTACATTATGAAGAAATGTGTAAACACCGTAGAGTTATTTTATGTGCCTTCCTAAATATTTCTCATAATAACTGTGTTATCAATATCGGTATTGCAATTTTATTTTGTTTGTTTTGTTTATTTTGGGAGCAGGGAAAAGCCCGATGGAGATGAAATTTGGCAATCTCTCTCTCCAGCAGGCATAAAACCTCCTCATCTTTCGTATCAACAGATTACAATGATCCAACAGATACAATAAGGCTTAAAACTAACAATAAAAACTAAAAAATAAAACTAAACCTATAACCCTATATCTAGTTGATGACACCAAGCACTACAGGGCAGCTTGCTTCAACTGGCGGAGAAAAACGGATAGGTAAATGGATGATGAAGGTAGGTGGAGGGGGTGGAAAGTAAGCGTGGTCGAACAACGGGGTTAGAATCGGCATGTAGATCTAATTAGTGATCGAGAAGATGGTGAAAGACGGAGAGAAATACGGGGTTAGAATCGGCAAGTAGATCTAATTAGTGATCGAAAAGATGGTGGAAGACGGAGGAAAGAAGGAAGTGCGACCGGGTTAGTATTTGCAAGCGAATCTGATTAGTTTCCAATAGAAATAAAGAAGACGAAGAAAATGAAAAGGGAAGCGAAAGGGTTAGTATCATCGAGCGAATCTGATTAGTTTCCAACGGTGATGGGAGAAATTTTTGTATTTTTGTTCAACCATCACTAGGTTGAACAAAAATACAAACGATTTCAGACAAATCCTGATCCAAAGTTAATCTGACAAGTGGCAATGAAACAATCGTTTGATCATATTTCGGGATAGATGAAAGTCGAAAACATTGGAGCAGCTATTGAATGTCCTGCACATACTGGAAAATGGTTCATTGTAACCATAATTTGTTCGTGCAATGGGTAAGCTCAAGAAACGATGAGAGCGTAGATTACGTCGATGAATGTCCAGATTAATCAATTGCAGAAGTTCGGGACAATCAATACGTGATTGTAATAAATCAGCAACAAAAACGGCTTTGGAGACATTCCTACGAACAGATAGCAGATCCAGGTCAATAAGCTTACAAAGATCTTTGTAGCTAGGAAGATTAGTGGGATCCCTCCAAGGTAAATTGCGCAGAGCGAATCTAACAAATTTACGCTGGATAGTTTCGATGCGTGCAATGTCGATTTGATAGTGAGGTGCCCAGACAACAGCTGCATATTCTAGCGTCGAAGGGATAAGAGCACAATATAATGCCTTAAGACAGTATACATTAGTAAAGCTCTTGGTAATACGAAAGACGAAACCCAAGAGCTTGGAGGCCTTCGAAATCACATAGTCGATGTGACTTTTGAAGTCCAGCTTGGAATCAAGAATGATACCCAAATCTTTCACGGAAGATTCACGTTTCAGTATATTGTGCGAGATTCTATAATCGTAGGTAATCAGTAAACGACAAACACTTCGGGGCATTCAAAACCATTCTATTATCCTGCCCCCAGTTTGTGCATAAGTCTAACTGTGACTGCAAATGTATAGTGTCTTCTTGACATTTAACTAAATACAACAGCTTGAAGTCGTCTGCGAAGGATAGTTTGTGGCATTTCAATATGAAGTTGAGATCATTGAGGTAGAGTAAAAATAAGAATGGACCTAAGTGACTGCCTTGAGGGACTCCAGAGTTGACAGCGAAAGACACTGTAATGAAGTCTCCGATCTTCACAGACATTTCGCGACCAATTAGATACGACTCGAGCCAATTCAGCAACGATCCACTGAAACCAAGTCTATTGAGTTTTGCTACTGCTATTTGGTGGTTTATTTTGTCAAAGGCTGCAGAGAAATCAGTGTAGATTGCATCAACCTGTAGGCGTGCTTGTAGAAAACGAACTATAAAAGAAGTGTAGCAGAGTAAGCACAGACTAACAGACGTGACAGTAAGAGTAAACTCTTATAAAAAATAATTTTTCGTGATGCACTAGCTCCACCTATATTGTACTGCGCGAACTATTTACTATCTCTACACCCCTTGTGTTATGTAAAAGTTTTTTTACTAGTTGGATTCCCCTCGTTTGTAAACACCGATCAGCTGCTTGCAGGGATGCCTGATTTCATCAAAATATTTGAAAATGAATCGTCACAATAAATTATTGGATTACGTTGATAATATATTTAACTTTTTCGCGACGTTGGAAGGTAACCATTTATTTGACTCAACGTTGTTTATCTAGACTATTTTTTATTGTGTTGGTAGTTTTCACCAGAAATTAAGTGGTGGCAAACCAGAAGCAAGTAAATATTGTAACAAAACGGGTTCGATTTTGTCTTGCGTTGGAGGATGAGAAATAGGCACAATTATGTATATAGTTTTGGCAATATGTATTAAATCTGTATCCTGCATGAAATTCGCATGGACGTATACAAATCAATACATTACAGGTAATTCTGTATGAATGGCAACTCTGTTTGTAAATGAAAAAAATAAACACAGTCTAGATGACAGACAGGATGTTTTTGATAGGGTAACGTGGCGCCATCATGACACATGTGAGTACTGTCCCAAATAAAGGAATATTCGAAATGACCGTTAAAAAGATTGAAGAATCTAATTTGAGTGTCCTGTCTGTTAGTCTGTGGAGTAAGTTTGTTACAGTTGATCGTTTCGGCATGAATTCGTGCTGAGTTTCTGAAATGTAGTTGTTGCTGTTGTGTTTCAAGAAATCCAGGAGTTCTAAGAAATGTTTTACAACCAACGTTATATAAATTTAAGGGTTTACTGTAAACCTGCAACAAAAAATTGACAATAGTTAAATCACTGCTCATTTTCAACTCGTATGATTGGTAATGTCATTGAAATGGATGGATTCATATTTGTGCAAAGATTATTATATTGTTTTGAAGACTTACGAGTATATCTCGACATTTGTAAATATTGATTAGATTTTTTTTCTGTAAAAGATAGACACAACCTTTTGTATAGTCTGCCCCTTTCTTTGTGATTTTTGTTGTAAACATTACTTTTGTAGGATCAATCATATAACTTATTCGTTCCAAACAAAAATCATATTCCATCGGAAGTTTTTTAATCACTACGTCATGACTTATTTTTAATTGATCACTAAAAAATTCATTGTTCAAAACATTATATGCAAATTTGTAACTTGATTTAATTGATAACGAATAACATAAATTTTTCTTGTTATTATTAACTCTGCAATAATTTTTGGATTCGCGATGTTTAGCTTCGAATCGCATAGCCCAGTTGCGACGAATACTACCTAATTTTTGTATTGCTCTAGCGTAATGTGTAAGAAAATGAAATTTTGGTTTTAGAGAATCATCGAATAATAACATGTACTGATTATGATGTTGTTTGACTAGTACTTTTAACTCTTCGATTAATTCGGTTGGTATTTCATCCAAAAAATTATGTGTATGAGTTTTAGAGTTATTTTAACAAAATTCCCCACCAGATCTTCTTCAGGTATCATAATTCCAAATATAAGTGGTAAGAACGTCCAAAACGTTTTCATCTCACTAGCAGTCATTTTGATTTATTTGTTTTTGATCTTATTTTCAACAAAATCATTTGGGATATTACTCGAATTCAAATCTTTGTAAACAAATGTATTTTTTGTCGATTCAGAGCGTCTGTACTTAGATATTGCTTTTTGATTATGAAATGATATAGACAATGTTGAAGATTGTATACTAACACGCCTTCTAGTACATCATACATTGCGTCAAACACAAAATTATCACAAACGTGAAAGTAGGATAATCTGTGGAACATACACTCTTCATTCAATCCGGTGATAGATTTATTTTGACGATCAAGATCAAGTTTGTAAGTGCGAGCTTCTCGAAGGCTGTTTAAATGTTCCACACAGTCATCTTCTGTTTGTTCTCGTGTCCGTTTACATACTCGACAAAAATATGTTGCTCGGAATGACTCGACGAAGTCTGTGATACCATTGATTCTCAGATTGTCTCCGAGATCGAAACCTAACGCAAAATAGATCCTTTTCTTTTCATTTTTGGAAGTAATAACCAATCCTTCTTTTTCTAATTCAATCAATGTATCAATCAGTTTACAAAATAATTCAGCGTTGTCGTTATATTTTCTATCGATAGTTTTCACGAAGCCAGCAATTAAAATGTTGTTGCGTTTACTCAACAAATATGCGGGCAAACATGGTACATTCAAATATATTCCACAAATTGAAGTCGCTGCGGCGTGATTTGATGCTGTATCGCTAGTGTTAAAATCATCAAAGTATACGTTAACCGGAATAACTATTTTATCCTTAAACAATTGTCTTCTTCTTTTCCAAACTTGGCCATCTATCAATGATCGATATACGCCGTCATCCGATGGATTCAAATTCTTTACTATGCAGTCAAATTAGCCAGGTGATTCTATATATTTTCTCAATAGGAATTTGAGAGGCATTAGAACTCCTTCGATTTGATCTTCAACCTAAGCAAAAAAAATTCAATGAATCAAGTTCAAAGTATACGTTCACCTTATTGCAATATTGAGTGTTTACCTTCAGCTCCAGATTGCCAAAAGAATTGCCTTGGAGCTCATTGTTCATGTTGAACATTATTGGGTCGCAGAACAAATCTTTTTGTTTCAATTGTTGAATGAGCATGTATTCAGATTCATAGTTGCTTGTTGAATTGAACTCATTTAAAACTCGCTCTGTTAAATCATTTTCTTGTCCACCTGCGGATACTTCTTCAAATACTGCAATCATCGGTTCAATAAAATACTTTTGTACATCTTTTTGTATTTCTATGATCATTTTACGTGGTAGATTTTCTTTGTGGTGATGGTCATTTATTTCCATCTTCGATTGAATAGTTTGTTTATTATTCTTCTCTTGTGAACTCGTTTGTTCTCTGTTCGCATGTAATGTTTGATACTGTAGAAAATGTTTTCTGTGGTGCAAACGAAATGTGGCAAGCACAGAGTAGGTTCTATCACATGTTCCTACATTACACTTGAAAGAATCTAATTGCATATGCATTCGTTTGAGATGTCCATACAGTAAATTCGGTGACATACCTATCCATACGCACTTCTCAACTATACACGATATCATTTTGACTCCAGGTAGGTTTGAATGCGAGATATTTTTGAGTAATGAACGTTACTTTCATCTACTTTAAAAGAATATATCGAATGGGCTATCAAGTTCCATGGTCCTGAAGCCTCCGATGAAAATTGTAGATTGTAAACTTTAAAAACCTTGAAGCATACATCCAACGCTCTAAGAAAGGTATTGCAGCGATAGAACGAATTTTCAAAATACACTAAATATTCCACAAGTTGAGTAATTTCCGGTCCCACAACGATTAAGAGTGGTTGCTGCTGTAAAACTTTATCTTTACACCTGTTGATGTATCGTCCAACTTTCGTATCGATTACAGACAAATCTGTTACATGTACTACAAAAGCTTCTTTTGACTCAGCAAACGAAGGCTTTCATCTTTTAGTACCAGACTGTACAACTATAGAGTTTGTAGGGAGTAAATAAACCGTGAGCACTAAGGTAATACAATCACGACAATCTAAAAAAAAGTATGTAATTTCATGAAAACAAAAAATAAAAAAAATTACCCTCGGTTAATTTTTTTCCCGTTTGGTGATATGTCCTCGATAAGGTAATTCATTAAAACTCGTCCTGAGGTATCCGCAATATCCGCTTCAAAAATGTCATAAATTCCGTTACGAAATGCGTCCCATTTCGTAAAAAGAATATCTATTGCATCTGCATATTTGAATTGAAAATCCGCTTCAATTAAAACATAGCTTTCAAAATTACGAAGCACTGGATACTCTTGACGGAAAAATTTCGACGTCGTATTTCGTTCAATCGATACCTGGATGAATCCTGCCATTTTCGTTTCACCTCTTCCCAATTCTCGTAGTGATGTCGTAGCCATGCTTTAATTTCTTTATATTCTTGTTCTGAAACAAACAATATCTCATGAATATCCGTATTCCATTCAAATAAAAATTTGAATATACCTGTATCTGTGAAAGGACTTTCGGCAGAATCCTCTGCCGCAGAATAATTTTCTTCTGCGTCTTGGGTGTTGTTTTGCCTGAGAGTTATGTACTTCGCTTCGTAATTATTATTGCGATAATATAACGAGCCAGTCAGATATTTTCCTAGTCGTAGACGTTTTCCTCCAGCGTCAGTGGTAAAAGTTGGACGATACCAAGAGAACTGCTAGAAGAGAAGAGCATTAGCAACTTGAATAAATTATTGATATAATTCTTAATGCCTGGAGCTATGTCGGAAAGATCTTGAAGAGTTCTTCAGATCGAGAAGACAATTCGAATGAAGATAATGCACCGAACTTATCTTGAAACTCATCGATGAGTTACAGTTTTTTTTGCATCCCTCGAAAGAAGTTTTGTCCTGTCGTATGCCTGAATGTTGGCCCGGCCTTTGTCAAATTGTTGAAGCAAAAAACTTGCCGTGTACTCCCATCTGGTTCTATTAGCTGATGGTGTATTTTGGTCGATATTGCTGAGAGGTTTTGATACAGGAGGAAGGCCCTAGAAATCAACATCTGTTAATAAAAGCCTCGGAATTTAGTTAATATTTATATTTATGATATACACGAACCTTACGTTTACGCCATCCGTTAAGCCCTGCAATGCATTTTGACCGGTCTGCTAAGAATGGAGGCTGCAATAATGTTTCCACTTCTGGACGCTCAATTATTTGCAAAGAGTTGGAGTCGTAGCCGTTATCTAGAACAATATTTAACAGTATCAAATATTAATTATTGATATATTTTAATATAAGGTTATTGTTGGCTTTCTGTGGATATTCTCCAAACCGTGAACTTACCTAAAATTTGATTAATGCTTTCTTCTGACATACCAAATGAATTGAGCAAATTGCAAAGTTGAATTTGAGCTTCTGACAAACTTTCAAATTTCGTTTCTTCAATGAGTTCTTCTTCGATCATTATTGCAAATCCTTTGCGCAATCACAACACCGACACATAAAATACCTTAACTTAAATAATTACCTGTATTCCCAGCTTGAAATGTAAGCCAAAATACTCCAATTCGGACCGTTTTTAGAATATTTTTCGTGAACATGTGATTAACACTAGTTTCAATTCAAAAAAATATCTGGTAAAAGTGAACAAAAAATTTGTTGTTGCTCGGCAACGTTGCCAGCAAAATATAATGGGTTGTTTTAAAAGTAAATTTTGAATAGCTTCAACTTTTATTGAGATTACAATCAACAAAATTGGATGTACGTAAATCAACAACTTTTATTTTTTAAAACAAGTAGTCCATATTTTTCTGCGTGTAGGATATGATACCTAGTGTTATATCCTTAAAGGATCACATAAGTAGTGTGGACTTTGCGTCTGCTTAGCGGTTCAAGTTGGACTGCTAGGCGGAGATGGCAGTTCTACTTGAACTGCTTTAAGCACTGACGAGCCGAAGGCGAAACGCAAATAAAGTTGAAACAAAATATGTGCTTTTTTGCACAAAACAAAAAACCCCTAAATGATCAGATGTCTGTCAAAGGTGAGTCCTCGATAGATAACTTCGTCGGACCATTGGATGACCTCTTCACTGAATCGTATTCGGCATTCGTCTGATGGAACAAGTCTTGGAGATCTTGAATGTGGAAACAATATGACCTGAGTTTTTGCTGCATTGACCACAATTTTCCAGCTTGTAAAATATTCAGTTAGAGCGTCCAGACCTGTCTGTAGTTTATTGTTCAGAGCATTAATGACACGACCTTTGTAAAGAATGGCAGTATCATCAGAAAATTGTGACAGAATACCACCTGATGTCTCATATAAAAATGTTGTATAGGATGGGACCTAGGATACTTCCTTAGGGTACACCAGCAGATACAGTGAATCTTTCTGAAAGTGCATTATTCAGAGTAACCTGGAATGCTCTATCTGCAAGATAAGTTTTGATAATTTTAATAAGATACGTCGGAAAATATACCGATGCAGTTTTAACACCAGGCCATCGTGCCACACATTATCAAATGCCTTTTCAATATCCAATATTGCCATGGCAGTCGTTTTGGACACTGATTTGTTTTGGTGGATGACGTTGTTAACCCTTGTGAGTTGGTGGATGGTGGATATTCCTTTCCGGAACCCGAACTAATCTTCCAGTAATATGTCCTGTTCATCTGCGAAAGCAAGAATTCGCCTTTGTATTGACTTTTCAAACAGCTTGGATACGGCAGAGAGTAAGCTGCTGGGCCGATAGCTCTTGGAAAACGAAGGATCTTTCCCCGGTTTCAAAACTGGGATAACTTTAGCTAACTTCCACATTGAAGGGAAGTACCCAAGCTCACCTCTTAAAAATTTTAGCTAAGAAAACAAATGAGCGAATACTCAAATGTTTCAGGTCAATGCTTAATGTGTGGTCGGCACCGGGGGCCTTCATATTTTTGGATGTTTTCACAATAGCATTCAGCTCTCTCCTCAGGAACCAAGCTGTCTGATTGGGCAACCTCAGCTACGCTATTAGCAATAGCTCTTTCATGTCGTCTAACAATGTTTAGTCCTAAATTCGTCAAACTGCTTAAGCACCTTTGTTGAGGACCAGAAGGGCTTTGAATGTGGGAGAATTTCTCGAAGCTTTTGCTGGAAGTTTCCGTTACAAAGCTCAGTTGTCCTTTCCAGGATTATCCTAGTTAAGTTGTTATAAGAGGTTTTCTTATCTAGCATGCCAGTTCGTTGATACTGCCTCCGGTATATATTTCGAAGTCGGATGAGTTTCTTGGTGAAACTGTCAATGTGAAGAGAGGAACTCGGCATTTGTTGTACTGGAGCATAGCCAGATCTCGCTTCAATGATGCACACGTACCATCTCGAAAATTGGTTTGTTTGGGGCAGTACGCTGCAATGATGATGATGGGTCCCATCGTCGTTGTAATCTTAATTCCGATGGCTTCTATAAGTTGAAATTCAAAGGCAGGCAGAAGTCTGTGCTGAATGGATAGTTTAATGGCAATGGTAACTTCCCTTCCTCTGGTAGATGTCATCTCCTGCCTGTGAACTCTGTAATTGGAAATAAAAATAGAAATTTCAGGTTTAAGATGAGTTTCAGTAAAACTCAACCAACTCATTATATTGCATATTCGATGATGAATTTGCCTAAGACGTTGGTTTGATCTAACCGCGTTCTGCAGTTTCGTAGTTCTGTTGTAATTGTTTCAAAAATGACGATCAGTTGTTCAGCAGAGAATAAGTCACCAGAGTCATCCTTTGTTTGTGGTTGATTATTGCCCCATCCAGCAGGGATATTGGAGGAAGAATCTTTTTGTGATCCAGCGGCTGAATCGTTTGGGTTGCTGTGAGGAAGTGGCGGAAAATTTGGAATATCCCTCTTCGGTGGGAACCGTGAGAAACTAATTTCATCCTTCTGTGGAACATTCTTGCGCGTTGATTGTTTACGGGATGCCTGTTGTCGAATGTTTGTGATCTCAGCACGTTTGGGACACGATTTGCTAGTATATGGATGATCGCCATCACAGTTCACATATTTTACTGCGATGACATCTAGTAGGCATTTGTGTGATTCGGCACATTTTCCGCACCGACTTTTCATGTGGAAATTCCTCGCTCCATGGCCCTAGTTCAAACAATTAGTGCACTGTGTGATAGCTTGATGTACCGGTTTATACTTTTGACATTCGATGATTATATTAAATAATGATTTTATCGTTTTCAGTTGACTCATGGTGATGGAGCCCTTCTCCATATGAATCAAGTACACTTGATCTCGATACTTTCGATTGTCCGTGTTGTGCCGTTTCATTTCAAACACCATCTAGGCTTCGGTTCAGCCTCCGACAGTGCCTGCTTTAGTTCGGCTTTCATCATGTCGGCGGCAATATTATGCTTCAAGGTAACATTCCACTGCTTTGTAGTGGTTTAAAGCCGGAACAGTTTTTTGGTAGCCTTCAGTAAATAAACGGATTGTTGCCTGTAGTCCTTTGCTGATCAGCGTGTTGAAATACGAGCGTAGAGTCGTTGGGAAGCCCTTCAGGTAGAAAGGCGGCATTTTTTTCTTCTTCTGCAGTTCCTCTTCGACATTAACTGGCAACATATTGGTTGTTACTCAGCAAACGGTCGTTTACCTGTACATCACTTGGCATAAGACGCTTAGCATCCTTTGGATCCTTCTCGAATCTATGGCGCTTTTTACCTATAGTACGGGTAGGTAGGCAGCTACTATTAAAGATAAAACAAATCGGAATTAGTCGTAGCATGTTCTTCGTCTACCCACATCGAGTGTTAGATGACGAATGAATGATAGAAGCACGACCTGAGCGTTTCACGCTTTATACTTGTTTTATTCTCACTGATGTTGATGGGATAACCTCACCTCGACATCCAGTTCCGTCTAAAGCACTAGAAGAAATTAGGGATTTTTAATCAAAGTTAACCTTTTATACTCTTCCAGTACATAATCGGAACTGATTTGTGCCAGACTACCTCAAAACCGTCGTCCGGGTGCGGAAAAGGCAAGTAAGCGTTATGAATGTTCCTCATTATTTCCAAGATTTAAAAAATTTTTTTATTCAATTATTTATGGTTATCACATGCTGTTTTAAATTGAATCACAAATTCGTGATCTTCCGATAGCTTGTAGAAAAAAATATTTTGTTGGGTTAAGTACATCAAGAGATATTCGTGATAAAGTTCTGCCCATTCTTGTACAGGATAAATTTTGAAAAGGCGCTCATAGTAAAGTATGGTGTATTCACGACAAACATAGAACACATAATAAATGTGTTATGGGCAACGTCCACTTGTGCTAAACAAATACATGAAATCGTTTCGTAGAATACCATAACTAACTATTTATTGTACTATTCTGATAATTAAAGCAATTGAAACAATAAATTAAATTACGATATAATAGACCCAACTCTTTGTTTATTTATTTCAGAAAATCATAGGGGAAAATATTTCCTATAATTATAGGAAACTTATGCACCCTGCTATGTTTTTCTGGTGATATTCTCTTACTTTATACCCACAATAGCTAAAATATTGTATTGTACTGACATATTTCGTCCTAAACATCTTATGGTCGTGAAATGGTTAAACCGTCGGATTTGGAATACGTAAAGACATTCCCTCTACCACAATTAAAACGGACAGATCTGTTCACTGTTGCTAGACAGATCACATACCCGTTCAAAATGACGGTCGTCTCGATCTGCCTGCCACAAAATCTCTCCAATTCAACCCACAAATTTTTACCCAATAATTGAGGAAATTCATTCTCCCTTTCTAATTCTGGGAATGTTAACGCCCACTACGAACGTTGGGGATCGCGCCAAAGCGATCAACGAGGGAACCAGGGACCATTTCGCGCAAACAGGGACCATTCCGCGTAACCAACTGACACGACCCGACGACCACGATGGATCACGGAACGAGCGGACTGACTTGAATAAGAACACCTTTTATCATGCATCATAGAACCTAACAGGGAGTACACCGCCGCAGAGCTCTGCCTAATAATGCACCAAACTGTCCAAGAAACCATACCCTATACTGAAAAGAAAGCGCCATCAAAGCCCCTACGAGCACTGCAAAAATCCGAAATTAATAACCTAACCCGAAAAGACAAGTAACAGACATTCAGAATTAAAAGATACCAAGCCAGGAAAGCAATCCAAGAAGCAAAAGAGGCAAGCTGATTCCTATTCCTAGAAGGAATCTCACCGGACTCCAACACAATCCATCTTTGGAGAAGGTTCAACGCCTTTAACAGCAAACGCCGCCACACCGGGTTCACCCTCAACACCGCTGGCAAACCGCCACCTGAGAGCCTCCGCACTAGCTGTCACACTCTTTTTAATTGCAATGAACTCAAAGTCGACTGCGGCTTATCAAAACTATAAACTTCGGCCACCCCCGATGGAACTGACGAACAGCAATTAATTAATTAATCATAACGGCCCTAATCAATAGCCGAATCTTCTTCGGCTCCGAAATCACCTGCCTGAACCTTGACGGTTTACTAAAGATGCTTACTCCACTATACAATCGATCAATCCACCTGGCCAGTAACCTTCTACCATGCACTCTAGCATATTCAGCCTTATTCGAATCCGGAATCCTTCCCTTTCAATGGCACGCAATTATCACAATATTCAGGAGGGCCCTTGGTATCATACAAACAAACAAAAACAACAATACTTTCGCAAATCGAAGACAACTACCATTATCATCACTAAATCTACACGGATATGAACTATACGACAGAGTAGGAACCGAAACTCACAGTGCAACCTTCAACCACAACTTTCGACTACACTCAACATTCTCCGTCTTTACAACCGAAGCCTCAGCAATCCTCCACTCCATTAAATCTTAACCGCCCAACCACGGGCATCAATACAAAAACCTAAAAAAAATTCTAAACCTACTTGTATTGTGTAAAAAAGGAACTTATATACTAACTTACTAACTAATACAGAGAGCGAATCGATTCAATTGAAGATTGTATCGAATTTTGTCGGAGTTTGCTTATAATATTATGTGACATTACATCTAACGGTTCTATATTTGTGAGTCTGTGTAATCCGGCCCGTACCCAGAATTTCGTTTCGGGAGGGGCCCAAAGATGAAAAATAATGTTACTGAAGATTGCTGACGTACCTAATTCTCGGTGTGCCTTTTACGCGTGTTTTTAACAGACACTTTCAACTTTTTCACTGGAACTGTTATTGTATTACATTTCTTTACATTTACTGTCTTGTTATTTCTGTAACATGTCTGAGATTTTCTGAATAATTAAATATCGCCCCCCACCCCCCCTTTGGGTACGTGACTGTGTGTAATTCATTTGAACTAAACTAGGGAGGACGCTTCAAAATCATTTTCAGAATTTTATTCTGAATCCTTTGAAGCGTTTTCTTCCTGGTGGAACAACAACTTGACCAAATTGGTACTGCATAAAGCATGGCTGGTCTGAAAATTTGTTTATAAATTAACAATTTGCTTTTTAGACAGAGCTTAGAATTTCTGTTTATAAGAGGATATAAACATTTAATATATTTATTACACTTTGCCTGGATTCCTTCAATGTGATTCTTGAAAGTGAGTTTTTCGTCATACGTTAAACCTAAGTATTTGGCTTGATCAGACCATGTCAATTCCAAGCACTTCAATTTGAGAATGTGATTATTGTTTGGTTTAGGAAAAGAAGCTCTTGGCTTATGATGAAAGATAACTAATTGCGTTTTTGCTCAGTCGGTGTTGAACAGTCGTTCGCACCGCACGTGTATAGATCTTGGCTTCTGGAAAATTTTTCTGACTACCTAGAGTTTCATTGATTCAAGGCTTGAGTCTTTTTCAAGGCTACCTGAATCACTAACAGTCTTTTTAAAGACTAACAATTAGTCAGCCTTTCTCAAGGCTATACAAAGAGTGATATTAGAGTGACTAAGTGATACAAAGAGTGATATTAGAGTGACTAAGAAATTAATCAGCCTTTTTTAAGGCTAGCAAGGAGTCTAACCGAAGACTAATCTAATTTAAAATTTCATTCTTTTCAAATGCCTGCATCCAACCGGAAAGGCAACAAGCCTAAGGCTAAAAATAATTCAATACGGAATAAATCACAATCCGAAATCCGACGGATTTCCCTTCCGTTGATTCTATGCCGTTTAACAATATTTACGAGATTCTTCCTGACTCCGATTGTAGCGACATAGAAGAAAATTCTTCAAAAATTCCCAAAATGGACGCTTGTCGTTCTGGGAAGAAACATCAATCTATGCCACCAGTGACGGTGATGATTTCCGACTTCAAAGCATTCCATACTGAGCTTTCTACTTTTCTTCCGGAAGTAACAGTCTCATTTCAAATCGGACGAAGAGGAGAATGTCGAGTCTTGGTTGATGGATTGGAAGATTACGAACGTCTTATTCGATATTTGTCCGAGAAACTTCATAAATTTGATTCATATGATATAAAATCAGACAGACCCTTCAATGCTGTCTTGAAAGGCTTATCAAATGACCAAAGTATTGATGAAAATAATAATGAACAAAAAGAAGTGCTTGGTTTTGCTCCTTCCCAAATAATACTTATGAAAAAAAGAGCGAATGGTACTTCTAAACCACGCTCTGGAATTTCCCATAAACTTTAACTAATACACTTCAATCGAAGTGATGTAAACAATTTGAAAACTTTAGAAAAAGTACGTTTTATTTCCCACATTAAAATTCATTGGGAACTATGCGGCATAATCATATTGCAAACTTAACGCAATGTCGTCGTTGCCTAGGCTTCGGCCATGGAACCCAAAATTGTCATATGGATATACGGTGTTTGAATTGTGGTAAATCGCATTCGAAAGACGTTTGTCCAATGAATGAAACCACTGATAAATTTTCATGTTCAAATTGCAATGGAAATCATAAATCCAACTATTTGAAATGTCCTGTCAGGGAAAAAAATTTTAAACGCTCGTTCGCTTAGACAACAAGTCAAATCAACGACCTTAAATTTACAGAACATACCTGAAAATCAAAAAACCGTTACAAATGCCACGCCTAATTCTTCTAAGGCACTGATTTCTTCGAATTTAAAACAAAAATCAGGTACGTCTGCCAATTCGTCTTCTAACGAAAACAATTTGTTGACAGGTAGATCGACCTCGTCATCATCTTCTTCTAATGTCAGTTATGCTAGTATAACAGGTAGAAATCAACCACCTATTTCTTCTAATGTAAATAATCAAAACACAGGACCGCCTTGCAGTTCATCTTTTAACGAAAACAATTTATTAATAGGTAGATCGACCATATCATCTTCTTCCAATGGCAGTCTACCTACAAATATTCCTTCAATGCTATTCGCTTCTTTAAATGAAGTTGATTTAGGAGATATAACTGAAAATAAAATGATCTACTTACAGGATAAACTTTTTCAAATGATCATCCGGATGAATTCGACTTCATCACTTTCAGAAGCTTTTCAAATCGGATGGCAATTCGCAAATAATATTATAGTGAATTTAAAATTTAAGAGTGATGTTAAATAATTATTTGAATATTTTAAATTGGAATGCTCGATCTTTGAAATCGAGTGAAGATGAATTTTATAATTTTCTCAAAGTTCATAAAATTCATATTGCCATTGTGACAAAAACTTTTCTTAAACCAAATGTCAAATTGAAAAGTAATCCACATTATGTGGTTCATCGATTTGACAGGTTTACTGAAATGGGCGGTGGAGTTGCCATTTTTGTCCAACAGCAAATTAAACATTGAATTTTACCTTCTTTCAATACTAAAGTTATTGTAAGCGAAGTTGAAACCATTCATGGAATTTATTTCATCGCTGGAACATATTTGCCATTCCAATGCATCGGCGAACAATTAAATTTCTTTGAAGGCGATCTGCAAAAACTCACAAGATATCGACCGAAATTTTTCGTAATAGGGGACTTAAATGCTAAGCATGTCCAGTGGAATTGTAGGCAAAATAACAGTAATGGTAAAATATTTCATAATCAACTCTCAGCTGGTTACTTCACAGTTCTTCATCCCAGTAATCCTACTTGTTTCTCTTCCGTGAGTCACATTTGTAGTGAACCAATTACACATGCTGACTTTGACTCAGATCATCTTCCAGTAACATTCAGACTTTCCAACGAAGCTATAATTAATCCAATTAGTTTTATATTCAACTATTATAGAGCTAATTGATTGGTTTACAGATTTCACATAAAAAATCATGTGGATCATGAAACTATTTTAGAAAATTCTGCGGACATCGTCACAGCAATTGATAATTTGAATCATTACACTATCGAAGCTAAAAATCTTTCAGTTCCCAAAGCTCAAACTAAATTAAATTCTCCTATCATCGATGACAATCTTCAACTGCTCATTCGGTTGAAGAATGTTCGTCGACGACAATATCAACGTACTCGTGATCCTGCTATGAAAAACTGTTATTGAAGTAGCAATCGGCTATTCTGATCTCTATTGGCAACAATAGTTTCTAATAGCAACGACCTAGTTGTTAGGAAAATTTAATATTCATTCCAAACTTGTAAGCCGTATGAACCAGATGTTATTTAATAAACCTTAGTCAAGTTCTACAAGTTTTTCTTTCTCGTTCCGGATATCGAATCCCAATAGGTTATGGGCACCACACAGAAGGAGCTGACACATGGAATTCCGCAGTTCCGAGGAAATGGAAATGAGTTCCAGAACTGGAGTTATCGCGTGAAACTATACCTTGAAGCCGCTGGTGTATCAGAAGTGCTCACCGAGAATGTTCCGGAAGTAGCAGCTGAGCGAACCAAATTTATTGAACTAGACCGGAAGGGAAAATCGATTCTGGTGAGTTGCATATCAGACGAGTGCTTGGAAGTCGTACGTGAGAAGGCAACTACCAAGGAGATGTGGGAAAGTTTAGAAGTAACGTACGCAAAAAAGTCCGTTGCGAGTCAGACGTTGATAAGGAAACAATTGGCACGTCTTCGAATGAAAGAAGGAAGCACTATGCGTAATCATTTGATCGAGTTCGACATCTTAGTCAGGAAGCTCAAGACAGCTGGTGCCACACTAACTCAGAGTGATTTGGTGTCTCAGCTGTTTTTGACGTTACCGGATTCATTTGACCCTTTGGTGACAGCACTGGAGAATGTGAATGAAGAGGATTTGACCCTAGATCTGGTAAAACAAAGACTACTTGCTGAAGAATCGAAACGTTCGGATCGTGAAGAGAATATTGGTGAAGAAAGTCCGGCCGCGTTTTCTGGAAAAAGTCAGAGGCAATTTAACGGAAAGTGCCACAAATGTGGAGTTCGTGGACATATGATAAAGGACTGCCCGCAGCATAATAAGGAAAATCATAACAGTAATTATAATAAACCAGGATACAATAATACTAATGGTCGTTATAATGAGCGAAGTTACCAACGTAGAAATCGCGTGGCAAACTGTGTAAAGAAGGATGCAGTGACCTTCATGGCAGACACAAATGAAGTTAAGCGTGGAAATCCTAACAAGGTGGTGTTTAAGTTAGATTCTGGTTGCAGCGACCACCTGGTGAGTGATGTATCAGTTTTTTCATACGTTGAAGCCTTGTTGAATCCAATTGAGATAAAGGTGGCAAAGGAAGGTCAATCAATGATAGCTGAAACGATTGGGAACATCAATGCTATCAGTAATAAAGATGTTATGTTTTACATGAAGGATGTTCTTCTAGTCCCAAACTTAAGGGAGAACTTAATGTCAGTTAAAAAAATGGCGCTTGCGGGAATCAATGTTATTTTTTCTGGAAATTCGGTAGTCTTGAAGAGAGATAAAAATGTTATTGCAACCGGAAAAATGATTGGCAGTTTATATGAAATCGAACTAACGTTGGACAAAGCTTGTGCCAACAGTTGTGAGAAGAAATCTGTAAAATTATGGCACAAAAGGTTGGGACATATTAGCCAACATGGTATGGACATTATGATTCGTGAAGGAATGATAGCGGGTATCAAGAAATCGTCTGTAATTGGTTTTTGTGAACCTTGCGTTCAAGGAAAACAGTGCCGTGAGCCGTTCAAAGGAACGCGTCATCGTGCTAGTCGACTTCTGGAACGTGTTCATTCTGATGTATGTGGGCCAATACATCCTCCTGCCTGGAATGGTTCAAAATACATAGTTTCGTTTATAGATGACTACAGCCATTTTGCCATGATTTATTTACTGAAAAATAAATCTGAAGTTTTCGAGAAGTTCTGTGAATATGATGCGTCAGTATCGGCAGCCTTCGGCTTGTCAATTTCCAAGGTAACTGTTGATCAAGGAACAGAATACTGTTCAAACGCACAAAAAGAGTTTTATAAGAAGAAAGGGATCCAATTAGAAGTGACTGTTGCATATACTCCGCAACAAAACGGTGTTGCAGAAAGATTCAACAGAACTCTGCAAGAAAGAATTCGAGCTATGCTGATTGACTCTAACGTACCGAAGAATCTCTGGTGTGAAGCAGCTTTGGCATGTGTTTATGTGCTGAACCGAAGCCCCACAGTTACGTTATCTGATGGTGAGACGCCTGCAGAGAAATGGTATGGAAGCAAGCCCGATCTAGATAAACTACGAGTGTTCGGTTGTAGATGTTTTGAATGGATACCGAATCAACGACGGAAAAAGCTAGATCCAAAAAGCCGTGAGATGGTCATGGTCGGCTACGCACCGAATGGTTACCGACTTTGGGATCTTCAAACGCATAAAGTAACAATTGCTCGAGACGTAAAATTTGATGAATGCTCATTCCCGTATGCTCAAAAAAGATTACTGAAAGACGTTACGTACGTAGATTTTCCGTTCGAGCAAGAGGGGGAAAATAAGACAGAAATTGGTCCTGTTTTTCTCGGAAACGATTCTGACAATAGTATAATGGTGGATGAAGATGTTACTTTAACAGAAGCTGATAATGAAAACCACGGAAATCCGTTTGTGGAGGCAGCAGATGCGCTCCCTTTGCAAATGGAAGGACAAATGAACTCTGATGAGTCTTTGTCTAGGCGTAGCGAACGGGAGCGCAGACTTCCCGGTAAGTTGTTCGATTATTTTGTAAATTATGGAGCAACTACTGGGCTCTCTACTTTCTCAGATGTCCCGATGAACTATCACGACATTTTAAGACGTGAAGACCAACAGAATTGGCTGAGTGCAGTACAAGAAGAACTAGAATCGATAAGATCTAATAATGTTTGGTGCTTCGTAAAGTGTCCAAATGATGTCAAACCCCTCAAGGCCAAGTGGGTATTCCAAATAAAGGATGGTGGCAATAGAAAGACGATGAGATATAAGGCGCGATTAGTGGCAAAAGGGTTCCTCCAAAAAGCCGGTCTGGACTATGAAGAAACATTTGCTCCAGTGGCAAAGCTAGCCACAATAAGGATTATTCTCGCTGTAGGTGTTCACCAAAGTTTTCTGTTTCACAATATGGATGTGAAGACAGCGTTCCTGTACGGTGAACTTAAACAACAAATTTACATGGAGGTACCTGATGGAGTTCAAGCACCACCGAATACTGTATGTAAACTACTGAAATCACTCTATGGATTGAAACAGTCACCAAGATGCTGGAATGAAAAGCTAAATGAGAAACTATTGAATTTGGGTTTCAAACGTTCCAGACATGATTATTGTCTTTACACACGACTACAGTCTGGAGATGAAATATACTTAGTCCTATATGTGGACGATCTATTGATATGCGGAAGGAAATTGAAAAGCATCCTGGAACTAAAACAAAAGTTGACGACTATTTTCGCGATGTCAGACTGTGGAGCAGTTGCCCATTTCTTGGGTATTGATGTAGATTACAACACTAAACAAGGATACATGCGGCTATCGCAGACGGCGAATATAGATAAAATTCTGAAGCGCTTCGAGATGGTAGATTGTAATCCAGTAAAGTGCCCAATGGAAAAAGGAATACAGCTTACAAAAGAAGGAGAACCAACAACTGATCCATTCAGAGAACTTCTTGGGTGTTTGATGTACCTGATGCTGTCTACTAGACCGGATATATGTTACCCGATTGGATTTCTAGGACGTTTTCAACAAAATCCAACAACTCAACACTGGCAATGCCTAAAGCGTGTGGTTCGTTATATCAAGGGCACAAGATCGAAATACTTAGAATACAAGAGAAATGTTTCAGCAGAACCATTGATAGGTTATGTTGATGCAGATTGGGCATCTGATACAGAGGATCGCAAGTCTGTAAGTGGATACGTATTCTTCGTATTCGGCAATCTTGTCAGCTGGTCGAGCAAGAAACAAAGTACAGTTGCGACATCGTCTAGTGAGGCTGAATACATTGCTCTTAGCTCAGCCGTTTCAGAAACCATTTGGCTGTCTGGAATCCTTGATGATTTAAACCTGAGCTCCAGTAACCCAGTTACTATCTACGAAGATAATCAGGGTTGTATTGGAATGGCCAAAAATTGCGAATCCAAACGGTCAAAGCACATCGATGTGAAGCATCATTTTGTTCGAGAACATGTTTCAAGTGGAAAGGTGAAAATTGAGTACGTGAAGACTGAGGAACAGCTGGCTGATCTTTTCACCAAACCAATGGAGATATGTCGCTTGCAAAAACTGGCAGAACGTCTTGGAATATCAGATTGAGAGGGGGTGTTATTGAAGTAGCAATCGGCTATTCTGATCTCTATTGGCAACAATAGTTTCTAATAGCAACGACCTAGTTGTTAGGAAAATTTAATATTCATTCCAAACTTGTAAGCCGTATGAACCAGATGTTATTTAATAAACCTTAGTCAAGTTCTACAAGTTTTTCTTTCTCGTTCCGGATATCGAATCCCAATAAAAACATACTTAAGGATTTACAAAAAGAAACTAAACATAGATTTACTCTTTTGCGAAATGAAAATTTCGCTAAAGAATTTGAACAAATTAAACCATATTCTAAGCCTTTCTGGAAACTTTCTAAGGTTCTTAAGAAACCTCAGAAACCAATTCCTGCTCTCAAGGAAGGAACTTCTTACAAATGGCGAAAAAGCTCAAAAACTTGCTCAGCAGTATGTACACAATTTTAATTTGAACGTTGTGAGTCCTATTGAAAATGAAGTCTCACTGAAATATGAGCATATTTCTACCCAAGTGTTATCACACGATGACATTATTGAGACGAATTTTGATGAAATTAAATCAATTATTAGGAAACTTAAAAACATGAAGGCTCCCGTAATGATGGAATTTTTAATATTCTTATTAAAAATCTTCCCGATGTTGCCTTGAGACTCTTGGTTAAAATTTTCAACAAGTGTTTTACATCAACTTACTTCCCAAAAAGATGAAAAAACGTTAAAGTAATTCCTATCCTCAAACCTGATAAAAACCCAGCAGAAACATCAAGTTATCGATCAATTAGCTTACTTTCTTCTATCAGTAAACTTTTGGAAAAAATTATTTTGTTGAGAATTATGTCTCATATAAATGAGAATTCAATTTTTTACCAGAGCAGTTTGGATTTCGTCATAAACATTCAACTACTCATCAACTTGTAAGAGTTACAAACATGATAAAAGCAAATAAATCTTCTGGGTTATCCATTCGAGTTGCTCTTCTAGACATAGAAAAAGCATTCGACAATGTTTGGCACAAAGGATGAATAGCAAAAATTTCTGATTTCGAGTTTCCTATTTATTTGATCAAAATGATTCAAAATTATTTAATTGATCGTACTCTTCAGGTTAGCTATCAGAATTGTAAATCTGAATTGCGACCCGTACGAGCCGGTGTTCCGCAGGGTTCGAGCGTAGCTCCAATCTTGTATAATATTTTCACTTATCAGAAGTTACAAATCTACCCGATGGTTGTCAGAAATCTCTATTCTGTGAAGACACAAGTCTGTTAGCCACAGGTAGAAATCTAAGAGTGATCTGCAGTCGCCTACAAAGAAGTTTGAATATTTTCAGTGATTATCTGTCAAAATGGAAAATTAAACCAAATACAGCAAAAACGCATTTTTTTTAAAAATAACTATTGGAATATGAGTTAAAATTAAATTATTAAGATTTAAATTTTAAATTGAATTCTCATTTATATGAGACATCATTCTCAACAAGATATTTTTTTCAAAAAGTTTACTGATAGAATAAAGTAAGCTAATTGGTCGATAACTTGATGGTTCTGCTGGGTTTATATCAGGTTTGAGGATAGGAATTACTTTAGCGTTTTGCCATCTTTTCCAAACACTTGTTGAAAATTTTAACCAGGAGTCTCAAGGCAACATCGGGAAGATTTTTAATAAGAATATTAAAAATTCCATCATTACCAGGAGCCTTCATGTTTTAAAGTTTCATAATGATTGACTTAATTTCATCAAAATTCGTCTTAATCATGTCATCTTGTAATAACACTTGAGCTGAAATATGATCATATTTCAGTGAGACTTCATTTTCAATAGGACTCACAACGTTCAATTAAAATTGTGTACACTCTCGAACTGCTGAGCAAGTTTTTGAGCTTTTTCGCCATTTGTAAGAAGTATTTGATTTCCTTCCTTGAGAGCAGGAATTTGTTTCTGAGGTTTCTTAAGAACCTTAGAAAGTTTCCAGAAAGGTTTAGGTTTAATTTGTTCAAATTCTTTAGCGAAATTTTTTTTTATAGCGTTTATTTAAACCCGGTTTTAACCATGCAAGGTCGTTCGCCGGGTGGTATCGAAAAAAGGGGATATATACATTGGACTTTTACAAGCATGTTTTAATGTAGCATTAAGTGCACATGATTGCTGACTTTGCCTTTGTTGAGTGTTGATCTTCGATTAGTAGTGATCCCAAGTAACAATTCGAATGCCTTATGGTTTTGATTATAATTTATAGGAGTTTTGTAATTGATTTTTCAATCACTACCTGTTTTATGCCAACTATAATAAGTGTCTCTTTTAACCAGTAATATCATAGTTTTCAAAGCTTCTATAAAACCCTTTACCTGAACTAAAAATAAAACAATTTGCACTAGAATAAAACCATGCAAACACTCTTAATATTGCTTTCAAACATTTTCTTTAAAACATTATTGCCAGTTAAATTCTTTCATAAATCTAGTTTTGTGTGTGTGCGTGTTCATTCTATGACGATTTCACTCAGTGTAAATTTGAGGGTTCTAAAGTACATTTATGACACATTAGTTGTAGGCTATTTGATTTATTGCTTCTTAGGTTAAGTGTAATTTGCATTAAACGGAATTTCATGGCCGCCATTATGATGTTCTATACCGTAGCATTTATTGACATCAAATAAACTTCGAAATGCAAAAACGAGGAAATATGTTGGACTTTCATGATTCATTTTCAGATCGTATGCACAAGTTTTATCGCCACAGAATAGTTTTATACAAAAATGACGATGAATCACAAAAAATAATTTTCATAAATCATGAAGACTTTCGCAAAAACCGTATTTATTTCAAGGCGATTAGATATAATTCTTATTTTTATCCTTACATTCACGATAAAAATAAAAGCGCATAAAATTTTTACGTTCGGAAAAGGTCTCAAACTCGTAATTAAAATATAATATATTCTTACTGATTGCATTCAAAGTAGACATGACACACATAGTCAAGAAAAATATCATCGAAACGACAGTTTATTCATAGCGGAATTCATTCCATCCAAAGAAATTTAATGTTGATCGTAAAGCTGGTTTCAAAATTTTCTTGAATTTGGAGTTTTAAAGCAGGTTTATGCTGATTCTTCATTTTGATTTATAAACCTTATGAAGAATGGTCCACTTTGCAGGAACATGCTCTTATAGAGGTTTTCAGTAGGTTTTCGTGGAGTTTAAAGTTTTATTGCAAGATTTATTATATAGCATTGAAGACAGCTACAAGTATTTAATAATATTAAAAATGTTACTTGGGATGGCTCGACGGTTTTGCGCATTGGGACCGCGGGAAGAACAACCCCAGGGGAGTCCCCCGGCGGTTGGTCCGCGCTGGCGTTTATTGAAACTTTGTCATTTTTCTCTCCTGGTGGTTGATGGTGGATGATGGATGCCCGTGTTGTTGTTCTATGTGGGCTGGCATTTTCGTTGTGGGTGGTGATAGTTTGCTGTTTCTGCGCATGGGGCCGCGGGAAAACAACCCCGGGGGAAGCCCCCGGCGGTTGGCCCGCGCTTGCGTTGCTCTCCTTTTACTGACTTTTCTAGTTCGGACAAAATGCATTATAATTTATCGAATAGCTGTGCATCTTTCAGGAAATTTATTAACACTTGTTCTCGAACCGGATCGTTACTTAGTGTTTCCCTTAGGACGTTGACATGTTGTAGAAGGTCCTCGGTCCTCCGTATTCCGGACAGTTGATGAGAATGTGTTCTACCGTGAGTCGGGTTTTACAGGTCAGGCATTCTGGTGGTGGCACATTCGTGCAGATATGCTGGTGGGTGACTCGGGTATGTCCGGTTCTTAGACGGGAGAGAGCACGTTGTTCCCAACGGTTTTCTCTGTCGCTCCATTTCGTGAGAACTCCTTAGATTTTATGCAGGTTTCCGTGTGTTCTCCTCCATTAGGTAATGAAACTGTACCGAGCCTGTTCGTTTATAATGCTTATCAGGTCAGAACCAGGTATTTCCTTTGTTATTTTACGTCTGGTTTGGGTTCCGATTGCTGCTAGTCGATCTGCTTTTGCGTTGCCGGTAATGCCGAAGTGCCCAGGCACCCAGCATAGTGTAACGTTTTCCTCGATATTTTCCTGGATGTATTGTATGAAGGGGTGTTTTGCTTTGCCAGCCTTTATGGCTGTGAGTGCGGCTAGTGAGTCGGTGAAGATGACTGTCTGGTAATGTAATGATTCAAATTATCAATTGCTGTGTCGATGTCCGCAGAATTTTCTAAAATAGTTTCATGATCCACATGATTTTCAATGTGAGATCTGTAAACCAATCAATTAGCACTATAATAGTTGAATATAAAACTAATTGGATTAATTATAGTTTGCTTCGAAAGTCTGAATGTTACAGGAAGATGATCTGAGTCAAAGTCAGCATGTGTAATCGGTTCACTACAAATGTGACTTTGATCCGTTAGAACCAGATCAATTGTAGACTGGGTTTTCACGGAAGAGAAACAAGTAGGATTACTAGGATGAAGAACTGTGAAGTAACCAGCTGAGAGTTGATTATGAAGTATTTTACCATTACTGTTATTTTGCCTACAATTCCACTGGACATGCTTAGCATTTAAGTCACCTATTACGAAAAATTCCGGTCGATATCTTGTGAAATTTTGCAAATCGCCTTCAAAGAAATTTAATTGTTCGCCGATGCATTGGAATGGCAAATATGCTCCAGCGATGAAATAAATTCCATGAATGGTTTCAACTTCGATTCCCAAGCTTTAAATAACTTTAGTATTGAAAGAAGGTAAAATTCAATGTTTATTTTGCCGTTGGACAAAAATGGCAACTCCACCACCCATTCCAGTAAACCTGTCAAATCGAAGAACCACATAATGTGGATTACTTTTCAATTTGACATTTGGTTTAAGAAAAGTTTCTGTCACAATGGCAATATGAATTTTGTGAACTTTGAGAAAATTATAAAATTAATCTTCACTCGATTTCAAAGATCGAGCATTCCAAATTAAAATATTCAAATAATTATTTGATAATTAGAGTTTTTCTACACCCCAAGGTTTCTGTTTGATTTTATCGTAAATACGACTTACTTTACTATGCCCAAGTAACATTTTTAATATTATTAAATACTTGTAGCTGTCTTCAATGCTACATAATAAATCTTGCAATAAAACTTTGAACTCCACGAAAACCTACTGAAAACCTCTATAAGAGCATGTTCCTGCAAAGTGGACCATTCTTCATAAGGCTTATAAATCAAAATGAAGAATCAGCATAAACCTGCTTTAAAACTCCAAATTCAAGAAAATTTTGAAACCAGCTTTACGATCAACATTAAATTTCTTTGGATGGAATGAATTCCGCTATGAATAAACTGTCGTTTTGATGATATTTTTCTTGACTATGTGCGTCATGTCTACTTTGAATGCAATCAGTAAAAATATATTATATTTTAATTACGAGTTTGAGACCTTTTCCGAACGTAAAAACTTTATGCGCTTTTATTTTTATCTTGAATGTAAGGATAAAAATAAGAATTATAACTAATCGCCTTGAAATAAATGCGGTTTTTGCGAAAGTCTCCATGATTTATGAAAATTATTTTTTGTGATTCATCGTCATTTTTGTATAAAACTATTCTGTGGCGATAAAACTTGTGCATACGATCTGAAAATGAATCATGAAAGTCCAACATATTTTCTCGTTTTTGCATTTCGAAGTTTATTTGATGTCAATAAATGCTACGGTATCAGAACATCATAATGGCGGCCATGAAATTCCTTTTAATGCAAATTACACTTAACCTAAGAAGCAATAAATCAAATAGCCTACAACTAATGTGTCATAAATGTACTTTAGAACCCTCAAATTTACACTGAGTGAAATTGTCATAGAATGAACACGCACACACAAAACTAGATTTATGAAAGAATTTAACTGGCAATAATGTTTTAAAGAAAATGTATGAAGGCAATATTAAGAGTGTTTGCATGGTTTTATTCTAGTGCAAATTGTTTTATTTTTATTTTATTTTTAGTGCAGGTAAAGGGTTTTATAGAAGCTTTGAAAACTATGATATTACTGGTTAAAAGAGACACTTATTATAGTTGGCATAAAACAGGTAGTGATTGAAAAATCAATTACAAAACTCCTATAAATTATAATCAAAACCATAAGGCATTCGAATTGTTACTTGGGTGGGGCGCCTTTTCAAAATTAGCCATATGGAAGAATGGGCAGAACTTAATCGTGAATATCTCGACTTGTATTAATGGCAGCAACATAATTCTTTCACTAACAGATCGGCTGAAAAGTTCGTATCGTTTCTATGAGAGGGCGCCACTAGAATTAAATCCATACCATTTTCAGTTAGTACCAACCTTCAAAAGATACGTGTATAAATTAGACAGCTGTCTGATTATTAGTTTGTGAGATATTGCATTTTGAGTGAAGCTACTTTTGTTATTGTGAAAAAAAAAGTGGAAAAAACCTGTTTTAATCCACCTAGTGGTGTAATGATACCTTTCTCATATCAATCATACTATCATATATAATACTGTGGTATTCTTCAAAATAATTCTCTGCGATTCTTGAAAGAATAACCGAAATCGGTTTGTTTGACCGCCTACTGATAAAAACTATCAATCGGAAAAGATTTGAGGTCGATTTAGAAATTTTTTCAAGGTTTTTCCCCATTTTCAGTGATGGTATACAATTTTTAACACCTTTGCCCTATATATTCGGATCCGAAAGTCGGTTCCGCATGAAATTCAGGGATTATGCATGGAACCACAGGACCTTTCATTGGAATCTAAGTTTGTGAAAATCGGTCGCGCCATCTATGAGAAAAGTTAGAACACATATTTTCTTTTTTGCACATTTTACCCCATAACTCCCGAACCGGAAGTCGGATCCAAACAATATTCAGGAATTTTTTATGGGACCTCAAGATCTTTCATTTGAACCTAAGTTTGTGAAAATCGGTTCAGCCATCTCTGGAAAAAGTTAGTGCACTTATTTTCACAATTTTTCGCACATTTTACCCCATAATTCCGGAACCGGAAGTCGGATCCAAATAATATTCAGGAATTTTGTATGGGACCATAAGATCTTTCATTTGAATCTAAGTTTGTGGAAATCGGTTGCGCCATCTATGAGAAAAGTTAGAACACATATTTTCTTTTTTTTGCACAGTTTACCCCATAACTCCCGAATCAGAAGTCGGATCCAAATAATATTCAGGAATTTTGTATGGGACCTTAAGATCTTTTATTTGAATCTATGTTTGTGAAAATCGGTTCAGCCATCTCTGAGAAAAGTTAGTGCACTTATTTTCACAATTTTTTGCACATTTTACCCCATAATTCCGGAACCGGAAGTCGGATCCTAATAATATTCAGGAATTTTGTATGGGACCACAAGACCTTTCATTTGAATCTAAGTTTGCGAAAATCGGTTCAGCCATCTCCGAGAAAAGTTAGTGCAAAAAACGTTACATACACACATACACACACACACACACACAGACATTTTTCGTACTCGACGAACTGAGTCGAATTGTATATGACACTCTGATTGCATAACCTTTCTATATGGGAAAGGCAAAATGGAATTTCGTGTGTTGATGAAACACTACTTTTTGATGAAAAAAAGTGCCGCCGATATCAAAAAATGGCTTGATGAGTGTTATACAGACTCTGCACCGGGCGAAGCAACAATTCGTAAGTGGTTTGCAAGAAGACGATGAACGCAGTGGACGTCCAAAAGAGGCTGTTACCGATGAAAACGTGAAAAAAATCCACAAAATGATTTTCAATGATCGTAAAGTGAAGTTGATCGAGATAGCTGACACCCTAAAGATATCAAAGGAACGTGTTGGACATATTATTCACGAATATTTGGATATGAGAAAGCTTTGTGCAAAATGGGTGCCGCGTGAGCTCACAATCACAATGTCACAAGTCGATGAAAACCATGCTGAAATTGAACGAATTGGGCTTCGAATTGCTCCCTCATCCACCGTATTCTCCAGATTTGGTCCCAATGACTTTTTCCTGTTCTCAGACCTCAAGAGAATGCTCGCTGGTAAATAATTTAGAAGCTATTTTTTACCTGGAGCTTTTAGTGGAATGTATTCAACAGTTTCACTTTTTCTGTACAATTTAATTCCACTATTTCACTGTCACGTTATTACACTTTCACAAAGTCACTCTACTTTAATGAAGCATAACAAACGTTACAATACAGATACGCGTATTTCGGAATGTTACTTACATCCTTCTTCAGTGTATCGGTTTTATAAGTTTGTAAAACAAACTTGTTACTTACATCCTTCTTCAGTGTATCGGTTTTATAAGTTTGTAAAACAAACTTATAAAACCGATACACTGAAGAAGGATGTAAGTAACATTCCGAAATACGCGTATCTGTATTGTAACGTTTGTTATGCTTCATTAAAGTAGAGTGACTTTGTGAAAGTTTAATAACGTGACAGTGAAATAGTGGAATTAAATTGTACAGAAAAAGTGAAACTGTTGAATTTAGAAGCAATGAAGAGGTAATCGCTGAAAATGAGGCCTATTTTGAGGCAAAGGACAAATCGTACTACAAAAATGGTATCGAAAAGTTGGAAGATCGCTATAATCGCTGTATCGCCTCTGATGGCAATTATGTTGAATAATAAAAACGAATTTTGGCAAAAAAATGTGTGTTTCTATTAAACGATACGAACTTTTCAGCCGAACTGTTATTTTATCAAAAATATAATCAGGAATTTAGGATAATATTTTGAACAGTGTGAGCTAACCACAAACAACTCAAAAATTAGGTTTTCTAAAACTTTGAAAACAACACGGAAAAATCTTTACTTTTGCTTAGTTTTTCCGCGCAAGGACGACGATTTTGAGGTAATAAGCCATCCTCAACTGAACGTTATAAAAGGGGAACTGTGGTCGAAAATCGATCATTTCTTCTTGTGCATTGGATGGAAGCAGACGTTGGGGCGAGAATACGCATTCAAACAGCGGCATCGGAGAGCACACCTTCTGCGTGGTTAAAATTTAATTAAAATGAGAACTACGACCTGAGCGTGGATTAAACCTCAAACGCTCAGGTCGTAGTTCTCATTTGCCTTCCGGTCGTCAAGCCGAGAAGACGCGTTAAACCAGTTTCGCATCATTTCACACTGCGAGCAAATGTGTCTGTTTGTACGCAAAGCTAGTTGGAGAGAAAGAAAACAAGAAACGAAAAGCGGACAACATTATATAAAATCAGCCGTTCTAATGGCTCTAAATGTTATCTAAAGAACTATTAAGATTACTTCTTTGCAAGTCGAAGGTGAAAATCATCAGTTTAGTGAAAATTCAAAATAATTTGATTTGCTTCGTGCACTTTTCGCTGTGCGAAAATCGTTCGAGAAAAATGTTCCGAATTGTGCTAAATATCGTAGAGAATTCCACAATTTGGTCCTTCTAAAAGGCAGAAGTGAATCCTGTACAGCATCTTGATAGTTTCTTTCAATGAAATATGCAAATCCGAAATGAGATAATCGACATCAAAAATCGTTTAAAATTTTAGTAGTGAAAAGGGGAAAAGTTTCGCAATTCACACAATCGATCAACTTTCAATTCGAATTCGAAGGTGTAAAGAAATCGTGTCAGTTTTATTCGTATTTACGACATCCAGTTATGTCTCTGACATTACACACCCGTACTGTTTTTTAATAATTTTGAATTTTTGGTGGTTATTTAAATTAAAAAGTACGATTTTTCACGACAAAATCGACCATTTTGTGGCTGTAAAACCTCCCCATAGTAACATACAACGAAAAAGAAAACGCTGGGGTATGGGTTTTTATTTGTAGAAAGTGTGTGCAAAATTGTATAAAAATTGGTGCAGTAGTTTTTGAAGGACGATGGACATTATTATATAGGACTTTCAAAACCTGCTTTCGAGAAAAACGCGTTTAAAGTTTATTGTCTATAAAATCGAACGAAACAATTTATTACTCAAGGGAGCACGTAGGCTCTAACGTAGGAATATTTTTTCTTTTGTATTTCGTTATAATGAAACATTTCGAGAATGTTTTGTCAAGTTTTTAAGTCATACGAAGCAGAAATCTAGGGCCTGTGTGCGCAGCTCTTATTTCTTTGTAGTATGAGATCGGCAAAGATAAAGGCCCATAACTTACTAAGTTTTGTTCCGATAGACTTCAAAATTTCACAGAATATACTTGAAATGTTTTACTATTAGAATATATGAAGAAAAAATAAAAAATGATTTTTCAAAAGTGGTAGACCCTACCCGCCCCTTAAAGGGAAACTGGCGCTGCGAAAGGTTTGCGCTTTCATTGCCACGACCTAAGCGTTTAAGGTTTTGTACCACGTAAAAGGTCTGCTCTCAAAGAACAACCTGAGCGTTTCTCGCTTTATACTTAATTTGTTCTTACTGATGTTGGTGAGAGAACCTCACCTCGACTTCCAGTACCGTCTGAAGCACTAGAAAAAATGAACGATTTTCAATCAAAGTTTACCTTTTATACTCGTCCAGTAGATAATCGGAACTGATATGTGCTTGACTACCTCAAATCCGTTGTCCGGGTGCGAAAAAGGCAAGGAAGCGTGATGCATTTTCCTCATTATTTCCAAAAGTTTTAGAAAAAATTGTTTTTCAGCTATGTATGGTTATCTCACACTGTTGAAAATTTAATCAAAAACTCCTGATCATATTTCCGATAGCTTGTAGAAAAAAATATGTTATTGGGTTAGGTACATCAAGAGATAATTGCGATAAAGTACTGCCCATTCTTGTACAAGGTAAATTTTGAAAAGTCGCCCCATAGTAAAGTAAGTCATATTCACGACAAAACTGTGATTTTACT
Organism: Malaya genurostris; assembly: GCF_030247185.1. Taxonomy (NCBI): domain Eukaryota; kingdom Metazoa; phylum Arthropoda; class Insecta; order Diptera; family Culicidae; genus Malaya; species Malaya genurostris. The sequence goes on along the minus strand of NC_080572.1, from coordinate 135,815,021 downwards.
AGAGCGCGGGGGCGGGAGATCAATTATGAAAGTCGTTCAATAATTCTTTAGGGAGGGTTTCAAAATTTGTGACTAATTCTGACATAGGATAGGGGGGTTGAGTTTATAAAAAATTTTAGTGACGTAATTTGTGCATGACACCTGAAGTCCAATTCTTTTATTTGTTGTTTTTCTGAGATAAATTACAAGCGAACTTAACTTGTAAAGCACTAATCTGAAATAGCGATATACAATTAATAATAAACATATCTTTTCAGGTTTTTCACATCTGCGATGAAGGCAAAAAGATATCGTTCCTGTGTCCTAATGGTACCATTTTCCGTCAACTGGATCTTATATGTGATTGGTGGTTTAAAGTTGATTGTGCTGCCGCGCCCAACTACTACGCAGAAAGTTCAGAAATGCTTACTCAAGCACAACGAGCTAGAACCCAGAGTAAACATCCTATCCAGCAACCCATTACATCACCAGATCAACTTTCACTAAATGTACAACGCAAACACGCGTTTCTCAATAATCAATTGCTGTCCAATTTAAACGAGCTTGCGTTCAATCGACGAATGGACGCAGTTGTCGACCAATCGGATGAAAATATTGACTTTGAGGACATTTTATTGAAAAGAAACCACGCTCAACATGAAAATTCAAAACATGTCATAGAACACTCACAAAAATCTAAACCTTCAAATAAAACAGTGCCATTTGTTCATACCGAGAAGAAAATAAATGGATACTACTACTATCCATCAACAGAGCAAAAAATTGTCAGTCTGAATCACAAATCCGACACTTATGTCTCAAACCGATCATCGAAATTTATAAATGAAAACGAAAGGGAATCATCCCGAAATTCAAAAATTATAGATAATAATGAAAGTAAACAGAATGCCCCTCCAAATTCCTTTGCATTTGAATCTAAACCTTTTATAACAAGATTAACTGAAATGCCGTTAACTACAACTACAACTAGACTACAAACTATAAAATCAACAACTTCTTCCTCTACTAGCCGTGGAAGTACAACATATAAAACTAGTACATTAAATCAAAAATCTGAATATAAGCCAGAAATTAATAATGAATTTAGAAATATTAAATTAACGCGCCACTTTCCTCCAGAATGGTCCAATTTCTCAGCTTATTCAACGGCAAGGAAACCAAGCACGAATGCAAAAAGTAAACCATTTTACACCCCCACTATTCCTACGGTAACAAGCAAGGTTATCACCGAAAATGTCACCCCAGGTGTACAAACTTCCCCTTCTATCTCACAGGCAGTAAAACATGCTATGAAAATGATGAACACATTACACGAATTGAAGATATCAGAAGTTGTGCTAGAAAACCGGCCAGGAATAGAAGTGCCACCTTCATCTGGGCCAAATGCTCTGCACTCACTAGCGCTATATTTTGCTAATGATTCTGAAAGAAATACATCAACCAAAAATTTTCTAAGTGAAAAGCTTGGAGCAGATGATTATTTTCATTCTAATAGTCCTACTTTGCTCAGCAAAAAAACTATTGATAAATATCAACAACTATTTGATGCAAAAAATCCTAATCCGATTACAGAATCTACAAAGTTTGCAACATGTAATGAGCAACAATCTGGTAACGACCTCGAAGGACAATTTTCAAGACACCCTATATTTAGCTCTACTGGGTCACCTCAAATTCGAGAATTAGCACAAGTTTTTACCCATGCTTTATCTGCATACCTACAGGATCCTGAATCATTTCGGCATATTTTGACAGAAATAAGACCAAAAGAACCAACTTACTTTAAATTATCAAGTCAAAGGGACTATGAAATTCACAAAAATAAAGATATATCGACAAATGAAACACCATATATATCATCGCGTCAACAAATAACTCTAGCTCCTCAAGATATAATAACAGAAAATTCAGAAGCTCTTGATTTTTCTGATATAACATCACCAAGTACTGTAAAAAGGGAAACCACAAATAGTAATTTTGAGGTCACAACAGAAATGTTATCTTCTACGACCCACATACAACCTACTGATTTATATAACGAGATAAAATCATTCCGTAAAGCTCAAGATTCCAATTTAATTTTAGACGTTTCTTTCGCGCAAAAGGAGCGTCGGTCTAAACAATTGAAACTAGCTAATCCAAAAACCAGGAATGAGCTGGCTGACGAAGTAAACGAAGAATTTGGAACTTTAAAACCACCCGCATTCAAGGTAGTAGAAAGTGTTGAAGATTTGGATGGCAGACATAAAAATATTAGTTATTTTTCAACAAATGGAAGACTTCAATCAAATCGAACTCACAGTTTCCATGAGTTGAATGTCAAATCAGCGAATAGTACTCAGACCATGGATACATACCAGAAAACACTCTCTAATAACCAGCCCATAGCAATTCGGTGGGGGGGGAAATTGTCTGCTAGTACAAATCCAATGAATTCTACTCCCACAGTTTACCTCGAATTACACACACCTCATAAAAAAAAATTAAATTATCAATCCAGTATCGCGTTCTTACCCCCAGTACAAGAAGATCGTTTAGAAGATGACAAGCAATTACAAGAATCTCAGAGCCGGTCCTCCGTCATAAACCGGCACAATGTAGAATTAGGTAAACGTGTCAAAACTATCTACAGTTTTCTAAGCCTGGACGATTCATTGCTGCAAAACCCACGAGATCCCTCGAAAAGTCACGAAATTCGAACTACAACGCCAGGTTCAGATATCACCAAAGTACATTACATAACAGAACTTTCTACACATGGAAAAGATAGTGCTGTTACTACTATTATACCTGATATTATGAGAGTTTCTATACCAGATACAGGTAAAATAGCCCCGGATTCTAAAACAACGCTTTCGTATACTGTGTTCTTGGACCCACTAACTATAAATGATGGTCTTATGGATGCTGAAGAGGAAGCTAAAACGACTACGCTGAATGCACACACTTATCTTCCAAGAAATGATAAGAAAACAACTAGTACACTAATGGTATCAACTATACCAACTAACATTGACCTACATTTTTCAACCATTCCCATATTGTCTAAAAAAAAGCATAGAATTATTGAGGAAGAATCCAATGAAAATGAACTAATGGAAACGATGAAAAGAAAAGCTAACAGGATGTTTGGAGATTTAACTGATTTCGAAGCAATCCACCTCATGAACGTAATGAAAACCGCAGACACCAACAAAACGGTTAGAAGACTTATTCTATTGCTTATTCAAACATGTGACGATGACTACAACAAAACTGTCGAAGAGTCTAGAAAATCCTTACTCAACGAACTTATAAAAATGGATAGTCAAGAAATTGACAGCAGTGAAGATCAAATTTTTCCTACCAGTAAGAAAGGAAGAAACGTAAATGAATCGACCTCAACAGCTGCAACACCAATTACACCCGTTCAAGACATGCAGCTTGAAAAATTATCGTTATATTTTAAAGACAAAGAAAATCTTGAGGCTTCGACTATTGATGATGCTAAATCCACTGCTTTAGATGGATTTTATGATGTGTCAACTAGAATAACTAATTTAAATTATACAAGTGACAATTCCGATTCAAGCACTCCGATAACAAACTTCAATACAGAACAATACACTACAACTAGCCTTCCAACAACAATTACCAATGAAGACAATACCACAACCGAACCATCAACTACAATCGCTTCATTGACCACAGATACAGTATTTACAACAATCAGGCATGCACAACCCGCCCGTGAAAATGTAAACATAAGTAACCGTGTACAGAAAAGTTTAGGAACATCGGTTGACTATGTACTAGAATCGAATAAATACACAACACATCATTCTGATACCAGAGCCTTAGAGTTACTAAGATCGTTGTATTCATTGGCTTCCAGATGGGGATAAGAAACAGACTAAAAAGCTTCTAAGCTTTCCGAATTACTGTTACAGAATCAAGTTCCACATCAAATGAATATTATAGTTTTTGCAATAAAAACCAATCTGTTCAGATCATAGATGTTCACTTAGTTTTCCAACATGCCCAGATTAAAACATTGTTGAATAGTTTGCGCTATCATTTTAATAAAACTGTATATAATACTCATTCTCAAAACCGTAACGAATGTAACTATTATGACAAAACTGAAATGAATGCTTGATTTTGTTTCATATATTTATGACTAGGTTTTGGTTTGAATTAACGATTCAGGTTTCAGTCACTTTTTTTTAATAGTTTTACATAATTTATAGTTAACTGTTGTGATGTTTCTATCTGAAATTCACGAAAATCACACCGATAGCAACAATATTTAGTTAGACGATCACTCTTCTTGCAACCCATTTGCGTTCAATCCATAAATTTTCCACTCATGTCCTAAAGACAATGACCATAAGGTTAAAACCATTGTACGAAATCGATTTTATTTCAGCTATAAGTGTAACGATGCCATTTCATATATATTCATATAATTAATAAACATACAATTGAATTGTATCTATGTAAAAAACAACAAAGAAACTGTTTACAAAATGTATAGTATTGAACAAACAATGATTTGATGATTAGTGATCCTTGGCAATGATGACGGTAAATTTTGCATTATCAGTGAAATTGATTATACGGTGAAGACGGTACGACCACTTTGTTGTAATGTATTGAAAGATGACTTTTTAGTCAAGTGTTGCTTTACAAAATATTTATTTTGCGTTAAAGGCCGACGTTTCGAAGGAATATCCCTTCATCGGGGTCGTCGTTTTGCCTTGAAGATAAAAGGATATTCCTTCGAAACGTCGGCCTTTAACGCAAAATAAATATTTTTTAAATCAACTTGACCAAAAAGCCATCTTTCAATAAATTACAACAAGTGGTCGTTCCAAATACAAATAATAATACCCCTAGGTCCTATACAAACGGATCGTATGCTCTTGTATGGACGTGCGGGTATGTTGGTTTAGTTACCTACAAATAAATTAAAAATTTCATAATATTCTTTCATTTTTAAGGAGGACTGCTATGAAAATGACGAATATAGAGAGAACCTTTTTGATAATAACATATATGTTAACAAGTATGTTTCGAATCAACTATTGGAATAAATCTATTTACCAATATGTACTTCCTTCATAGTTACTTTCGGAACAAGATTTCACATCCTGACTGATACGAGATGAATCAGCTGGAGCTTACAGTGACATTTTCCAAATAGATTGAGCAGCAACTCCATTGAACATCCCAAGAGCACTGTATACTAATACCGTGCAGACATTGTGAGCCGATTCTTTAATTTGTTGTAAGACATTTAATGGCGACAGAAAATGGTATTGCGTTAATCAGCATAGGATACGACAAATGTTTGATCTATAGTTTAGTTATTCAAAATGAAGATAGTTCTGAATAACGACGTATTGATTTTTCGATCGAATGTGGTTCGATCGAATCATACCCGAGTAAAGTCTAACATCAAAATTAGAACAAATTGATATTTGATTATGATAGCTACATCAGATTGAAATCCTAATATGATATCGACTCATCAAATTTTCAATTAATATCACATTGTGTTATCATTTTGTAGTTTAAAGGCAAAAGTTTTGTGAAACTCAGAGAATGAAAATATTAATATCAACAACTTAGTGAATCCATTGAAATTGAGCAAATTTCAAATGGCAGCACAAAAATACAAAATTAAGTTTCAATGGAAGAATTATTCCTTCAATCCTTTGTTATCTTTTACAAAAATGCTTTGACATCCTGCCGAGATCCTGCAGTTGACCGCAACCATAACCGCGATTTTTTTCGACATTTTTTTAACTTTTGCGCAAGTAATCTCTTTCTTTTTGACCACGAGAATATTGGTGTCAAACCACACGTCTGGGAGACATTAGATAAATTGGCGATCATCGGTACTACGTTCGTCTGAAGGCAGGTCAATCTGAATAGTGGTTTTGGCATGCCCATCTCGCTGATCGTCTGCCGTAGAAGGAGCTTATTTCTGAATTTGATATGAGGAATATATTTGAAGTCATCTATTTCCTTATAGATACGTTAAGTATCCGATCCTGTAACAATTTTTGCGTTCAGTTTAAAAAAAGTACGGGTGTGTAATGTCAGAGACATAACTGCATGTCGTGAATATGAATAAAACTGGCACGATTTCTTTACACTTTCGAATTCGAATTGGTAGTTGATCGATTGTGTGAATTGCGAAACTTTCGCCCTTTTCACTACAAAAATTTTCAACAATTTTTGACGTCGATTATCTCATTTCGGATTTGCATCTTACATTGAAAGAAACTATCAAGATGCTGTACAGGATTCATTTCTAACTTTAAAAGGACCAAATTGTGGAATTTTCTACGACATTAAGTACAGTTCGGAACGATTATCTCGAACGATTTTCGCACAGCGAAAAGTGCAAATTATTTTGGATTTTCACTAAACTGATGATTTCTACCTTCGATTTGCAAAGAAGTAATCTTATAGTTCTTTGGATAACATTTAGAGCCATTAGAAAGACTTATTTTATATAATGTTGTCCACTTTTCCATTCTTGTTTTCTTTCTCTTCAATGCAAAGCACCAGCAGCTGATGCAATCGTTCTTGCTTGAATTGAAACTAGCTTTGCGTACAAACCGAAACACATCCGCTCCCAGTGCCAAATGATGCGAAACTGGTTTCATGCGTCTTCTCGCCTTGATGACCGGAAGGCAAATGAGAACTACGACCTGAGCGTTTGGGGTTTTTAATCACGCAGAAGGTGCGCTTCTCTCCCCGACGTCTGCTTCCATCCAACACACAAGAAGAAATGATCGATTTTCGATCACGGTTCCCCTTCTAAACGCAGTCAGTTGAAGATATGTGCCTAACTACCTCAAAATCGTCGTCTTCCGCGTTGTTTTCAAAGTTGGAAAAAACTTAATATTTGAATTGTTTGTGGTTATCTCACACTGTTCAAAATATTATCCAAATTCCTGATCATATTTCTGATGAAATGGTGAAAGAATTATGTTGCTGCCTTTGATATAAGTCGATATACTCACGATTAAGTTCTGCCCATTCTTCCATATGGCTAATTTTGGAAAGGCACCCCATAGTAAAGTAAGTCGTATTCACGACAAAAAATGTTTCGATATTTGCGAAGTTCATTCCAAAGTTCTTAGACCATTATTTTCACTGCATCCAGAAATCGGGGACCTGGATGGCAAAAATAATCTACTCGCCAAACCCGTTCTGAAAATATCCATAATTTTATATCCAACAGTATGGTAAAATTCATTGTTTACGAAGTTCGAATGCTTAGAACTTCATATTCTCACTAACGCTAGATACTATGAGAAGTATTTTGTCAATCATCTAATAGCAGGGACGGTGAAAGAGGTGGGTACGGTGGGTAGTACTACCCAGCCGAAAATTTTAAAGGAGAGTAATTACCCACCTGAAATTCGGTTGGAAAACAAAAGTAATATCATTCACATTGACGAAAATAATTTTTTTCTGTCTTATTTCTATACTAAATTGAATCGTTCAAAAATTATTATGTCAAATTTAAAAAAACATTGGCTGTAGAATTGGAGAATACCTTGGAATAGTAGGACGTTTTCTCCGGTGTACAAAAATACCCACCTGGGCTTAACATGTTCCACCGGCCCTGTCTAATAGATCTTGGAACTTTAATACACTTTTCTAAAGAAACCGTCTAACTAAATCTTCATAATTTTGAGTCACAGGACTAATTCTGCATCAAATGATCGTAAATTATAAGTCTAGACAAGAACTGAAGAGATTCTGGTTCTATCTGTGGTCAGAAGCGAGATAATCGTTCATTGTCCAAATTAGTCGAAAAAACATATGATCTGGGATACCTTATTGCCGGATTCCTAATTCACGTTCGCTGTGTTGTAAAAGACTTCACTGTAAAACGTTCGGTCTTCAGAGGCTCTAAATTCGTATTTCAAAGTGATTACATGTGCGAGTTATGTGCGATCAAGTAGATAACTCAATTTGATGATATGTTTGAATGCCACAGCTTTGGATATGAGCAGGACAAAGAAAACATTTTTATACTGTATTCAAATAGCCACACTGCTATTCACGGTTGCTGCGGGATGGAAGCGACGCAACGAGTGTGCATTGACAGAAACTACCTGTATACAACTTTGTGAAACAACACTGCTTGTCATATAACCGAACATTTTCCATCTCCTGATAGCTAGCACTTACCGTCCATAGCAATCGTAAAAAGTTCGCATTCCAAAACACCTAAGTTCGAATCCGGATTCTCTCCGCGGTAGTGTGGAGATTGCATGAAATTTTTTTTCTTGCTTGCGACTAATATGGATATTGCATAAAATCTTGTTTCTTGCTTGCGAGTAATATCGCCTAAATGAATACTATTCCGAACCTTTTTTGGCTGTTCTATTTTTAGATTATGCTCGTGACGTGTCATTTCGAGAAAATCTACATCATATCATGTTTTTAATGTGCTTTCACTGAGAGCAAAACTAGTTTCCAGTTTGATGTCACACAGCATTTTTTTGCTTTCAATTTTGATCTTTTAACCGTTAAAACGACCAGAACGATAGCAAATCAAGTAATCGATATATAGGGTAACAGAGGTACTTTGACCCGCTTTAGGATCGATTTTATTTTGGCCCACTTTGTAAAAATATCCACCAAATGTTTTAATATCTTTGAAAAATCCTTCCGCAATCGGTAATTTAATGTGATTAGCTTCAAACTGATGCAGCATGGGTTACCTAAGATCGATTGAATCCATATAGTTTGTTAGGTGGGCCAAAATATATGAAGTGGCCAAAATACCTCTGTTACCCTACGAACAGCACAACATCAAATTGAGTTTTCTTTTTAATCTCACACTCTACTCGGGTAGCTACCTTTGATTTTATTAGCGTTATTGGGAATACAAATGAAATACGAGGGAACAAACGATACGATATTATTCAGAATAAGAGCGAGTATTCAGGGTAAAGCTTAGTACCATTTCTTTAGCTGCAGCATTTTGCAAGGGGCTTTCGGTAAGGAATATGGCAATAACAGTTCGGCTGAAAAGTTATTATCGTTTAATAGAAACACACATTTTTTTGCCACAATTCGTTTTTATCATTCAACATACCCAAGTAACAATTCAAATGCCTTATGGTTTTGATTATAATTTATAGGAGTTTTGTAATTGATTTTTCAATCACTACCTGTTTTATGCCAACTATAATAAGTGTCTCTTTTAACCAGTAATATCATAGTTTTCAAAGCTTCTATAAAACCCTTTACCTGAACTAAAAATAAAATAAAAATAAAACAATTTGCACTAGAATAAAACCATGCAAACACTCTTAATATTGCTTTCAAACATTTTCTTTAAAACATTATTGTCAGTTAAATTCTTTCATAAATCTAGTTTTATGTGTGTGCGTGTTCATTCTATGACAATTTCACTCAGAGTAAATTTGAGGGTTCTAAAGTACATTTATGACACATTAGTTGTAGGCTATTTGATTTATTGCTTCTTAGGTTAAGTGTAATTTGCATTAAAAGGAATTTCATGGCCGCCATTATGATGTTCTATACCGTAGCATTTATTGACATCAAATAAACTTCGAAATGCAAAAACGAGGAAATATGTTGGACTTTCATGATTCATTTTCAGATCGTATGCACAAGTTTTATCGCCACAGTATTTTATACAAAAATGACGATGAATCACAAAAAATAATTTTCATAAATCATGGAGACTTTCGCAAAAACCGCATTTATTTCAAGGCGATTAGTTATAATTCTTATTTTTATCCTTACATTCACGATAAAAATAAAAGCGCATAAAATTTTTAGGTTCGGAAAAGGTCTCAAACTCGTAATTAAAATATAATATATTCTTACTGATTGCATTCAAAGTAGACATGACACACATAGTCAAGAAAAATATCATCAAAACGACAGTTTATTCATAGCGGAATTCATTCCATCCAAAGAAATTTAATGTTGATCGTAAAGCTGGTTTCAAAATTTTCTTGAATTTGGAGTTTTAAAGCAGGTTTATGCTGATTCTTCATTTTGATTTAAAAACCTTATGAAGAATGGTCCACTTTGCAGGAACATGCTCTTATAGAGGTTTTCAGTAGGTTTTCGTGGAGTTTAAAGTTTTATTGCAAGATTTATTATATAGCATTGAAGACAGTTACAAGTATTTAATAATATTAAAAATGTTACTTGGGTAATTGCCATCAGAGGCGATACAGCGATTATAGCGATCTTCCAACTTTTCGATACCATTTTTGTAGTACGATTTGTCCTTTGCCTCAAAATAGGCCTCAGTTTCAGCGATTACCTCTTCATAGCTTCTAAATTTTTTACCAGCGAGCATTCTCTTGAGGTCTGAGAACAGGCAAAAGTCACTGGGGCCAAATCTGGAGAATACGGTGGATGAGGGAGCAATTCGTTCAATTTCAGCATGGTTTTTCGTTGTTGTTTTTGATCGATTGTGAGCTCACGCGGCCCCCATTTTGCACAAAGCTTTCTCATATCCAAATATTCGTGAATAATATGTCCAACACGTTCCTTTGATATCTTTAGGGTGTCAGCTATCTCGATCAACTTCACTTTACGGTCATTGAAAATCATTTTGTGGATTTTTTTCACGTTAACAGTCTCTTTTGGACGTCCACTGCGTTCATCGTCTTCGGTGCTCATATGACCAGTACGAAATTTTGCAAACCACTTACGAATTGTTGCTTCGCCCGGTGCAGAGTCTGGATAACACTCATCAAGCCATTTTTGGTATCGGCGGCACTTTTTTTTCATCAATAAGTAGTGTTTCATCAACACACGAAATTCCTTTCTTCTATTTTTTCACAATAACAAAAGTAGCTTCACTCAAAATGCAATATCTCACAAACTAATAATCAGACAGCTGTCAAATTTATACACGTATCTTTTGAAGGTTGGTACTAACTGAAAATGGTATGGATTTGATTCTAGTGGCGCCCTCTCATAGAAACGATACGAACTTTTCAGCCGATCTGTTACGTACTTAGCATATTTCTTCATAGACACCTCGAAATGCTTGAGATTGTAAACGAAGTGGCTAAATAAATGATGCTAAGCACTCTACTTATGCATGCGTAACCAACGAAGCTGATGTTTTATATACGAGCTTCGTTTAGTGTACAAGTTCTCATGCTGATCAAACAAGAAAAACAATTAAATGCTGACACACTATTTAATTTCAGCCTAGAAAAACAATCTTTTGAATTTATTTGTAACAATATTATAATAAATGAATACTGCCAAGTTCCTCAGAGTTTTTCTCAAAGTTTATATAAATAATAGATGAAAATAAGTTACACATTTTTTCTTACTTTATATCCATTTCCGTTAGTAACAAATGCATAAAAAAGTATTGTTGACTTATGAACGTATGAAAAAGCAAAAACAAAAAGGCGGATGGGTAATGTCAGAGCCATAACTGCATGTCATGAATACGAAATCAACTGACATGTTTCTTAAAACTTCCGAATATCAATTAGTTCATCCATTGTATGTATTATGCAAGCATTCCCCTTTTCACATTAGATGCAAAAACAACGAAGGCTTCACTTGATCTCGATTACTGTGAATTTCTCACAGCGAAAAGTGCACAAATCTAATCAAACTGTTCTTGATGTGCACTAAACTGATGATAATTACCTTCGATTTGCGAACAACAAATCCTAATAGTTCTTTAGAATACTTTTAGAGCCAATAGAACGGCTGATTTTGTGTGATGCTCTCCACCGTTGTCCTCTTTTCGTTGTTTTTTCACCAATGCAAACGACTGGCAGCTGTGACGTAATCGCTCTTGTCGGAAGCGCAACTAGCTTTACAAACGACACACAATAAATCTGCTCGCAGTGGCGATAGAATCCGAACTGATCCAATTTTTGTTAGGAAGTTTCTTTTTACGTGATTTCGTTTGGAGCTTTCTCACTAACGGCTATAAAAATAGCAACATATAGAATTTTAATGTCGATTATTTCATTTCGGATTTGCATTTCATTGAAAGAAACTATCAGGATGCTGTACGGGACTCATTCCTGCCTTTCAGAAGTACCAAATTGTGGAACTCACTACGATATTAAGCACTGTTCGGAACATTTTTCTCGAACGATTTGTTGTACGGCAGCAGATATTTTGTTCTCTTCCTCAGAACGCGTTCTGATTGGCTGGTGTTGACATGGGTCAAATGAGACAGGTTTTTCAATAGTGTACTATTGAAATAGTTCAATGCTGTTGATATACACGTTTAAGTTGAAAAATCTAGATTATATTGGTAGTTACAGGGTGATTTTTTAAGAGCTTGAGAACTTTTTTAAACAATAAAACGCATAAAATTTGCAAAATCTCATCGGTTCTTTATTTTAAACGTTAGATTGGTACATGACATTTACTTTTTGAAGATAATTTCATTTAAATGTTGACCGCGGCTGCGTCTTAGGTGGTCCATTCGGAAAGTCCAATTTTGGGCAACTTTTTCGAGCATTTCGGCCGGAATAGCCCGAATTTCTTCGGAAATGTTGTCTTCCAAAGCTGGAATAGTTACTGGCTTATTTCTGTAGACTTTAGACTTGACGTAGCCCCACAAAAAATAGTCTAAAGGCGTCAAATCGCATGATCTTGGTGGCCAACTTACCGGTCCATTTCTTGAGATGAATTGTTCTCCGAAGTTTTCCCTCAAAATGGCCATAGAATCGCGAGCTGTGTGGCATGTAGCGCCATCTTGTTGAAACCACATGTCAACCAAGTTCAGTTCTTCCATTTTTGGCAACAAAAAGTTTGTTAGCATCGAACGATAGCGATCGCCATTCACTGTAACGTTGCGTCCAACAGCATCTTTGAAAAAATACGGTCCAATGATTCCACCAGCGTACAAACCACACCAAACAGTGCATTTTTCGGGATGCATGGGAAGTTCTTGAACGGCTTCTGGTTGCTCTTCACTCCAAAAGCGGCAATTTTGCTTATTTACGTAGCCATTCAACCAGAAATGAGCCTCATCGCTGAACAAAATTTGTCGATAAAAAAGCGGATTTTCCGAATGGACCACCTAAGACGCAGCCGCGGTCAACATTTAAATGAAATTATCTTCAAAAAGTAAATGTCATGTACCAATCTAACGTTTAAAATAAAGAACCGATGAGATTTTGCAAATTTTATGCGTTTTATTGTTTAAAAAAGTTCTCAAGCTCTTAAAAAATCACCCTGTATATGTTACTTAGCGGGTCTTAAGGACCACTACTCAATTGTCCCTAGTCCCTGGTCAGAGCCACGGGAATCGTCTGGGATGGGCTCCAAAGGCCTCTTTTTTCTGGCGAGCTCAAGCGTGAGGTTCGGAGGCTCAAGGTCGGCTCAAAGACATGATGACATCAATTAAAAACCCAAACACGGTCTTTACTTATACACTGGTTTTATTTTAACTCTACTTACAAAATTAGGTGTTTGTGTGAGTGTAGGTTGCAACTGTTCTTCGGCCGGCCGGCTGTTCCTGGATGGTGGTCGGGAAAACTCTACAGTAGCTGGCTGGGATCCGGTCAGCCGTGGAAACGGATGATTCGACAGACGTAGTTGGTCGGCTGCTGGTGGATCGTTACCAATTTCCCCAGAGCTTCTGTTCGTGGGGTGTTGGTCTGAGGCCTTTACTGGTCGCAGTTTTGTTTTTCACTCGCCCTCGTGACCTGGCTTGTGGTCTAGACAATAAAATACTCCAATGATTTTAGTAAGTCACTAATGGGTCCAAATTTTCAATTCCAAAAAGGTTTTATTCTTTTTTTATAACTCCTTACTTCTTCTATAATATTTGCTATCTTCAACTCTTCTCTTCGACAGGTTTGTTCCAAATGATCGTGGTTCATGATTCCCAAGTAATCAATCTCTCTCTCTCTCAATGTCTATCTATCTTCCAACTTCTTCGACTTTCCCATAACCAGCTTTTTCCACGAGTTTCCTGTTTCCGCTGACTTCGAGTATATTGTGTAATTTGTGTATTTTGTGTGTTTATTGCGACATTTTGTATAAATTTTAATTACAGATCGAACTACTAGAATTTAAGTGCTTAATTTTACTCATTTTACCCTATTTATGTAACACAATTATCAATAAACGGAACATTTATTATATACAACAAATTAGACGGGATTTCAGACAATTTGTACCTATGACTTTATTTTGCTATAATTTTAAGCTTACTGTGGTGAAAAATCTTTTACACCATCTCTCTTGCCATTCTTGCTTGCTTACAACTGGTATATAGGGGACAGCACCCAAACGGTAACACCACCCTATACTCCCTTAAAAAAAATTATTTATGTAATTTTTTTTTTGTTTTTCCTTGTGGTTAACCCTGTCCAGGTTTGAGTCGCTTCTTTATAAGCTCACGAGATATTCTCCAAGAGGAGTCATCTGAATGTCAATTCATCAAATAGTTTATTTTGATAATAAATCAGATCGATTTCGACATTCACCCTATCGCGGATCTCTTTAATAGATCTCATTTTCTCCCAATAATCCAAACGAGTTATGTTCAGAGAGTGAGATTTGATCTCTCATCGATCCTTTGTCGCAAGTTACATTGTATTAAATGAAGCGGTTATTCAAACGTGAACTGCAATGACATCTGATCGGTGGCTTGGGTTCTATCGCCGAAATTAATTGTGTGAATTTAATAGTGATAAGAGGGAAATTTACTGTCTTAAAACGATTTTTATTGGTGATGTATTGTTATAGAATAAGTTACATGGACTGATCTTTCCTGATACCGTAACGCAGAGACAACCGGTTTAGAAAAACTGCTTCGCGATATTTAGAAATTGCCATTGTTCGTTATGTTGTGCATTTATCAGTGATTTTCTAAATTCGCTATTACGGTGATGGAAAAGCTCAGAATTGGAACTATGTAAACATACGGCATTGAAACTGATAGTGGACTGACCATTCCTGCTCGTTTGATCTTCATTGGTAACAACGACTGTGATCTTGACTGTGACTTTGACTGTGACCTTGAACTATGACGAAGACTGTTGTTACGAATTATACCTTCTCTATTTCAACTTCTTAAGTAATAAATAATTTTATACAAAGAATTTCTTAAATCGCCCAACGTAGTAACAATACTGGATGTAATTTACATATGTTATGGCGAATCTGGAACCCCCGCAGAATCTGCAGAAAAGATACCAATGTTTTTTTTTCCAGTGGCATCCTCCAGTTCGTAGAAATTGGTGCCCCGTTTTGAAATGATTTTGCACGGTATATACATAGGCCCTAACTTGGCATTAAAGTTTTCCCCTGCTGACGATTGTGTAAAACTTTTTCTATATACATTCTGATCAACCGAATAAACAGGAGCTGGTTTTCGAAAACGAAGATTATAATTTTTTAAAGTTTTCTCATGTGCTTTCTCTAAGTTTTTCATAACTTTGTCATACACCTCCTTATCAATTTGCCCTTTCTTCTTTAACTTTTCGGGGGCTGAGATATCAGTAGTGGTTACATCGATCCGATGTTCCTCTCCACTAGCGACAATATCATGCCCAAACAGAACTCGGTAAGGCGAGAACTCTGTTGATGAGTGAACCGTATTGTTGAGTGTATATTCAACTTCGGAGATTTTTGCATCCCACGATCGTTGGTCAGATTTGACGTAAGTTCTAATGCATGCGTTTATAGTTCTGTTCAACCGCTCTACCGGGTTGGCTTGACTGTGATGCCGTGCATTTGCCCAATGCACCACCTTATATTCATCCAAGAATTCCTTAAAACTCTTGCTCAAAAACAGCTGGCATTGTCGGTAATTAAGATTTCGGGAACCGAATACCGTCGAAACCACATTTCTTTAAGTGTTTTGATAACCAATTCCGCCTTAATCTTTTTCATAGGAAACAATAAAGTGTATTTTGAAAATAAGTGCATCAGTACAAGAAAGTGTGTATTACCTGCTTTGGAACGCGGAAGTGATTGTGTAAAGTCAATAGCCAGTATCTGAATAGGTGTTCCCGAAAGTAAACACCGTCTTTGTAGTTGCCTTACTATGCAGCTAAAAGGCTGTAATTTATTGAATTATTTAATAGATATATAAAGGGTAAGTATAATCGTTTCTTACATTTTCAGTGTTTCTTCTTCTTTCTTTTCAGGTATCACCGCGGAAGGATGACTAATTGTAATCTATAATAGCAACGGTAAGTTTTAGGTTAAGCTTTAATTCACACATTTATGGTAAGTATTTAACCAGTGGTAAGGTAAGTAATACATGTAATAATTCTTTTACTCTAAACGTACCTCAATTGTACTAACTGTTCCACTTACTACGTGGATGAATCAAGTTAGATTCAGAAATTCCAAACACCATAGAAATTAAATCCAAATCGACTACAAATTGCACAACCGATCGCTTTCAATGTTTTTACTGTCTTTTTCTGATTCTTGCACTAGTGACATTTGTCAAGGTTGTTAGAAATTGCTTTATATACCCTGTGGTAACTTTCTTGCGAGGAATAAGGCAGGGTGGTTCGCACATCATATCGGCGAGAGGTAATGTCGACATTCCCCTACCCGTGAATCATCCCCGATTCCGAAGCGATTCGCTCCGAGTTCTGGCTACTGCTTACGACATCTAGAACGGCTAGTTTCACCGCCGGCCTAGCAAACACTCCTCTGTTTGTCTGCACCGTCGCTCTTCTTACTTGTCCGGTTTTATCCGGAAACGTCTCGAGAATGCGTCCTCGTTCCCAACGGTTTCTAGCTTGTTCATCGACGACGACAACTAGATCGCCCGGTACTATTGGTTTAACTGCATCGAACCATTTCGTCTGGCGCGTTAACATTGGAAGATATTCCCGTACCCACCTTCGCCAGAATTCATCTACGATGTGCTGCGCTAGCTTCCAACTATCCCGTAGAATGTATCCTTTAGCTACAGGATCGCTCGGTGGTTGTTTAATCCCGCTTGAACTGTATAGCAGGAAATGATTCGGCGTGAGTGATTCTTGATCTTCTGCTTCCAACGGTACGTAGGTCAGTGGTCGGGAATTCACAATGCCTTCCGCTTCCAACATGATAGTTTCTAAAACCTCATCACTTGGATGTCGGGGACTGTCTGAGATAGCTTTCATCGCAACCTTTACGGATTTAACCATGCGTTCCCATGGTCCACCCATATGCGGAGCTGCAGGAACGTTAAAATGCCACTGCGTATCTGCGTTCGTGAATGTGGCGGCACAGTGCTTGGATATTTTCTCGATTTTCGACCTTTCTTCTGACAACTGGCGATTTGCTCCAACGAAGTTGGTGCCATTATCGGAGAAAATCTCAAGAGGCGCGCCCCGCCGAGACACAAATCTTCTGACTGCCATTACACAAGAGATTGTTGAAAGGCTATGCACCAGTTCCAAATGAACTGCCCGAATCGTGAGACAGGTGAACAAGCATATCCAGCGCTTTACCAGACTGCGTCCAATTTTGACCTCGAACGGTCCCATATAATCGACACCGACGTACGTAAATGGTCGAATAAATGGCGTTAAGCGTACTTTGGGAAGCGGTCCCATTAACGGTGGCACCGGAACAGCTTTCTTCACTTTACAGTGCTGACAAATTCTTCCAACTTGGCGTATGAATGTTCGCAATTTTGGAATGTGAAACTTCTGTCGCAATTCGTTGTAAACTGTTTCGTTGTTCGCATGAAGAAACCGTCGATGGAAAGCATCCACAAGAAGGAAGGTTATTCGGCTGTTCCTGGGAAGTACTACTGGGTACCTGGTCGCGTAGGGAATATGTGATGCATTTCCGATTCGGCCTTTGATCCGAACAAGTCCTTTATCGTCCAGATAGAGAACCATCGACCTCAGCGAGCTTTGTTTACTAACACTGCAACCCTTCGTCAATGCCTGAATCTCCTCCTCATATGACTGCGCTTGCGCCTGGCGCCAGAGAGCTTCCTCTGCCTTATTGAACTCATCCTGCCGAAGACAACTACCGCTTTCAGATTGTTTCCATTTATTTATTGCTTTATAAACATAAGCCATCGCCCTTACTAATCGATTCCAGTTAGAAAAACGATCTGCATTAACGATCTCCTCTACTGCCTGGTGTACTGCTACTACTCGAACTTCTTCAACGGAGGCATCCGCTTCATCTACTTTAGTAGACTGTTTGGGCCACTGCTCTTTCGTGGGTAAAAATGAGGGGGCTTGAAACCAACGGCTTTCTGGATCAAACGACAATCCTGTATTCCACTTCGTGGCATCGTCAGCTACGTTGAGCTTTGAAGGCACGTAGTACCATTCATCAACACTGGTAAGCGAAAGGATTTCACCGACTCGAGACGACACGAGCGGAGGATATCGACGACTGTCGGAGCGAAGCCAGGCTAGAACTACCGTTGAATCTGTCCACAGGAATCGTCTTCTTATGTTGACCGTGAGTGCAGAGCTTACGGTTTGCATTAATCGAGCTCCCATCATAGCCGCTTGAATTTCCAACCTAGGAACTGAAAGTGGACGAATTGGCGCAACCTTTGTTTTTGCTGCTACTAGAGAACACCAGCAACTTCCGTTATTCGACATCCTCAGATATGCTACACATGCACATGCCGACACGCTGGCATCTGTGAACACATGAATCTCGATTTCATCTACCTCCTTAGGTCCAACAAAATAACATCGGGGTATCCTTACTTCGTCGATCTTGTCGTACAACTCAATCCATCTACTCCAAAGATCGCTTAAGCACTCAGAAATCGGTTCGTCCCAGTTAGTTCCTGCACGCCAAATTTCTTGCATTAGGATTTTTCCTTGGACCACAAAATGTGCTACGAATCCCAAGGAGTCATACAGTTTCATTACTGTTCGTAGCACTTGCCGTTTTGTCGGAGTTACAATATTGCTACCTAGAACATCTTTAACGGCTGATCGATCGAAGGTAAAGCTATCCGTTGACGGAACCCACACCAATCCTAAGACTCGCTCGCACGAAGGATTTTTGTCCAAACCTAGCGACTTGCTGTTCAACGACTCGGTTTCTCCCAGACGATCGAGCACATTCGACGAGTTCGACAATATCTTTCAGAATTCAAAACCTGCTGCAGCGTGGATGAGCTGCACTTCTTCAATTAGTTTTACTGCTTCATCCTCCGAATTGACACTGTCCAGAAAATCGTCGACGTAGTGGTTGTAAACGATTGCATCTGCTGCTCTGGGATATAATTTGGCATATTCGAGAGCGTTTCTGTTCTTTACGAACTGTGCCGTACACGGTGAGCTGGTTGCTCCGAACATAGCGACGTTGATTACGTACACCTGCACTTCATCTGCTGGACTGTCACGCCACAGGAAGCACTGCGACCACTTATCCTCTTCCCGAATAAGAATTCTCAGAAACATTTCGCGAATATCCGAGCACACTGCTATTTTACCTTCTCGAAAACGTAGCAAAAGGTTGACTAGCGATACGAGCAGATCCGGACCTTTGAGCAGCATATCATTAAACGCAACTCCACCTGCTTTCGCAGCTGCATCCCACACCATTCGAATTTTGTTTGGTTTCTTAGGATTCGTCACAACACCTAAAGGTAGAAACCATGTTCGCCTAGTGTTTACTTTTGCTAACTCTTCTGGCGATATTTTTCGAACGTACTCTTTCTGCTCGTAGCTTTTGATTTGATCAATGACTTTTATCCATAAGCCGGGGTCTTTAGCTAACCGTTTCTCTAAGCCTCTCAACCTGCTGATCGCCATTTGATAGCTGTTCGGGAAATTCCGCTCGTCATTTCGCCAAAGCAAACCCGTCTCCATTCGGTTTCCTTTTCGTACCGTTGTTACCTCCAAAATACTACGGGCTCGTTTATCCTCTTCCGATTCTAACTGATGCGTCGAAATTACTTCTTCCACCGCAAAAAACTTCCGCATTGCATCATGTAGGCTGCTGTTGCTCATGTCGTCACATGAATGGATGTGTAACTGTTCAACCGAGTCTCCATTTCCACAATTCCTTCCGTACACGCACCATCCCAACCGAGTTTTCGACGCTACAGGTTCACTACTACAGCCTTCTCTTGTCTTCAAGCTAGTTAGAAGCCGTACGTGTTCCAAACCGATTATCATACCAGGTTTGGCATCGATGTAGCTGGCTACGGGAAGTCGTTGAAGATGCGGAAATCTATCCGACAACTCTGAATAGTCCAGTGTTTGACTTGGAAGACCTAGCTCACGTACCGTACGAACATTCGCCAGCTGAAACATTTCCTTATGTTCGTCTCCGGATATTTTAATACTCAGCCTCCTTGAAGTTTTTTCATGTCTGCTAACCTTTCCGGTCCAACTCAGCCATAGATGATCAGGTTCTCCTTCTATGCCAAGCTGTGCAGCGATTCCTTCTTCAAGCAGTGTACACGACGATCCATCATCTAGGAATACGAAGGTGTTTACTTCTCTTCCGTTTCCATACAGCGTAACTGGCAAATAACGAAACAACGAAAAGGATTTCGTATGATGATGGTTCTGATGAACGACTTCTCCCGACCTATGACCATTTCCGTCGTCATTGCGACTACTGTGTAGTAGCATATTATGTCGAACTCGACATCCATCTTGTCCACATTCCTTCTTCGATCTACACGGCCATTTACGATGCGGAATCAAGCACAACCGGCACAAGTTCTTCTGTCGAACTGCCTTCCACCGACCTCCAACGTCTAACGATTTGAAACCGCGACAATTTATAATCTGATGGTCGTCTTTCCCACAGTAAGCGCACGCTTTTGAAGTAGATTCCTCGACTGACCTGTCTTTCGACGTACTAGGCAGCACGCTGGAATGAGTAAATAGCTTTTCCTTTTGTTTCTGTTTTTCCGTTCTCTGCGACTGTTGATAGTTTTGGACAGAGACTACATCAATGCAAAGCTCGGAAGCTAAATTCACTAGTCCTGACATAAATCCGTTGAACGTCGCCAAGTTGACGTTCGTATACGCTTGCTTGAACGTGCCCCACTGCATCTTCAATGAAGCGGGCAATTTATCAACTAATTCTTGAAGTAACATAGGATTCGATAAATGTGCTTGTTGTTCGGCCAACACAATGTGATCAACGAGATTTTGTATCGCCAACCCGTAGCAGACAATGGAACTCAGATTTTCTGACTTTGGCGGTGGAACGTTTCGTACTTTCTTCAGAAGAGAATTGATTAGAATCTCGGGTCTACCGTAGAGCTTTTGTAATGTATCCATCACGTACGGCACGGACGCTGGTAAAAGTAGACGACTCCTTACTGCTTCCAGTGCGGCATCTCCTAAGCAACGTTGTAATCTGGCTAGATTCTCAGCGTCGGTGTATCCACAAACATCCGTTGTATTCTTAAAAGAACTGTAGAAGATGGGCCACTCGTGAGGATCCCCGTTGAACTTCGGTAATTCACGCGGCATAACCTGCCTAGCCGCCAACTGAGCACTATTCGGCCCTACGCTAACTGGAACATCGGGTCTATTTCCATAAACTCCCAACGATAATGGTACAATAGACGGTACTGACGCCGGCCTTACAGCAGAAACAGGCACACTTGTTGGTGGATAATAACTCGAAACAGGATGTTCGGGTAGCCATGGAACTCCGGAAACTGCCAAACCGGGAATCGAAGGATGCTGCACAGTAGAAGTGATTGTGGCCAAGCCAGGAATCGAACGGTAGCTCCTATCGGGCAGCGGAGATGAAGACACTGGACTCAAAACGGGAAATTCCGGTAACCATGGAACTCCGGAAACTGCCAAACCAGAAATCGAAGGATGCTGCACAGTAGAAGTGAATACTGTATTTCCAGAAGAGACAAGTCCTGAGTTAGTTACGTTTCTTTTATACAACTGCAATGAAGACATTGGCGGAATCGTTTGGATCACTTCTCCGGTATTTATTCGTGAATATGAAAAGACTGGCACTGCACGGATAAGAGCATCCGTAACGCTGGGCAGAATCGATGTTGAAATTGTTGGTACAGATACGGGTATTAACGAAACGCTCGTCGACATTACAGCAGCGGACGTGATCGAACTACCTTCAGCAGGGATCACTATACCAGAAACTACTGAAGAAATCGAATGCGGATTTGCTGTAGTTTTGCCCGGTGTTGATACAAACGATTCGGTACTAATACTTCCACCTGGAACTGGAACTCCTGGATTGAGATTAAGCAAATTCGGATTGGTCACAGTAAGAACGTTCGAGGCAAATGACGTTGGCTTTGGTACCGGAACATCATTCTTCTGGCAAACGACTGGTACTGGCAGGGTAACCTTCTGTTCAGACATTTTAGGCTCCGACTGTCCCGCTCTGTCAATTTGTGTTCCCTTATTAAGCCAGTTCTCCATTTGTTCACACCTTCTTTTCACGCTGATTCCACTTTTCCGACTTGATTTGCTAGAATCCTTTTCCTCTTCAATCTGAAGCAGCAATTCATATCGCTTCCGTAAGTATTCTTGTTCTATTTCGATTTGTTTCTGCTTCAAATTTTGCTGCTCCTCAAGAAGTTGAAGACTAAGCTGCAATTTCTGCGATGCTCGACTACTCTTGCTGACAGACGACTCATTGAAAGAAACAGCTGATTTCGATTCGCCATCCCAATCAGTCATGCATTTACTGCACTTAAAACTTCTATCCGGTTCGGCAATAGATTCACTAACACCAGCACACTGAAAGTGAATCCACGATTCACATACATCGCAACATACCATGTCGTCATCGGCATCGGCACGATTGCACCTCTTGCAGTGCCTATCCTTATTACTCGATGTCAAATTATTTTGTTCGTCTGACATTTCGAACGACTATTTTAACCGAAATAGCGACCTAACTTTCCCTGAACGATTTATACAATTTATTTCACTCTAACCTAAACTGTACGGGACTCGCGATTAGTGGGTGACAGAAATATCTTCTATAATTATTATAGCGGTCGATATAAATCCACTCTCAAACCTCACTTCCGAGCGGTCGTCTTCGGTATTTACTCTCCTTCGACGAGTAGAATCCTTCTTCCGGGCGGTATGTACGCTGAAGGAACTTTTTGGTAACTATCCAACATCCAACTTAGGATGAAAATCCTTTTAGAAATGTTCCCGAAAGTAAACACCGTCTTTGTAGTTGCCTTACTATGCAGCTAAAAGGCTGTAATTTATTGAATTATTTAATAGATATATAAAGGGTAAGTATAATCGTTTCTTACATTTTCAGTGTTTCTTCTTCTTTCTTTTCAGGTATCACCGCGGAAGGATGACTAATTGTAATCTATAATAGCAACGGTAAGTTTTAGGTTAAGCTTTAATTCACACATTTATGGTAAGTATTTAACCAGTGGTAAGGTAAGTAATACATGTAATAATTCTTTTACTCTAAACGTACCTCAATTGTACTAACTGTTCCACTTACTACGTGGATGAATCAAGTTAGATTCAGAAATTCCAAACACCATAGAAATTAAATCCAAATCGACTACAAATTGCACAACCGATCGCTTTCAATGTTTTTACTGTCTTTTTCTGATTCTTGCACTAGTGACATTTGTCAAGGTTGTTAGAAATTGCTTTATATACCCTGTGGTAACTTTCTTGCGAGGAATAAGGCAGGGTGGTTCGCACATCATATCGGCGAGAGGTAATGTCGACAATAGGCTTAGAAGAAATTCGTTGCTTCCCCATTTCTGGATGCTGTGAAATATTAGCCGGTTTACACTCTTTGCAAATAGCACAACGTTCCACATATTTCCGTACGGTGGTTGCCATTCTTGGCCAGAAATATCTGCGTCTGACCTTATCAAGCAATTTCTCATAGAAAGGAAAGACTCTTCATGTTAAGTTTTCAAAACATTTTCTCTGGTCCCCTCTGGCAGGCAGATTTTCCATTCAAAACAATAATCGAGCGATTCTGTTTTCGAAGGAACAAATTTATAAAGACAATTATTTTCTATTTTAAAGTCTAGGTTTTCTTCAGCCGAGTCTTTGATTTTTTGAAAAAGAGATGAGTATCAGGTATCTTGAGTTTTCATCACATCCAAAGCTTCAACAGCGCGCGAGAGAGCATCAGAAATAATGTTATCCCTCTCCCGTCGATGTCGTATTTCCAAATCGTATGCTTTCAGTTCTATGCTCCAGCGACTTAATCTTGAAGAAGTTCTCCATTTTCCTCTCATGATGTGTGTGAGAGCAGAAGCATCGGTCACGACAACAAAATGAGATCCTTCGATATAAGGACGAAACTTACTGATGGCTGAAATCACAGCGAGCCCTTCCTTTTCCGATGCAGCATAGGCTTGCTGAGCAGGAGAGAGCTTTTGAGAAAAGTATGCCACCACTTTCTCCCCATCGCTATGTTCCTGGACTAGAATCGCAGCTATGGAAGTATCGCAAGCATCAGACTGGATTTGGAATGGTAAGCTAAAGTTTGGATTGCTAAGAACCGGGGTGTTTATCAAGCATTCGTTAATGCTAATGAACGCTTTCTCATCTAAATCATGCCATTTAATTGTTTTAGGTTTTCTTCGAAGGAGATCTGTTAATGGAGCAGTTAATTCACTAAAATTTTGAATAAATCTCCGGTAATAATTGGCCATGCTCAAAAACCGACGAAGAGACCGTATCGACGATGGCCGTTCATAATTGGCAATCGCTTCTACTCTCTCCGGATTTGGTCTTAAACCATCCTGCGACAATATATACCCTAAATAAGGAAGCTCATTTAAACAAAATTTAGATTTGTCAATATTGATGGAAAGATTAGCTATTTGTAATCGTTTGGCAACCTCCCGCAGACTGTCGAGGTGTGCCTCGAATGTACTGCTGACCACAACGATATCGTCGAGGTAAACAAATACATTCGGTTCCAATTCACCATATCCTAAAACCTCATCCATTAGCCGAGCTAGAGTGGCTGGGCTATTAACGAGACCAAATGGCAGTCTGGTGAACTGGAACAATCCTCTCCCAAGTATCGAGAAAGCCGTATACCGTCGCGAGTTAGGATCAAGCGGAATTTGTAAGAATGCTTTTGTTAGGTCAATAGTTGATAAGTATTGGCTAGATCCCAACCTGCCAAGTATACGATCCTGGTGTGGGAGGGGGTAGGCATCCCTTTTCGTGCGTTCATTCAACCGTCTGGCATCCAAGCATAAGCAAACTTCTCCCGTTGGTTTCACAATTGGAACTGTACTCAAAGCCCAGTCACTTTTACCTTTTTCGATAATTTTTTGTTCTAGCTTTTTATCTAGCTCTAAATTGATTTTCTAGCTCTAAATTGATTTTTGCATATCTGGAGACATCGGGTAGGGGTTAATCCTTACCGGCGCACTGTTTATAAATTCCTCTTTTATCTCAATTTTGTGTGATATCATTGGAGTGATATCGAGCACTCCCCCTTCCGTCTGTACTTTAAACATTCTCTTCACCTCTTCTAGTTCCCTTCGCTGTTCATCAGTGAGCGACCAGATCGAATTCTCTTCCTTACAATTCTCTTTCTTCCAATCACTCTCAACCAATTCCTCTACGGAAAATGAGGGATGTAAGTTGAAAGCCTTCCAAAAATCTTCGTAACCCAAGATTAGTCGTTGTTTAAGCTTTGGCGCAACTAGAGCTGAGATTATATGGCATTGGTTGTTGAATGAGATAGGCAAGTTTACGTATCCGTTTATATCAATGAATGTGCCAGAAGCTGTTTTTACAGAAATATTTGATGGATGCACTTTTAATTTTAAATCTTTAATCAATTTTTCTGATCCCAAACCCAGTACAGTTTTCTAAGCACCACTATCTAAAAGACCAATGATTTCTTTACCTAGAATATTAACCTTCACAAATGGCCTTTCGTCTCCATTTAATTTGAAGAAGATTTCTGCTACGTCGTGATCAGTTGAATAATCGTGTTCCGATACAGGTTCGAAACCATTTTGTAATAAACTAGTAATCATATCAGTGTAACCGAGAGGATTTAAGAGTTTATCACTAGCTTCCTCTCCTAAGTGAGCTCTCTTCGTTTTTTGGACAGTGAGGACAAGTTTTTGTAAGTACGTCTGGAAACCCACAAAGACGGCAAAATTTTTGTCTTTTTTGAGAGCATTCCCCATAGTGATGACCTTTTTCTCTGCAGTTGTAACTCCTATGGGTGGACGTTTGTATTGCTCTACAAGTTTATCGAGTGTACCTTTACTCGATCCTTCCATTGATGACTGAGTGCTTTCTTGCATCCCCTTCCCATTGTCCTTACTCTCATTTGATTTAGTTGATAAGCTTTGCTCAAGTTTAGATTTTTCGTTCTTGGTAAATATTTTAAGTGTCTTATCCATATTATTCTTTTTATTTGGTTCCGCGTCATTTCGTTCACCTGGTTACAACGGGGATTGACAGTATTGTCTGAAGGTCGTTGGAAAGTATGCCAATTATTCTCATCGAAAATTCTGCCATACCGCTTCAACTTAGATAAAGACTTGATTCCGGCTCCAGTCATGGCGTTTTTGTAATCGAAACGCATGTTTCTCCACACAATTTCAAATTTACATGTTTCTGAGATCGGTCGGGACATGGAATTGAATAGTTTCATCATATCATGGAAATAATCAACAAAACGTTCCCCCCTCATTTGTCTACGATTAGTTGCTTGAATTTCTAGCTGAAAATCTAGGTCCGGAGGAAGAAATTCTTTTTTCAGTTCTCTTTTTAATGTTGACCAATTTCGGAACTCTCGATTTTCCATACCCTCCATGAACCTACCTTTGGCTCTTCCAGCAAATAAATGGATTGCTTTCCGATAAAGTTCTCTATCAGAAATTTGCTCTGCTCTACATCTCATTTTCACTTCTTTAAGGAACTCAGCTAGGTCCATTATCTTTGCCCTCGTATTTCAATCTCCAGTCAGAAATAGGTACACGTTTGAAAACTCTACGATAAGCTTTTCTATACTTTTGTCTCTTCTTTTCTCTTCTGTTCTTTTCTCTTCTATCTTCAGATGACGAATTTGAGAATGAATACGATTTCGAACTTTCAGTGTCTGAGTATTTATCTAGTGTGTCTGAAGATGAGTATTTGCTCACACGTTGATCTAGCGGCTCTTGTCCCTCTCCCTCTTCCCTGTGCTTAGAACTTCTAGCTCTATTTTTATTCTCTTTTAGTTTTTTTTCTTGTAATTTTTATTCGAAATGATATTCAACCCTTCAGAATAGGAGTTTTCCGCCGTGGACGACTAATTGTCAAATAGTTTATTCATGGATGTATTGTCTAGCCCATTCTTAATATTATCGCCTGACTTAAGCGAGTCGGAAAATTCTAATGATGGCTCTGTTGTAATTCACAATTTATCATTTAAATCCAGCAATAGTTGTTCAAGTTTTTTCTTTCTACTAACATTCTCTTTTGCTTCTATCCTGATTCTTTCTTCCACTGCACTTTCCCTTTTTCTACGTTGTTTTTCTTGCTCTGCAGTCTGGGCTACAAAAGCTTTAAAGTGCCTTATCAATTCTGTTGATATTTCCTTGCTACCCTGTTCAATTTCTGATAATTCTTCTAGTAATTCCTTGGATCGATTAGCTGATGTATGTGTTTCAGAATTATTAGTTTCTATAATTTTTTCTTTCCTTCCCCTTACTTCGTCTGTCCCCTCCTCTATTTCCGTATCTTTCCCACCAACCGTTTCATTTAAAATATCGATTTCTGTTCTGACTTCATCTGTAGCTTTACTTAAGTCGTTTTCTAGCTGACTAGAATTCTCGCCACCATGTTCGTAATGAATCGAACTGTCTGGGAAATGCTTTTTAAATGTCTGGGTAATTTGCTGACTAATGTAATGTATGTAACTTTTCTCTTTGCCGAGCATCTGTCTTCGGATTATCTAATAATCCGCTAATTATCATGGCTTTAGAATATATGATCGCAATTTCTCCTGCTACTTCTTTCCAAGTTGGTGAGTATGTTACTGTGAAAGTGTCAATATTTCTTTCTTCCCTCATTTTATCTTTTAGTTTTCTTCGCTTTATACTCTCATGTTCGCCTGGTGTACAAGCTATGCCTCTGATTAATAATTCATGCTCCACTTCATCGATTGATAGATGAGCGACATTTAAGTTTTTGTATAATGAATGCAAGTCCATGTTAACTAGGCAATCAATAAATGAGTTCTTTAAGAAAAATTTTCAGTGGTAAGTATTTTTGAAAAGGTACTCGTTTAAATAAAGCTTGGTTAATTGCGCATTGTTTAAATTAGTCTGGAGAATCAAGACCCATTAAAGATTTTTTTTGTTTTTTGATCGGTAAGTATATTGAAAACCCGCTATTTGATAAATTTACAATTGCAGTTGAAACCTTTTTCGAGTGAACGCGCACTAGTAGACACGGAAAAACACACGGCAGTAAAATTTCACAAATCGTGTTCCCCTGTATCTCGTATAGTACTTCTCCTTATACCAGCTTTTGCAAGTTGAATGTTTCCTAACCATTAATTTCACAACTTTTCTGACACGGAAAAACACACGGCAGTAAAATTTCACAAAACGTGTTCTCCTGTATCTCGTATAGTACTTCTCCTTATACCAGCTTTTGCAAGTTGAATGTTTCCTAACCATTAACAGCACTTACTTTTGAGCTTTTAATTGGTATGTCTGTTAGTTGTTCAATTGCCCCTAGTCCCTGGTCAGAGCTACGGGACCGTCTGGGGTGGGCTCCAAAGGCCTCTTTTTTCTGGCGAGCTCAAGCGTGAGGTTCGGAGGTTCAAGGTCGGCTCAAAAACATGATGACATCAATTAAAAACCCAAACAAGGTCTTTACTTATACACTGGTTTTATTTTAACTCTACTTACAAAATTAGGTGTTTGTGTGAGTGTAGGTTGCAACTGTTCTTCGGCCGGCCGGCTGTTCCTGGGTGGTGGTCGGGAAAACTCTACAGTAGCTGGCTGGGATCCGGTCAGCCGTGGAAACGGATGATTCGACAGACGTAGTTGGTCGGCTGCTGGTGGATCGTTACCAATTTCCCCAGAACTTCTGTTCGTGGGGTGTTGGTCTGAGGCCTTTACTGGTCGCAGTTTTGTTTTTCACTCTCCCTCGTGACCTGGCTCGTGGTCTAGACAATAAACTACTCCAATGACTTTAGTAAGTCACTAATGGGTCCTGATTTTCAATTCCAAAAAGTTTTTATTCTTTTATTATAACTCCTTACTTCTTCTATAATATTTGCTATCTTCAACTATTCTCTTCGACAGGTTTGTTCCAAATGATCGTGGTTCATGATTCCCAAGTAATCAATATCTCTCTCTCTCTGTCTATCTATCTTCCAACTTCTTTGACTTTCCCATAACCAGCTTTTTCCACGAGTTTTCTGTTTCCGCTGACTTCAAGTATATTGTGTATTTTGTGTGTTTATTGCGACATTTTGTATAAATTTTAATTACAGACCGAACTACTAGAATTTAAGTGCTTAATTTTACTCACTTTACCCTATTTATGTAACACAATTATCAATAAACGAAATATTTATTATATACAACAAATTAAACGGGATTTTTGACAATTTGTACCTATGACTTTATTTTGCTATAATTTTAAGCTTACTGTGGTGAAAAATCTTTTACACCATCTCTCTTGCCATTCTTGCTTGCTTACAACTGGTATATAGGGGACAGCACCCAAACGGTAACATATATTATATAAATCCTTTCACAGATTACTGAGCTATGAGCTTTCAAAATACGAGAAAGCTTGAGCTTTCAAAATACGAGAAAGGCAAACGCGCCTTATGAATTATCTTCTTTGATACTCGTTTATACCAAACATTTCAGAAAAGTTTAATTTTGCATTATTTGAGATTATGTCACACAACCATATTTCCGATAGCATGTAGCAAAAATTATGTTGATTCGTTAGATACAACAAGAGATATTCACGATCAAAAACTTATCACTCTCTCAGAGAGGTAAATTTTGAAAAGGCGTCGTATTCACGACAAAAAAAAAACATTAGTCTACTTTTCTCAAGGTTTTGTTCTTGTTATATCCTGTATATTAGATTGCTGGAATAAGATTCGATCATGCCTGTTGTCACTCACGGCAAATAAAATGAATCAATATACTTTTACAAATGTCGCGAAGAACAGCTAACGGCTTCTAAATGCTCATGACTCATGAGTAAATGTTACCTGTGAAATATATTACCAAAATCATTAACAAAGATCAACTAAAATCAAACTTACGACAACAGCCGCCCATCGATTAGGATTCGGGGTAATGAAGGTTGAATCATTTTTTGCCTTGGTGGCCCCCGTTGGATTTATGTTAAGTATTATTATTTAGTTTTTTTTCCTTTCTGCATTTGACCGTTCTATTTCTCCCCGATTCATTTATTTCTGCGCGGAAGTAGTTCCGCTATGTTTAATTTAAATCCTGACCCCCCCGTTCCCGATGATCAAATGGAGACTTCCCTTGACTGTAAAAAGTCTCGCATAAAGAGCTATCCGGATGAGCTCGCACTACCGGCCGGGCCTTATGCGGTCTACTTACGGACCAAATCGAAAGAAAAAAATTTAAATATTTTAAAAATATCGCGGGACCTGACATGGCGATATAATACCATCAAAAGTATTGATAGAATACGTCCAGACAAGCTCAGGGTCCTGTTTATCAGCTCAAAACAGGCTAATGAGCTTGTTCAAAAGAATCCTTTTACGCAGGAGTACCGCGTCTACGTGCCCGCTAGCGAAGTAGAAATCGACGATGTGGTCACCGATTCGAGTTCTTGCGAGGACGTTCTTAAGTACGGGGTGGGCTGTTTTAAGGATCCCTCACTTAAGAATGTCAAGATACTGGATTGCAAGCGAATGCATTCAGTATCGATCGCCGGGGATGGAACAAAGTCCTATCCCCAATCAGACTCTTATCGTGTGACCTTCGCCGGCTCTGCTTTGCCCAACTACATCCTCTTGGACCGGGTTCGTTGGCCTGTTCGCCTATTCGTACCCCGAGTAATGAATTGTACTAATTACAAACAACTGGGGCATACAGCTACCCATTGCAGCAATAAGCCACGTTGTGCTAACTGTGGGGAAGCTCATGCGGACGGCTCTTGCGGTAAGGATGCTGAAAAGTGTCTCTACTGTAAGGAGGGTCTGCATGACCTCTCTGATTATCCCGCTTACAAACTGCGAGGTGATCGAATGAAGCGTTCCATAAAGGAGCACTCCAAGCGTTCCTTCGCCGAGATGCTTAAAAGTGCCACCCCTCCTAAACAAACAACGAACCCATATGCCTGCTTGTCAACTGACGAGAGCGATTCTGACGACCCTTTGGATGGTCCATCTTCGGCGGTCCCTCATAGCTGTAGGAAAAGAATAAATAAATCCTCTCATAAGCTACCTAGTAAGGGTTCGAAGGTGTCTTCCGAAGGGCTTCTAAAAGTTACAGCTAAGGGGAATCGGGACACAACACCGAAGCAAAAAGCTCCTGGTCTCGGAAAACTCAATTCCGAGATGGAATTCCCACGACTTCTCGGGACTACAAAATCCCCAAGCGTCCCAGAAAATCTAAAAGAGAACCAACTAGGTGCTGAACTTATCAAGTTCTATGATGTTGTGGACTGGATTTTTACAACTTTCAATATTTCAGACCCTCTTAGAAGCATTTTAATTGCTTTCATGCCAACAGTAAAAACATATTTGAAGCAGTTGACTGCAAATTGGCCCTTTCTCTCAGCGATTGTATCCTTCGATGGCTAAATCATCCACCAAGGTCACGGATCTAATCACAGTGGATACAGTGGAATTGCAGAAGTATCATCCCAAAAATAGATTCTTTCAAATATCTAGTAAACAAATCTGAAATGTGACACATTTGCATTGTGCGAAACTTGACTAACTTCTGAAATATCCTTAAATTTCCACGATTTCAACACATTTTCGCCTGGATCGAGATGATCCTTACGCAGGAGTACTTTTGGGGATAAAAAAGTGCTATTCTTTCTATCGAATTAACCTCCCATGGGTACCAGATATTCAAGTTGTCGCATGTCATGTTACAATCAAAGGTAAGGACCTTTGTATTGCTTCCATCTACATTCCCCCTAGAGCCTTGGTTGGGCATCGGCGGCTCAGTAATGTCATAGAGCTCCTTTTCGCACCGACGTTGATTTTCGGAGACTTTAACTCACACGGTACGGGATGGGGCTGTCTTCACGACGATAACAGATCAACTATGATCCATGATATTTGCGACAACTTCAATATGACAATCTTGAATACGGGAGAAATGACACGGATTTCTGCACCACCAGCAAGACCAAGTGCGCTGGATTTATCCCTTTGCTCGACATCGCTACGGTTGAATTGCACGTGGGAGATAATTCCTGATCCCCACGGTAGTGATCATCTACCGATCGTAATATCAATCACCAGCGGCTCAAAACCATCGATGACAATCAACCCGTGGTGGGACAAAGAGTGCACAAATTTAAACGCGGAGAGAGCCTCCGCGTGTAAAATATTCAGAAAAAATGGAACACCTGATAATTACCGGAATTACGCGGCGTTAGACGTTAAAACTAAGAACTTGATTAGAGCCAAGAAACGCGGTTACTGGCGTCGGTTTATAGGCGGCTTAACGAAAGAAACATCTATGAGCATTCTTTGGAACACAGCCCGACGAATGCGCAATCATAACACCACGAATGAAAGCGAGGAATACTCCAACCGCTGGATATTCAATTTCGCAAAAAAAGTATGCCCAGACTCTGTTCCGGAACAGAAGATCACCCGCGCCGCGACACCAAATACAAACGAATCACCGTTTTCGATGGTAGAGCTCTCACTTGCACTTTTGTCATGTAACAATAAAGCCCCGGGATTAGACAGAATAAAATTCAACTTGTTGAAAAATCTGCCTGACCCCGCCAAAAGGCGCTTGCTGGGTCCTCATGGGTTATATTATCCCACACGACTGGAGACAAGTTAGAGTTATCGCCATTCAAAAACCAGGGAAACAGCCTCCGATCACAATTCGTATCGGCCGATTGCTATGCTTTCCTGTATCCGCAAGTTGTTCGAAAAAATGGTTCTTTTCCGTCTAGACAATTGGGTTGAAACAAATGGCTTACTTTCAGATACACAATTCGGCTTCCGCAGGGGCAAAGAATCGAACGATTGTCTTGCGATGCTCTCAACAGAAATTCAAATGGCATTTGCTCGTAACGAACAAATGGCGTCAGTTTTCCTAGACATGAGGGGGCTCTCAGTGTCTATAAATATCCTATCTGAGAAGTTGCATCAGCATGGTCTTTCGACAGTTTTGAACAACTTTTTACATAATCTATTGTCTGAGAAACCCATGTACTTTGCGCATGGTGATTTGTCGACAATACGATTCAGCTACATGGGTCTTCCTCAGGGCTCATGCTTAAGCCCCCTTTTATACAATTTTTACGTAAGTAATATCGATGAATGTATCAACACATCTTTCACGCTAAGACAACTTGCCGACGACAGCGTTGTGTCTATTATAGGACCCAAAGCTGCCGATCTCCAAGGACCATTACAAGATACTCTCGACAACTTGTCATCATGGGCTCTTCAAATGGGTATCGAGTTCTCTACGGAGAAAACTGAGCTGGTTGTATTTTCGAGGAAGCGAGAACCAGCACAATTACAGCTTCAACTAGGGGGTGAAACCATAGCTCAGGCCTTCACATTTAAATATCTCGGGGTCTGGTTCGACTCCAAAGGCACCTGGGGATGTCACATTAGGTATCTGAAACAAAAATGCCAGCAGAGAATCAACTTTCTTCGTACAATAACCGGATCATGGTGGGGTGCCCACCCAGGAGACCTGATCAGGTTGTATCAAACAACGATATTGTCCGTGATGGAATACGGATGCTTCTGCTTCCGATCAGTGGCGAACACTCATTTCATCAAGCTGGAAAGAATTCAGTATCGTTGTTTGCGTATTGCCTTGGGTTGCATGCTATCGACTCATACGATGAGCCTCGAAGTGCTGGCGGGCGTTCTTCCACTGAAAAACCGGTTCTGGGATCTCTCATATCGTTTGCTCATTCGATGCGACATTTTGAATCCTCTGGTGATTGAAAACTTCGAAAGGTTAGTTGAGCTTAACTCTCAAACCCGTTTTATGTCCTTGTATTTTGATTACATGGCTCAGAATATTAATCCTTCTTCGTTTGTTTCCAACCGTGCTCATTTCTTGGATACTTCTGATTCTACTGTGTTTTTCGACACATCCATGAGAGAAGAAATTCGTGGAATTCCGGATCACGTGCGCCCTCAAGTGGCCCAAATATTTTTTATAATAAATTTAGAACAGTCAACTGTGAAAAGGTGTTTTACACTGACGGATCAAACATCAACGAGTCCACAGGCTTCGGCATCTTCAATCAAAACATCACCGCTTCTTACAAACTCAGTGATCCGGCTTCAGTTTACGTCGCAGAATTAGCTGCTATTCAGTACACCCTCGAGATCATTGAAACCATGCCCAAAGACCATTACTTCATTGTCACGGACAGTCTAAGTTCAATAGAAGCTCTCCGGGCAATGAAGCCAGGAAAGTATCCCCCATATTTCCTGGGGAAAATACGGGAACATTTGAGAACTTCGCATTGTTCCATTCCGGGCAATGTAAGGGCAGACTTATTGGCTAAAGTGGGCGCATTGGAAGGTGATATTTATGAAAGACCAATCTGCTTCAATGAATTTTTCAGTATTTCTCGTCAGAAAACTCTCGAAAGTTGGCAAACTTCATGGACTAATGACGAACTGGGACGATGGCTACACTCCATTATCCCTAAGGTATCGATGAAACCTTGGTTCAAGGGGATGAACATGAGTCGTGATTTCATTCGCGTTATGTCACGGCTCATGTCAAATCACTATACATTCAACGCACATCTCCGGCGTATCGGGATCGTGGAGAACGGGCTCTGCACCTGTGGCGACGGTTATCAGGACATCGAGCATGTCGTGTGGTCGTGCGTAGAGTATCGTGACGCCAGGTCGAAGCTACTGGAATCCCTCAGGGCCCGAGGTAGACCGCCTGAGGTGCCGGTTCGGGATGTGTTGGCGAGTCGAGATAGTTCATATATGCTTCTCATATACCAGTACCTTAAACACATTGATATACAAGTGTAATGTATTATTCCTCGCTCAGAAAATATAAACTCCACCTACAGGTTCGAGACTAACATCCGCCCGACTCTCTCGATCCCCGTCCCTGTCCACCATCTTCATTGGAATTAACAAGATCTTTTTTTTTGTCACTAACTTTTTCGTTCCCCTTTCCCTGTTTTTTCACCATCTCGATGGCAACTAATTAACTCTGTCGTTTTCAAACATTTTGTTCCCACACCCCTTTTTTACTCCGTTTCCCACAATATTTACTTCTTTTTTTTGTCGTGAATACGACTTACTTTACTATGGGGTGCCTTTTCAAAATTTACCCTCTGAGAGAGTGATAAGTTTTTGATCGTGAATATCTCTTGTTGTATCTACCGAATCAACATAATTTTTGCTACATGCCATCGGAAATATGATCACAATTTTATGATAAAATATTCAGTTGTGTGACATAATCTCAAATAGTTCAAAATTAAACTTTTCTGAAATGTTTGGTATAAACGAGTATCAAAGAGTATAATTCATTAGGCGCGTTTGCCTTTGTCGTATTTTGAAAGCTCATAGCTCTGTGAAAGGATTTATATAATCTAACTACCAATATAATCGAAATTTTTCTTCTTAAGCGTGTATAGAAAAAGCATTGAAGTATTTCAATAGTACACAATTGAAAAACCTGTCTCATTTGACCCATGTCAACACGAGCCAATCAGAACGCTTTCTGAGGAAGAGAACAAAATATCTGCTGCTGTACAACAAATCGTTCGAGAAAATGTTCCGAACAGTGTTTAATATCGTAGTGAGTTCCACAATTTGGTCATTCTGAAAGGCAGGAATGAATCCCGTACAGCATCCGGATAGTTTTTTTCAATGAAATGCAAATCCGAAAGGAAATAATCGAAATTAAAATTATATGCTGCCATTTTTATAGCCGTTAGGACCGCCCATTAGTGGAAAAGCTACAAACGAAATCAGGTAAAAACAAGCCTCTCAACATGCACGAAGTGCGTGGAATCCCGGAACACATACGCTCGATGGAAATCCCAAAAATATTTACAAGTAAGTTCAGGCATATTAACTCTGAGAAAATATTTTACACGGACGGATCACGAATTGAAGAGGCTACTGGGTTTGGTATATTCAACAATAATGTTTCGGTCTCATTTAAGCTTCAAGAACCTGCATCTGTTTATATAGCAGAGTTAGCAGCAGTTCATTATAGTTTGAATGTAATTGTCACATTATCTCCAAACCATTATTTTCTTTTCACGGATAGTCTGAGTGCAATTGAAGCTATTCGCTCAAACGCTGCTTGCCAAAATGAACCTTTTTTCTTGGGCAAAATAAAACAGTGCCTGAACGACATATTGAATAAAAATTATCAAATCACAATAGTTTGGGTTCCGGCTCATTGCTCCATTCCAGGCAATGAAAGAGCCGATAGTTTAGCCAAACGTGGTGCTATTGAGGGTGAGATTTATGAGAGACCGATTGCTTTCAACGAATTCTATAGCGCATCTCGCCAAAGAACACTTGGCAGCTGGCAAGCTTCTTGGGATAAAGATGATCTGGGTCGGTGGATGCACTCAATTATTCCTAAAATATCGACAAAGGCATGGTTCAGGGGACTGGATGTGAGTAGAGATTTCATTCGTGTGATGTCCAGACTCATGTCCAATCACTACACGTTAGATGCACATCTCCTTCGAATTGGACTTTCCGAGACTAATCATTGTGCTTGCGGCGAAGGTTACCGCGATATTGACCATGTTGTTTGGACATGCGTGGAGTTTCGTGATGTCAGATCTCAACTAATAAATTCCTTGCGTACCCAAGGTAGACTATCCAATGTCCCAGTTCGCGACATTCTTGCTTGTCGTGACCTTCCATACATGAAACTTCTTTATCATTTCATTAAATCCATTGGAGTTCCAATTTAAATTTTATTTTATGTTAGACTGTTTTCTCTTCCATGAGTTCAACCAATAGCCAACTATAGGATATTGAATATAAGTGGTGAACTGATACAAACAAACCTGAAATAGTTATAAGATCATGTACAAAATAAATGTATTTCATTTAATGTAATTTAAAATAGCAATTCGTTTGATAAAAACAGTGTTTAGATTAACTAATGAGTACCAGCATACTAATATGATATTCGAAATGTATTAGGTTTAAACTACTATGTATTGTGGATGCCATGGCGAAGAAAAACTTATGTATATTGCCTATGAAATAAACGTATTTATGAAAAAAACCTCTCAACAAAAATTGGATCAGTTTGGATTCTATCGCAACTGCGAGCAGATTTTTTTGGATCGTTTGCAAAGCTAGTTTCGCTTCCGACAAGAGCGATTACGTCACAGCTGCCAGTCATTTGCATTGGTGAAAAAGCAACGGTGGAGAGCATTACACAAAATCAGCCGTTCTAATGGGTTAAAAATGTTTTTGCGAAAAATGTGAAAAAGGGGAATGCTTGCATAATTCATACAATTGATCAACTAATTGATATTCGGAAGTGTTAAGAACATGTCAGTTGTTTTCGTATTCACGACATCCAGTTATGTCTTTGACATTACCCACCCGCCTTTTTTCATTCTCTTCCGTAACATCACCATCACCGGAAGACCGCTCCAGTCAATGACCAGAATGCGGGCCACCCGCCGGGCCTTCGTAGCCTGGGGGTGTTTCCCGCGGACCCTCACGGACCGAAGAATGCGGCCAACATAGAAAATTACCATCGCCATCTGTAATCATCTCATCCTAAATTCAATTCACCGGCCACTACCGATCGCCAGCTGAAAGCTGGATTCTCGAGAATCCGCGACCCCGATACTACTCTAGTTTTAAGTTAGACGATAATTATGATTAGTAAATACCCTTGGCATCTTAGAGCTTAAGCAGTGTGCCTTAATATTATATTATATTATTGAATAAAAAAAACCAGCTATCTCTTGATACTGCGGCCAGCTGCACCATGAACGTAAGTTCGACATTGGCAATTGACTTTATTGACGAAATCAAGTCTTTGTCAGCACATTTGGTAGCAGCGAAGAAACCTGTGCAAATACCAGTGTCCAATGCCTCAGGCCTCAGTTTGGCGGCAGAATTATGCAAAGTAGATAATTCTGGATGGCGCTTTCTTGGCGCTAAAAAAGTATGGAAATCGGACTGGAGTGACTACGATGCGCGAGAATCTATAAGACTACATCAGCAGAAACAAGCTGCAAAAGCTAGAAGTCACAAAAAGCAAAAAAAGTTATTCAAGAATTTGAAAATGAACAAAACTGTAAACAACAGCAGCAACAATTTAAGAAATCATAGTAATTACAATGAGAATTGCAATATTCGTGGCTCATGTTATCCTAGTAATGATCATCTAATACGAAGACAACCCAGCATCATCCTCCCACCAGACAGAGTGCTTCTTGCTGCGAAAGACCGCTTTTCTAGGCAAATAATAGACCAACTATTCAATTCTTAAGAGGTGAGATATTGAATCCATATCCAGCGAATGACTCACGACGATCGCCGCTACGATGCAACCCGATGACTAGAAAAGGTGCGTCAGCTACTTTGTACGACGCGCTCAATTCTCAACACTCTTGTTTTCGGTGTCATTGACACACCTCTTAGGAGAAGAAAAGGACGACAACTCTATTGATTATAATGCTTATCATCCAAATGCTGCACAATTTAATAAGTCATCATTGGAGGTCATAGTTTATGGCCAGAATTTTAATGGATTGAAAAGTGCGTTGAAAATGTTGAAAATCATAACTTACCTTCCTTCCGAAGTGAAAATACACATTTATGGTGACTTCAATCAACGTGACATTGACTTTTTCCCAGACTCTGAAAATGAGAGCATCCTACTACCAGTGGTAGGAGAGAATGAAACCCTCCAATATATATTCGATCAGGGTTGCATGTTTAGCACTCAACCAAATTAATCACGTTAAAAATCAGCAAAACTGTTACTTAGATTTTTTACTAACAAATTCACAAGAAGACTTCTGTCTTACCAAATCCCTGACCCTGTAACCATATGTTACACTGATTAATTGTTGGCTCCACCACAATACAAATGTAGCGAAGACTCACACGCTCGAGTTCCCAAATTCCTTAACCCAACTCAGATCACTACCGTTACCGTGTGAGTGATAGCCTTCCACGTCCATTCTTATGTCTGAGACGGATGGGTCACTCACCACGGAAAGTGTTGCATGTGCTCGACCAGGATGTTTCATCACAACGGTTTGAACATTGTGTTGCGTGAGATGCTCCCTATGGCTGTTGGAGCTAGGAAAAAGGCTACCAATATTTGAAAACGTAACTGTCAGTTCGGTTGGTATCGAGATAATGGTGACATTTATCTCAATGCTACCTGAACTTAGTTGACTCGGTAAAGTGCCTGAAACGTTCTTTCGCATGTGAACACTTGAAGTATTAAGAAGTGCGCGCGGTTTTCGGATTTTGCTAGTATTACATTTTCTTAATGGTGGAGTGGTGTTCAGTACTAATTATGTTTTATTTCTATAGATAACAGTAGAGAATTAAAAGTTAAATAGTTAATAGTAAAAGAATACAAAGTGTTAGTACGGTTAGTTAATAATTGAAAACATTTGTCAGTAATTATAAAAAAATGTTATATATTTTGTACAGTGTTAAAAATAGTTGATTAAAATACGGAAAACACATTCACACAGATTAAACACGTTATAAAAGGTAAATTTATAATATAAAATATGGGTAATGAATTGGTGTTAGGTTAAGTTCCCCATGCGCTTTATGCTAATGACTGTTGGGTAGGTCCCCAGCGGGCCTTTTATTCTTGGGCTTCGGACTTCGTTCGGAGTGTGTTTCCACAGGCCAAAAAGCACCTGATCCAGTAGCGACGAGTTATCCAGAAAACCACTGAAGCGGAAAAGTAATGAACGAAGGGGTTCACTGCGAAAAGGTAGCACGAGACCACTAGTGCATGGACGTCATTGTCATCTACGACGCCATTACCATCTCTCACCGCCATAGCATTCCGGACGTCATCACCATCTCAGACGCCATTGCTATATCTGGCGCCATTGTCACCGTTGATGCTATTACGCTCTATGGCGTTAACGTATCCAGGTTGCGAGTGACGCCGATAAAAACCTACTACCACGCTGGAATCATGACCGGCTAGATCGGAAGAACCGGACCTACACCAACAAAAACCCATTAAAAGCGCAAGTAGTTAGAGTATTAAGTGACGTCACTAGCCATAAGTTAAATGTACAGGGAAGGGTACCGAATAAATTATAAAAATGTCGAATGTGAAAAATTAGCTTAGTTTCTATAAAATGAACAGATTTAGTACAAAGACACTCTTCCTTTTATCGTTTTCCGGACTCTAAAGGAGTCGTCAGCCCTCGTCTTCGAGTGTTCTCCAGAAGGAGACTTTCTGGTTCCGCTTTTCAGGAATTTCATATTCTAATATTTTATCAACCTTTTGGTTGTCCATCTTGGTTTTCAACAGCTATAGGTGTTTCGTTTTCCTACAGTTCCCGTTCAAGAGTGAGTACCGTGGTGAGTAAATGCGATGCTCAAACAAGTAGTAGTGATTGCAAACATAATTTCCCCTCTAACCACCCACTGAGCAAGTCGAGGGGCTACAAATTGGCGCCCAACATTAAAAATCCACATTACTGTTTTTTTCTTAAAATCCCTACGGAGGGAGTATTAAACAGCACGCTGTTAATTAAAATTTGCTTCGTCCTATGAACGAAACCTACTAACATTTCGAATATGGAGATTGAATTTGACATGCAATACAAACATTTGCTTGTTCATCACCTGGATAGGGATGAAATCGCGTATGAGCTCGCGATCCGCGGAATCGATTTTACAGAAACGGAAACGCGCGCGACCCTTGCGAGACGCTTGAAGGAGAAATTAAAATCGGAAAATGTCCTTGATATTGATTACAATCGTCTTGAATTGACGGTAGATTCTGAAATTCAGATTATAGATACGAAAGTTAAGGAAATTAAAGATTACCTTATTCACCCCAAAAATTACGATGGCAATCGCGAAAGTTTAAAAACGCGTTTGGTGCACTACTTTGCACGGGCAGAGCGGGTATCGGAGAATACGGATAACGAGGATGATTTAACAGATTTAGATACGTTAGTGGCATGTATTCGCGGCGCGTATAATATGCATTTTTCTTTATTCTCGCCCCTTGGGCAGCAAGAGTTAGTAAACCAAATGAATGAATCGATGACGAATTTGTCAATCGACCCGAAAGACTTGATCGGCGGTCCAAAGTCCACTGGTTCGTCTAGTCAAGACGATAATGATGAGTTCGTCACGCCAGGAAAACATTTAAAACGAAATTTAAAATCAGTTTATAAATTACCCACTGAAGGGAATATGCCTTCAAACAGTTCGCTTCCGTTTATGATGCATCCTTGGTGGTTTGGTCCCCAACAAATGCCTAATAGGTTGGTTCGAAAAATGCTTCATTTTGGAAAAAAAGATAAGGTGTCCAGTCAAGTAGTCCTGGGGAGTGATCCTAAGAATAAAAATAGGAAGAACCTAGGAAAAAATAAAAAGAAGAATGTGTCACAAATTTCGCAACAATCGTCGTCGGAAATTGACTCCGGTAGCTCGTCAGACGAGACACACAGATCTCGTAAATCGAATAGGAATTTAGAATATCGTCGTCAGAACTATCGGTCGAGAAAGTCTGAAAAAAGTAGACCAGTTTCGGATTGGCGTTTAAAATACGACGGTTCGGATGATGGACAGTTATTGATGAAGTTATTACGGGAAGTAGAGTTTTACGCGAAATCGGAAAACATGTCCACCAGAGAATTGTTCCGGTCAGCGATTCATCTGTTTAGTGGACCGGCGAAAACGTGGTATATGACGGGTTTCGAAAATGAAGATTTTGAGACTTGGGATGAGCTTAAGGAGGAACTCAAGAAAGAATTTTTGAGTCCTGACCATGATCATACAAACGAAATACGGGCGATCGCGAGAAAGCAGGGTCCCCGCGAAAAATTTCAAGATTATTTTCTGGATATACAGAAAATCTTCAACTCTCTTACCAAGCCGATGACTGAACGAAAAAAGTTCGAAATCGTGTTCCGTAATATGCGCGCGGAGTATAAAGGCCATGCGGTATCGTCTGAAATTGATAATTTGGCCGATCTAAAGAAATTTGGTCGAAAGTTAGATGCCACGTATTGGTATAAATACCAATCACATGCAGCGGAGAACATTCCGCGAGGAAAGCAAGTAAACGAAATCGAAACAGGCGCGAAACCGAAACAGAAAGTCAAACCCGATAACGAACAGTTCAAATCTCGTAATTTTTATAACACCAAATCGCGCGCGAATGTCTCAG
This sequence comes from Malaya genurostris, assembly GCF_030247185.1. Classification (NCBI taxonomy): domain Eukaryota; kingdom Metazoa; phylum Arthropoda; class Insecta; order Diptera; family Culicidae; genus Malaya; species Malaya genurostris. The sequence continues at coordinate 135,772,483 of NC_080572.1, read as the reverse complement.
ATGAAGAATCGAAACATGCGAAAAATTCTAAATCGAATTCTCCAAAGGATCAGTCACGGGGATTACAAATACTGGTGGACACTTATCAAGTTCCCAAAGATGGCTTTTGTTTCAACTGTCGCCTCAAGGGCCACCATGCTCGTGAGTGCGTGCGACCACGACATAAATATTGTCTAAAATGTGGTTTTCATGAGGTAGATACCGAATCATGTCCTTACTGCGAAAAAAACGCAAACAAGACTGTCCCCGAGGGCAGGCCAGTCAACTCGTAAAGTCCCTGTCGAAAATGGATTGTGGGGAAAGATTGCAAACCATTGGACTTAATAAAGTTTGTGATTCCGATTACATCCATTCCTCCAACTACGAAATTAATGAATCGATTATACACCTTGAATTCGAAAGACCATTCGTCAAAACAACCGTCTTAGGGATACCACTAGTAGGTCTGCTAGATAGTGGGGCTCACTTGAGCATCCTAGGTATGGGATCGAAAAAACTAATAAAAACGTGCAATTTAAAAGTATTTCCAATCGATGTTAATCTCAAAACTGCCAATGGCGAAGGACTGCCAGTGTGTGGGGTAGTATATCTTCCTATCACCTTTAATAACATTACCAAAATCGTCGAAGCGCTCGTAGTTCCCTCTCTAAAGAGGCGACTTCTCCTTGGGATGAATTTCTGGAAAATTTTTGAAATTCGCCCAACCATAGGTCATGCAAAAGTTGAAGAAATCGATCTAAGTGAAAAACCCAAGACAAATTCGGCTTTGACACCGATGATGTTGTAATAAAATTGTCTGTAGATCAGGTACAGAAACTAGAATCAATTAAAAACAAATTCAAATCTGCTGACGACATCCTAGACACGACACACTTGATTAGCCATCGCATAGAGTTATCTGAAGAAGCGAAAAAACTTTCACCCGCACGAGTCAATCCGTTTCCAACTTCACCGAAAAGACAGGATCAAATCAATGCAGAATTGGACCGAATGCTGCAAAGTAAAATTATAGAAAAGTCCTACAGTGACTGGGCTTTACGCCTGGTTCCGGTAGACAAAACTGATGGTTCTGTACGTCTGTGTCTTGACGCGCGAAAGCTTAACGAACGCACGGTCAGGGATTGCTACCCACTCCCACACGCTGACCGCATACTGAGTAGACTCGGCGAAGCAAAATTCATTAGTACTATTGATCTCTCTCAGGCATTTTTACTAGTTCCTTTGCATCCGAGGTCTCGTAAATATACGGCGTTTTCGGTTTTAGGACGGGGTTTATTTCAGTTTACGCGAATGCCTTTCGGTCTCATAAATAGCCCTGCAACACTATCGAGACTAATGGATCGAGTGTTAGGCGGGGGTGAATTAGAACCCAGCGTATTTGTATACCTAGATGACATCATTGTGGTTTCAAATACGTTTGAGGATCATATGTCGTTATTAGAAGAGGTGGCGAAACGATTGAACGCCGCCAATCTCTCGATAAACATAAATAAATCTCGTTTTTGCGTAGCAGAAGTACCGTATCTCGGTTATATCTTAGGCCCAGGAGGCTTAAGACCCAACCCCGATCGAGTTTCCGCTATCGTGAATTACGAAAGACCGACTTCTCTCAAAGCTCTAAGAAGGTTCTTGGGGATGTGTAACCACTATAGAAGGTTCATAGCCGATTATAGTGAAGTTACACAACCTCTCACAGAGCTTCTTAGAAATAAACCAAAAACCGTAGTTTGGAACGATAAGGCAGAATTAGCCTTTGTCAACATTAAGGGACTCCTGATTAGCGCACCAATCCTCACCAACCCGAATTTTTTTTTTTTTTCAAATAAAATTTTTATTAGGCTCATTTGCTTTAGCTTAACGTGGCCGATTGTCTTGTTGTTAGGGAGAGAGGAAGGGATGCCGTATTACGGGGCGGCATACTCCCCAGTTAGTAAGGGGACATAGGGAGGGTGGGACCTACACAGTATTGAATTGAAATTTGAATACATCATTGGTTTGTGGCATACATCTTTTAGACACATTTTGCGTTCGATGAATCTTCATGTTTTTCAGCTTGTAGCAATGAAGAGATTATTCTGGATTGGCATGCTTCGTTGGTGTGTTCTGACGTTGATGTGACGTTTTTGGGTAGCTTCCAGCAACTCAGTCAGTTCAAGGCAGGTGCATGCTCCGAAGCATCGTTTACACAGGCCATACTTCCAGCAACGTAAAGAAGAGTGCGGTAGAGCTGTAGACGAGAAAGAGATAGGGAGAGCACTAAATTTGAGCATTGATAGTTTTCAAGAAGTTATAGATGAGAGTCATATAAGGAAGATTTCGAGTTGCCAAGACGTCGCGGACTGGTACGAAGGGTGGTATACCTCGGGCCCGAAGGGAACCTATGAGTTGGGACCTGGCATCACAATACTCGACACATGTCCAAACAACATGTTCGATGTCATGATAACCCTCACCGCAAACGCAGACACCACTCTCAGCGAGCCCCACACGACGGAGATGCGCGCTGAACATATAATGATTAGACATGAGCCTTGACATTACACGAATAAAGTCTCGGCTCACGTCTAACCCCCGGAACCAAGCTTTCGTCGATACCTGTGGGATTATTGAGTGTAACCATCGTCCCAGAGTTCCACTATTCCATGTATTCTGCCAGCTAGCTAGAGTTTTCTGACGACAGCAACTGAAAAATTCATTGAAGCAGATTGGTCTTTCATAGATATCACCTTCTAGTGCGCCCACCTTGGCTAACGAGTCCGCCCTCTCATTGCCCCGTATGGAACAATGTGAGGGGACCCAAACCAAGGTAATCTGGTATGATTTTGCAGATAAAGCACTCAATTGTTCCCGTATTTTCCCCAGGAAATACGGTGAGTGCTTTCCAGGCTTCACTGAACGGAGAGCCTCAATGGAACTGAGACTGTCCGATACAATGAAGTAGTGATCTGTGGGCAGAGTGTCAATGATCTCAAGGGTATACTGAATTGCAGCTAGTTCTGCGACGTAAACTGAAGCTGGATCACTGAGTTTATAGGAAGCGGTGAAATTTACATTGAATATACCGAAGCCAGTGGACCCGTCTAGATATGATCCGTCAGTGTAAAACATTTTATTACAGTCGACTTCTTTAAATTTATTATTAAAAATTTTTGGGATCTCTTGAGGGCGTACAGGATCCGGGATTCCACGAATTTCTTCTTTCATGGATGTGTCGAAAAACACAGTAGAATTAGAAGTATCCACAAAATGAACACGATTGGGAACAAACGAAGAAGGATTTATATTCTGAGCCATGTAGTCAAAATACAAGGACATAAAACGGGTTTGTGAATTAAGCTCGACGAGCTTTTCAAAGTTTTCTATCACCATCGGATTCAAAATGTCGCATCGGATTAGCAGTCGATATGAGAGATCCCAGAACCTGTTTTTCAACGGTAAGACGCCCGCCAGCACTTCAAGACTCGTCGTATGGGTTGATTGCATGCAACCCAAGGCAATACGTAAACAACGATACTGAATTCTTTCCAGTTTAATGAAATGAATATTCGTAGCGGAGCGGAAACAGAAACATCCATATTCCATTACTGACAATATCGTCGTTTTGTACAACCTGATCAGGTCTCCTGGGTGAGAGCCCCACCAAGTTCCGGTTATTGTACGAAGGAAATTGATTCTCTGTAGGCATTTTCGTTTCAAATACCTAATGTGACATCCCCAGGTACCTTTGGAATCGAACCAGACCCCGAGATATTTAAATGTGAAAACCTGAGCTATGGTTTCACCCCCTAGTTGAAGCTGTAATTGCGCAGGTTCTCGCTTCCTTGAAAATACAACCAGCTCAGTTTTCTCCGTAGAGAACTCGATACCCATTTGAAAAGCCCATGTCGACAAGTTGTCGAGGGTATCTTGCAATGGTCCTTGGAGATCGGCAGCTTTGGGTCCTATAATAGACACAACACTGTCGTCGGCAAGTTGTCTTAGCGTGCAAGATGTGTTGATACATTCATCAATGTTATTTACGTAAAAGTTGTATAAAAGGGGGCTTAAGCATGAGCCCTGAGGAAGACCCATGTAACTGAATCGCTTTGTCGTCAAATCACTATGCTCAAAATGCATGTGTTTCTCGGACAATAGATTATATAAAAAGTTGTTCAAAACTGGTGAAAGACCATGCTGATGCAACTTCTCAGATAGAACGTTAATGGAAACTGAATCGAATGCCCCCTTGATGTCGAGGAAAACTGATGCCATTTGTTCTTTACGAGCAAATGCCATTTGAATTTCTGTTGAGAGCAACGCTAGACAATCGTTCGTTCCTTTGCCCCTGCGGAACCCAAATTGTGTACCTGAAAGCAATCCATTTGTTTCGACCCAATTGTCTAGACGGAAGAGAATCATTTTCTCCAACAATTTCCGAATACAGGAAAGCATAGCAATCGGCCGATACGAATTGTGATCGGAGGCTGGTTTTCCAGGTTTTTGAATAGTAATAACTCTCACTTCTCTCCATTCGTGTGGGACAATATTACCCTCGAGGAACTTGTTGAATAAATTCAACAAGCGCCTTTTGGCAGAGTCGGGCAGATTTTTCAACAAGTTGAATTTAATTCTGTCTAACCCCGGGGCTCTATTGTTACACGACAAGAGCGCAAGTGAGAACTCTACCATCGAAAACGGTGTTTCGTTTGTATTCAATGTCGCGACGCGGGATATCTTCTGTTCAGGAACAGAATCAGGGCATACTTTCTTAGCGAAATCAAATATCCAGCGGTTAGAATATTCCTCGCTTTCGTTCGCGTGATTTCGATTGCGCATGCGACGGGCCGTATTCCAAAGAGTGCTCATTGCTGTTTCTCTCGTTAATCCGTCAACAAATCTTCGCCAGTAACCGCGTTTCTTAGCTTTAATCAGACTTTTCATTTGAAATTCTAACGCCGCGTATTTCCGATAATTATCTGGAGTTCCGTTCCTTCTAAACGAGATGAAGGCTGAAGCTTTTTTCGTTTTCAGCTCTGAGCACTCTTTGTCCCACCATGGGTTGGGAGAACGCATACTAGTTTGCGCGCAAGGTACTCGTTTCGTCTGAGCTTGAATTGCGGTGTCAAGAATCAAGCCAGCCAAAAATGTATACTCTTCCTCCGGAGGAAGCTCCTGTGATGTTTCTAGTTTCTCAGATATCGAGCTCGCGTAACGTTTCCAATCAATGTTTCGTGTGAAATCGTACGAAACATTGATTGTTTCCGATGGTCTTCCACGGTTGGTGATAGAAACTATGATCGGCAAGTGATCGCTACCGTGAGGATCACAGATTACCTTCCACTTGCAATCTAACTGTAGCGAAGTCGAGCAAAGGGATAAATCCAGCGCACTTGGTTGTGCTGGCGGTCTAGGGTTCCGTGTCATTTCTCCCGTGTTTAGAATTGTCAAATTGAAGTTGTCACACAGATCTTGGATTAACGAAGAACGATTATCATCATATAAGCAGCCCCATCCTGTACCATGCGAGTTAAAGTCCCCTAAAACCAGCCGTGGTGAAGGAAGAAGTTCTATGATGTCTGCAAGCCGACGATGCCCTATCGAGACTCTGGGAGGAATGTAGATAGAAGCTATACATAGATCTTTGCCTTTAATATTAATTTGGCAAGCAACAACTTCAATTCCCGGTATCGAGGGGAGGTTAATACGATAAAATGAATAGCACTTTTTAATCCCTAAAAGTACCCCTCCATAAGAGTCTTCTCGGTCCAGGCGGATTATGTTAAAATTATGGAAGTCGAGGTTGATGTTAGAAGTAAGCCAAGTTTCACTCAAGGAGAATACATCGCAATTATGAGTATGTATTAAGTGTTTGAAAGAATCAAGTTTTGGGATGATACTTCTGCAATTCCACTGAAGCACAATGATCATATCTTCGATTCTCAGTGGTAAATTATCCATCAAAAGATACGATCGCTGCGAGGAGGGGCCATTGTTCAGTCAACTGTTTTAAAAATGTCCTTACTGTTGGCAGTAGAGCAGTTAGGAAGCTTTTCAGAGGATCAGTAATATTGAAGGCTGTTAATATCCAGTCCACGATATCAGAAAATTTCAATAATCCAGCGTTTGTTGGATTTTCTGGTTGTGCTTTGGGGTCATTCGGGTTTTTTGATGCCCCAGGAAGTGCTGGGTGCTCCTTATCATCCCTAAGTTTTTTGAACCCAGGAGGTGTTTGCTTCGGTTTTGAGTCAGCACTTTTTGTTTCCGTTTGGTTCTTTTGTGACGAAGAGGACAGTCTGAGGCCTTTACGAGGAAGCTTGGGAGAAGCCAGATTTTGTCTTTTCCTGCTTCCTTCAACCTGTGTGTAGGAAGGTCCTTCGCCTGGGTCGTCAGAGGTATCCTCTTCAACTGGCAAGATTGCAAACGGGTTCTCAGGGGTCGGTGGAGTGGTTCTTTTTAAGATTTCCGCATAAGATCGTTTGGAACGTTCTTTCACGGATCGCTTCAATTTCTCCGCACGCTGTATGTACGTAGGGCACACCGAAAGATCATGAGGATTCTCCCCGCAGTAGCAACACTTTTCCACTGCTCTTCTGCAGAGATCGTCCTCATGGGCCTCTCCGCATTTGCCGCATCGCAGTTTGTTGCAACAATAGGTTGCCGTATGACCTAGCTGTTTGCAGCTTGTACAATGCATTACCCGCGGTACATACAGCCGAACAGGTAGACGAACTCCACTCACTACCAAATAATTTGGAAGTGCAGATCCGGCAAAAGTCACGCGAAATGAGTCCGATTGGTAAAATTTACCATCTATCGATTTGGAGTGCAATTGCTTGCACTCCAAAATTTTCACTGGTTGAAGGTCGGGGTTTTTGAAACGGCCTACCCCGTCCTTCATCAGATCTTCGATTGTCAGACTTTCGTCACGGACCACACCGTCGATCTCCACCACATGAGACGGGACGTACACGCGGTACTCCTTCGTGAACAACTCGTTGGTAGCAATCCCGTTTGCTTGCTTCAGGTCGGACACAACAACGCGTAACTTGTTTGGCGAAACCTTATCTATTGTTTTTATTGCCGAGTAATGTTTTTCCAGGTCCCGAGCAATATTTAAAACTCTGAGAGACTTTAATTTGGGCCGGAAGTATACCACCCACGGACCCCCCGAGCCATCGTCTTGGTAAACTTTTTGACGAGCAGGCAATATCTTAGAGGGAGATGGAGGCATCGGAGAGGGAGATGGCATCGGAGAGGGAGATGGTATCGGAGGGGGAGATGGTATCGGAGGGGGAGATGGTATAGGAGGGGTAGATGGCATCTCGGAATCAAACTCAGCCTCTAAATGTTCTTCGTTCATTCGTTCAGCTTCGCTCTCCTCCGAGACACCCCCACTGTCATCAATATTCATATTTAAAGTGCGGGAGTAAAGAAGTCTCCCGCACTTGAAATGAGAAAGAAAGAAATAAAATGAAAAGAAAATATATGAATAGTAAAAGTTGAAAGAAAAAGTTTGAGAAAATACTTAACAGTATGTCACGGTAAGCTGTTAGGTGAGTTGCTCCTTCACTCCTTCGTTGTGCTTCAGCGTGACCTTGACTCAGGATTTGACTGCTGCGATGCGGGTAGCAAACAATAGAAATAACTGCTGCCCGAGGATAGCACAATAGCGTCTACTGTCGATACCGATACAAAACCGGTGCACAGACAGAACTCACTTGCGGGGATGCTACTTTTTATCACTTTTATTTAATGCCTATACTACAGCCTCTGCTGTGATAGGCACCTTCGTCTTACCGATGTCGATTGTTAAAAAAAAACGCGTGTGCTCACTTCGAACATTCGGTTACGAATGAACCCGAATTTCACATTGCCTTTCACCATATACTGTTATGCAAGCGACACCGCAATTGCAGGTGTGCTTACGCAGACGTTAGACGGAGCGGAAAAACCGATAGCATTTTTCTCTCAAAAGTTGAGCACTACTCAGCAAAGGTATTTCTCAACAGAAAAAGAAGGACTGGCAGTGATTAGGGCAATCGAAAAATTTAGATGTTATATCGAAGGATCTAAATTCACCGTTTATACTGACGCATCTGCGCTAATATATATAATGCGAAGTAGTTGGCGTACGTCATCTCGCTTGTGTCGCTGGAGCATGGACCTTCAACGCCACGATATGACGATTTTGCACAGAAAAGGTTCGGAAAACTATGTCCCGGATGCCTTATCTAGATCCGTAGAGGAAATGGTGGTGTCCGCAGATAATACCGGGTGGTATTCTAACATGTTACGGAAAATCCAAGAAAATCCTGAAAAATATAAAGATTTTAGATGTGAACGGGGGATATTGCAAAAATTAGTTTCAGTGCGAGATAATTCTATCGATTATCGGTTTGCTTGGAAAACTTGTGTACCAATCGCGGCTAGAGAAAAAATATTCGTTGAAGCACACGATGATAAAATGCATCTGGGTGCCGAGAAAACGCTAGCTTTAATTAGGAAGAAGTACTTCTGGCCAAAAATGGCTGAAGATGTAAGAAAACACATACAGAACTGTTCTCTTTGCAAGCAAAATAAACCCGCGAATCGTTCTCAAATGCCTGAACCCAGTAAACAGCGCATAACGACAAAACCGTTCCAAATCATTGCACTAGATTTCATTCAGTCTCTCCCGCGAAGCAAAAACGGCAACGCCCACTTACTCGTAGTGATGGACCTGTTTTCTAAATGGTGTTTGTTGGTCCCAGTTAAAAGAATCTCCGCGCCCCAAATTACCAAAATTCTAGAAGAATCTTGGTTCCGTAGATACTCGGTTCCGGAATACGTAATCACGGACAACGCGTCAACATTTCTATCAGTCGAATTTAAAGCTCTTTTGTCAAAATACGGTATCCAACACTGGGCCAATTCGAGGCACCACAGTCAGGCCAACCCGGTCGAAAGGTTAAATCGAACGATAAACTCGTGCATACGCTCTTACGTTAAAGAAAATCAGAAAATCTGGGACACCCGGGTATCCGAGATTGAATTTTGCATTAATAACACTCCCCATAGCGCGACCTGTATACTGTGTAGGCCAGAGGGTATTCCGCCGGAATTTCAAACAATCGTCCGCTCCGGAAGCCTATAACGCCAAACTAGATGCATTATACATTCCTTGTATAGTCCGTGCTAGAGTAGGCACCAGCTCGTATGAATTAGAAAACGAATCGGGTAAGCCGATTGGTGTTTTTTCCGTGGCTGATTTGAAGCCAGAAACCTAAAATGAAACGAAAATAGCATTATTCTTCAAAACTAGTGTTTTGGAAGTAAATAGAAAACCCTTGAGCGGTCCGGACCTCAATGGGTGGCACCTTTGCATGGTAAAACGAGAACGGGATAATATGGTCAGCACTAGCAGACGGTTAAACGATTTAGATTCACTTACCTGAAACAAGAAACAATAACGCGGAAAAATTGTCTTGCCATCGCGAAGCTTTCTCCCAACAGTATTTCCACAAAACCAACCAAAAATCTCACTGCTTTCGGTGCACCGCGAAAGTTTCCCGACGACGACGCAGTTTTAGCACGCGAATTCGATTCTTGGATAGGAAATCGGAAAAAAATATTGTTTTTTCAAGCACACGCGACATATTTTAGACAACATCCTCGATCAATGGCTGATAGCTCTCATCAAAACGGAGTAGGTATGGTGAGTTCTTTCCCCACTTCGTTGAGTGAAGTGGGTATTTAGAACACCTTTTGAAAGTGACGTATTCTGTTTTCCTAGAATAGTTTCAGTTCCTTGAAATTATTTATTGAGGGAGCAACCTTTTAAATATTAAATATAGATTGTACACTGAATTATTTATTTATTTTGGGAGGGGGACCGTGGGGTATTGTAACCATATGTTACACTGATTAATTGTTGGCTCCACCACAATACAAATGTAGCGAAGACTCACACGCTCGAGTTCCCAAATTCCTTAACCCAACTCAGATCACTACCGTTACCGTGTGAGTGATAGCCTTCCACGTCCATTCTTATGTCTGAGACGGATGGGTCACTCACCACGGAAAGTGTTGCATGTGTTCGACCAGGATGTTTCATCACAACGGTTTGAACATTGTGTTGCGTGAGATGCTCCCTATGGCTGTTGGAGCTAGGAAAAAGGCTACCAATATTTGAAAACGTAACTGTCAGTTCGGTTGGTATCGAGATAATGGTGACATTTGTCTCAATGCTACCTGAACTTAGTTGACTCGGTAAAGTGCCTGAAACGTTCTTTCGCATGTGAACACTTGAAGAATTAAGAAGTGCGCGCGGTTTTCGGATTTTGCTAGTATTACATTTTCTTAATGGTGGAGTGGTGTTCAGTACTAATTATGTTTTATTTCTATAGATAACAGTAGAGAATTAAAAGTTAAATAGTTAATAGTAAAAGAATACAAAGTGTTAGTACGGTTAGTTAATAATTGAAAACATTTGTCAGTAATTATAAAAAAATGTTATATATTTTGTACAGTGTTAAAAATAGTTGATTAAAATACGGAAAACACATTCACACAGATTAAACACGTTATAAAAGGTAAATTTATAATATAAAATATGGGTAATGAATTGGTGTTAGGTTAAGTTCCCCATGCGCTTTATGCTAATGACTGTTGGGTAGGTCCCCAGCGGGCCTTTTATTCTTGGGCTTCGGACTTCGTTCGGAGTGTGTTTTCACAGGCCAAAAAGCACCTGATCCAGTAGCGACGAGTTATCCAGAAAACCACTGAAGCGGAAAAGTAATGAACGAAGGGGTTCACTGCGAAAAGGTAGCACGAGACCACTAGTGCATGGACGTCATTGTCATCTACGACGCCATTACCATCTCTCACCGCCATAGCATTCCGGACGTCATCACCATCTCAGACGCCATTGCTATATCTGGCGCCATTGTCACCGTTGATGCTATTACGCTCTATGGCGTTAACGTATCCAGGTTGCGAGTGACGCCGATAAAAACCTACTACCACGCTGGAATCATGACCGGCTAGATCGGAAGAACCGGACCTACACCAACAAAAACCCATTAAAAGCGCAAGTAGTTAGAGTATTAAGTGACGTCACTAGCCATAAGTTAAATGTACAGGGAAGGGTACCGAATAAATTATAAAAATGTCGAATGTGAAAAATTAGCTTAGTTTCTATAAAATGAACAGATTTAGTACAAAGACACTCTTCCTTTTATCGTTTTCCGGACTCTAAAGGAGTCGTCAGCCCTCGTCTTCGAGTGTTCTCCAGAAGGAGACTTTCTGGTTCCGCTTTTCAGGAATTTCATATTCTAATATTTTATCAACCTTTTGGTTGTCCATCTTGGTTTTCAACAGCTATAGGTGTTTCGTTTTCCTACAGTTCCCGTTCAATAGTGAGTACCGTGGTGAGTAAATGCAATGCTCAAACAAGTAGTAGTGATTGCAAACATAATTTCCCCTCTAACCACCCACTGAGCAAGTCGAGGGGCTACAACCCCCTTATGGGAAAATGAAAGATTTCACACTGCAATTGAGTTGTCCATATTTGTTCATGAGTATAATAGACCCGATGAATATGAGTATGACGAGGTCTTTCAGTATGCCGCGGCAAATTCTGATATCATAAAGTTAAAATTAAGTTACATTGATTTGCAAACCATTTTCAAGGAGCCTAATGTTGAAACTTCTGTGGAAATGTTTTATAAGATTTTATTTGATACTATTGATGATCAGGGAACCTTTTAAGAGAATCAGACGATGACTTAACTATAAATATCCAATATGGTATAATGATAACATAAAAATCTAAAAAATCGAAAACAGAAGGCCCATAAAAAATATAAAAGAGACAGTAGTAGCGTCAACTTAAGAACCTACTTATAAACTTGTAATCAATTGAATCTGGCAATTGAAATCGCTTCCGATGAGTACTATTCAAAAACGGAGAGTGAAATCAAATCTTGCCCGAAGAATTTCCTCAATTACGTAAAACAAAAACTGAAATCTAATAATTTTCCCTCAAAAATGTTTTTCAAGGGTAAGACTGCTGACAACTCGGAAGATATTTGAACACTATTTGCAAATTACTTCCAAGAAACCTATACTACGTTTTCCGAAGAGGATCGAGACCATGAATATTTTAATTTCTTCCCTGAACATGCTTGTGACATTAATATTCATCACATTAGTGTCCAAGATATTATGCAAGCGCTCAATAAATTAGATTTTTCTAAAGGACCTGATGGAATTCCTCCCATATTCATGAAAAAACTATCATTAGAACTAGCCACACCCTTGTTTTGGCTTTTCAATAAATCACTCATGACTGGTATTTTTCCTAAAATATGGAAGGACTCTTATTTGGTACCGATTTACAAAAGTGGAATAAAATCAGATGTGTGTAATTATCGAGGAATTGCAATTATCTCCTGCATTCCTAAACTTTTTTAAGCGATAATCAATGAAAAAATGTTTTATCAAGTTAAAAATAGAATCACTTATATGCAGCATGGATTTTTTAAGGGTCGCTCGACTAATACAAATTTACTCGGAAATAAAACTCACTGAATATTGATCATATGATGTGTGATAACCATATATGTGTGATTACCATTCATAATTATATGATTGTCAGTTACCAGGCGCGTAGCCAGAGAAAATTTTCGGGGGGGGGGGGGGTTTTAGAACATGGTGATAAATCAACACATGTACAATTTATATCACAATGTTTCCCATGGGTTATAATTTTTTGTTTCGGGGGGGGGGGGGGGGGTTGAACCCCTAAACCCCCCCCCCTGTGTACGCGCCTGTCAGTTACGTTTGAAATGTTCGTGAACTATGTGTTAATCGTCATGGATCAGACTGAATGTATGTTACCCATTGTCATTTTAATCCCTGATAAGAGTTTATTCCTAATAATGACTTATAGAACAGTTCGAATAATTTTATGATGAGCGAAAAATTCGTTTTATAAACATTTCTTCCGATTTTCCTCTATCATTTATATGATTGGCACAAATATATGGAATTGTATTACAATTGTATGTAAATCTTTTCAGAAAAGCCAATGACAGAATGTAAACAAAACGCGTTTTTTAACCGAAGTTATAAGTTTAAGGTTTTTTATACATATTGTGGTGATAATATGAAATCAGAGATTAAGAATGGTACTCAATGGAAATATTGGAAAACCTGGTGTCAGAGTACTTTGGTGAGTATTCAGTGAAGTGAGAGTCTGTTGTAGACTTAGAATTCACGTAATAAAACTGCAATTTCTGCTTTAGACAAACAATTATTGTGGCCAATTCTATTTTTCTAGGATTGTCTGAATCCGTGTATCACATCAATGATATTTTATTTGTATCTACTATCTTAAACAATCAATTTAATAAAAAGAGACATTCTCCGTCCTCCGACACCTTTGTTTAATAAATAATCGATCCAAAGAACTAAATTAAAATTAATGACGATGCTTTTATAAAGAAAAAAAAGAACTCAGATTTGATCAGTAGATCTAGTGGCGAATCTAGGAGAGCAAAGGGGCACTCGCCCCGGGCGCAACGTTTTTAGGGAGGAGGCAAATCAATTCTTTTGTTTTTGCTCGTCCAAGTCATCTTTCCGGAAATGGAATTCAGTTTTGTTTTGCTCACCAAACCAACGATGGGGGCGGGCAAATCTTATTTTGCCCCGGTCGCCAAATTTTGTTGGTACGCCACTAAGTAGATCCATGGACACAAAGATTCGATTCCGTTGTTCCGGTCAGCCGGAACATTTGACCCTTTTTTTCGTGGAATAAAACCATAGCCACAACATGCTGGAATTTACTTCATTCCTTTTTGTGAATTTGTGTTGTTTTTTAAAATCCGAAAACCCAGAATTTTAACCAAAGGAAAACAAACAAACAAAAAGGCGGGTGGGTAATGTCAGAGACATAACTGGATGTCGTGAATACGAAAACAACTGACATGTTCCTTAACGCTTCCGAATATCAATTAGTTGATCAATTGTATGAAATTGTATGTAGAATTTGAAACGATGCACCTAAACTAAAGTTCAGATTAGTTAAATTTATCATTCTGATACACAAATATTATTAAATAACCAGTATAGTTCTTCATAATAAAATAATGGTGGCTCTGAAAAGAACCTTTTATGATAGCGTTTGTGATGAAGAGTGATGAGTTGAATTCGAATTCCGATGGATGCCGCTGACTTCCGTCATCTAATTCCAGGCTGAACTGTTGTACGTGGGTGCGATACTGATATGGTTGGTGTGGGTGTAGCGTTTACAACCGATTATAATCTTTCAATAAAGAAAACATTAATTCGCTGGGTTGATCAATGATACAATAGGCCTAATTTATTGAACGAAACTATCAATATGCAATAGAAATTCGTTTCTAGCATTCAGGAGGGTCAAATTGCGTTATTCTCTACGATATTAAACTCTGGAACATTTTTCGCAAAAACAAAGAAGGCTTCACTTGATCTCGATTACTGTGAATTTCACACAGCGAAAAGTGCCCAAATCTAAGCAAACTGTCCTTGATTTCCACTAAACTGAGGATAATTACCTTCGATTTTCGAACAATTAATCCTAATAGTTCTTTAGAAAACTTTTAGAGCCATTAGAACGGCTGATATTGTGTAATGCTCTTCACCGTTGTTTTTTCCCAATGCTAATGACTGGCAGCTGTGACGTAATCGCTCTTGTCGAAAGCGAAACTAGCTGTGCAGACGACACAAAACACATCTGCTCGCAGTGGCGATAGAATCCAAACTAATTCAATTTTTCCTTTTTTTTTGCATAAATATCTGTTTATTAATCTTATTTTTGTGTATTACTTCAACATTTTACAGTACAAGTGTTTTGACCCTTTGGCCTTTCATCTTTGTTGTTCATACGATTCGTTATAAATATTAGGTGTTTTAGTTACTCTTGTTTTACATACTAATGTTTAACCATAATATTTATTTTAATTATTTATAAAATATCTACCTACTTATAACTATCCCTAACCTAATACGTACAAATTTTGAATTTGTATTTCAGAGATTGAGCACCTTTCTTCAAATTTCGTGCAGCATTGTTCGAATTTTTGTTCTAGTATATCCAGGGAGGCCATCTCATGTACTTCACTAGTCCTTGTCCAAGGGGGTAGATTTAGAATCATCTTTAAGATCTTACTTTGAATGCGCTGAAGCCTAAGTTTGTGTGTTCGTGCACAACCCCGCCAAACAGGGACTGCGTACTCAATTGCGGGGTAGATGATTTGTTAATAGACAGCCATCTGATTCTTCAGGCAAAGTTTAGATATTCTACAAATCAGCGGATACAAAGACCTAATGAGTATGCTGCATTTTTGAACGATTTTGTCAACATGTGACCTGAATATCAGATGTCTGTCAAAGGTGAGTCCTAGATAGATAACTTCATCGGACCATTGAATGACCTCATCACCGAATCGTATTCTGCATTCGTCTGATGGTACAAGTTTTGGAGATCTTGAATGTGGAAACAAGATGACCTGAGTTTTTGCTGCATTGATCACAATTTTCCAGCTTGTAAAATATTCAGTTAGAGCGTCCAGATCTGTCTGTAGTTTATTCTTCAGAGCATTAATGACACGACCTTTGTAAAGAATGGCAGTATCATCAGCAAATTGTGACAGAACACCACCACCCGGAAGAGGTGGGATGTCTGATGTAAAAATGTTGTATAGGATGGGACCTAGGATACTTCCTTGGGGTACACCAGCAGGAATAGTAAATCTTTCTGAAAGTGCATTATTCAGAGAAACCTGAAATACTCTATCTGCAAGATAATTTTTAATAATTTTAATAATATACATGGGAAAATTATTCCGATGCAGTTTGACACCAGTCCATCGTGCCACACATTATCGAATGCCGGAAATATTGCCATGGCAGTCGTTTTGGACACTGATTTGTGTATTTAATAAGATACATGGGAAAATTATACCGATGCAGTTTGAACACCAGTCCATCGTGCCACACATTATCGAATGCCTTTTCAATATCCAATATTGCCATGGCAGTCGTTTTGAACACTGATTTGTTTTGCTGGATGACGTTGTTAACCCTTGTGAGTTGGTGGATGGTGGATCTTCCTTTCCGGAACCCAAACTGTTCTTCCAGAAATATATCCTGTTCATCTGCGAAAACAAGAATTCGCCTTTGTATTGACTTTTCAAACAGCTTGGATAGGGCTGAGAGTAAGCTGATGGGCCGATAGCTCTTGGAAAGGGAAGGATCTTTCCCCGGTTTCAAAACTGGGATAACTTTAGCTAACTTCCACTTTGAAGGAAAGTAACCAAGCTCCCAGCAACTGTTAAAAATTTTAGCTAAGAAGACAAATGAGCGAATACTCAAATGTTTCAAATCAATGTTGAATGTGTTGTCGAAACCGGGGGGCCTTCATATTTTTGGATTTTTTCATAATAGCCATCAGCTCATTCGCAGTGACTCTACTTTCCTCCGGAACCAAGCTGTCTGATTGGTCAACCTCAGCTTCGCTATCAGCAACGCCTCTTTCATGTGGACTAACAATGTTGAGTCCTAAATTGTGAGAACACACAAACTGCTGGCCTAGCGCATTTGCCTTCTCTGCTGGAGTGATGAAAGGTATTCCTTCAGCTGCGTCCTGGGGTGGCAGCAGAGGAGGAATAGGCTTCGGTTTTTTCTTAAGCACCTTCGTTAAGGACCAGAAGGGCTTTGAATGTGGGAGAATTTCTCGAAGCTTTTTCTGGAAGTTCCTGTTGCGAAGCTCAGATATTCTTTCCTGGATTATCCTAGTTAAGTTGTTATAAGAAGTCTTCCTATCGTTGATACTGCCTCCGGTAGATATTTCGAAGTCGGATGAGTTTCTTGGTGACACTGTCGATTTGAAGAGAGGAACTCGGCATATGTTGTACTGGAACCGTCCTATCACGAGCGACTGTGATTGAATGCTGGAATGAAGATAGGGCCGCATCGATTTCCATCGGGAAATCAAGTGGCAGATCGATATTAATATGTTGGTCGGCAATTTTTTGAAATTGTACCCAGTCGGTGCGATAATAGTTCCTCCAAGGTTGAACAGGTACTGTTTCTGGTGAAGATCCCAACGTCAATATTACTGGAAAGTGGTCGGAAGAGAGCTCGTTGAAGACAACCGGAGAGCTGTCTATGGCGATGTTGCTGATGAATATATCCAAAATGAAATGAACTCCCGATCTGAAATGTCGCGTTGGTTGATCCAGAGCGAGGATGTTGTACTGTCCAGCTTCGTAATCTTCGGCAAGTACGAATCCGTTTCGATTCTGTCTTTTGTTTCCCCACAGCTCATGCCGTGCGTTCAGATCGCCAGCAATGATGAATTTGTTCTGTCGTCTAGTGAGCATAGCCAGATCTCGCTTCAATGATGCACACGTACCATCTCGAAGATTTGTTTGTTTGGGGCAGTACGCTGCAATGATGATGATGGGTCGTTGTAATCTCAATTCCGATGGCTTCTATTAGTTGCAATTTAAAGGCTAACAGAAGCCTGTGCTGAATGGATCGTTTAATGGCAATGGCAACTCCCCCTCCTCAGGTAGTTGTTCTGTCGAGCCTGTGAATGGAAATAAAAATAGAAATTTCAGGTTTAAGACGAGTTTCAGTTAAAATAGCAATATCGGCATTCTTCTCTTGAAGAAAGTCGGACAATTCAGCAGTTTTGCTCCTGAGTGAGCAAGCATTCCAATTTACTATAACCAACTCATTATATTGCATATTCGATGATGAATTTGCCTAAGGCGTTGATTTGATCTAACCGCGTTCTGCAGTTTCGTAGTTTTGTTGTCATTGTTTCAAAAATGACGATCAGTTGTTCAGCAGAGAATAAATCACCAGAGTCATCCTTTTTCTTGTGGTTGATTATTGCCCCATCCAGGAGGGATTTTTGAGGAAGATGCTTTTTGAGATCCAGCGGCTGAAGTCTTTGGATTGCTGCGAAGAAGTGGCGGCAAATTCGGAATATCCCTCTTCGGTGGGAGCCGTGGGAAATTAATTTCATCCTTCTGTGGAACATTCTTGCGCGTTGATTGTTTACGGGACGCCTGTAGTCGAATTTTTGTGAACTCAGCACATTTGGGACACGATTTGCTAGTAGATGGATGGTCGCCATCACAGTTCACACATTTTACAGCGATGTCATCTAGTAGGCAATCGTTGGTATTGTGTGGTTCGGCACATTTCCCGCACCGACTTTTCATGTGGCAATTCCTCGCTCCATGGCCGTAGTTCAAACAGTTCGTGCACTGTGTGACATCTCGATGTACCGGTTTATACTTTTGCCATTCGATGATTATGTGAAATAACGATTTAATCGTTTTCAGTTGACTCATGGTGATGGAGCCCTTCTCCAGATGAATCAGGTACAGTTGATCTCTAAACTTTTTGTCCGTATTATGTCGTTTCATTTTGAACACCATCTTAGGCTTTAGTCCAGCCTCCGACAGTGCCTGCTTTAGTTTGGCTTCCATCATGTCGGGTAGTCCTCGAAGTACAACCTTCATAGGTTTGTTGGCGGCAATATCGTGTGTGAAGTATTCCGCTTTTGTCTGCTTCAGATAACATTCCACTCCTTTGTAGTGGTTCAAAGCCGGAACAGTCATTTTGTAGCCTTCAGTACATAGACGGATTGTTGCCTGTAGTCCTTTGCTGATCAGTGTGTTGAAATCCGAGCGTAGAGTTGGTGGGAAGCCCTTCAGGTAGAAAGGCGGCATTTTTTCCTTCTTCTGCAGTTCCTCTTCGACATCAACTGGCAGATCAGCGTATTGGTTTTTACTCAGCAAACGGTCGTTTACCTGTACATCACTTGACTTCAGACGCTTAGCATCCTTCTCGGATCTATGGCGCGTTTTACCCATAGCTTGGGTAGGTAGAAACTGCGAATAAAAAATAAAACAAAATCGAAATTAGTCGTAGTAGGTTATTCGTCTATCCACATCGAGTGTTAAATGACGAATAATTCAATTTTTGTTAAGAGATTTCCTTTTATGTGATTTCGTTTGAAGCTTTTTCACTAATGGGCGGTCTTAACGGCTATAAAAATAGCAGAATACAGAATTTTAATGTCGATTATTTCATTTCGGATTTGCATAATTTATTGAAAGAAACTATCAATATGCTGTAAGGATTCGTTTCCAGCATTCAGAAGGGTCAAATTGCGTAATTCTCTACGACAATAAACTCTGGAACATTTTTCGCAAAAAAAGGCTTCACTTGATCTCGATTACTGTGAATTTCACACAGCGAAAAGTGCACAAATCTAAGCAAACTGTCCTTGATTTGCACTAAACTGAGGATAATTACCTTCGATTTGCGAACAACAAATTCTAATAGTTCTTTAGAAAACTTTTAGAGCAATTAGAACGGCTGATATTGTGTAATGCTCTCCACCGTTGTTTTTTTCCCAATGCTAATGACTGGCAGCTGTGACGTAATCGCTCTTGTCGAAAGCGAAACTAGCTGTGCAGACGACACAAAACACATCTGCTCGCAGTGGCGATAGAATCCAAACTGATTCAATTTTTTAATAACTATTTATTGGAATATGAGTTAAAATTAAATTATTAAGATTAAAATTGGGTGTTCAGCCACAATTGGTGACTTTTCAGCCCTATTATATATATATATATATATATATATATATATATATATATATATATATATATATATATATATATATATATATATATATATATATATATATATATATATATATATATATATATATATATATGATTTGGTTATTACCATGAGGACATTATTTGCTTCCGCAATTCTGAGATTTTTTGTGTAGGGAAAATTCTGAACCTACTTGTATTGTGTAATGGGGAAAAGAAACTTATATACTAACTTACTAACTAATACAGAGAGCGAATCGATTCAATTGAAGATTGCATCGATTTTTGTCGGAATTTGCTTATAATATTATGTGACATTACATCTAATGGTTCTATATTTGTGAGTCTGTGTAACTCATTTGTACTAAACCAGGGAGGACGCTTCAAAATCATTTTCAGAATTTTATTCTGAATCCTTTGAAGCGTTTTCTTCCTGGTGGAACAACAACTTGACCAAATTGGTACTGCATAAAGCATGGCTGGTCTGAAAATTTGTTTATAAATTAACAATTTGTTTTTTAGACAGAGCCTAGAATTTCTGTTTATAAGAGGATATAAACATTTAATATATTTATTACACTTTGCCTGGATTCCTTCAATGTGATTCTTGAAAGTGAGTTTTTCGTCATACGTTAAACCTAAGTATTTGGCTTGATCAGACCATGACAATTCCAAGCCATTCAATTTGAGAATGTGATTATTGTTTGGTTTAAGAAAAGAAGCTCTTGGCTTATGATGAAAGATAATTAATTGCGTTTTTGCTGCATTTGGTTTAATTTTCCATTTTGACAGATAATCACTAAAAATATTTAATCTTCTTTGTAGGCGACTGCAGATCACTCTTAGATTTCTACCTGTGGCTAACAGACTTGTGTCGTCACAGAATAGCGATTTCTGACAACCAACGGGTAGATTTGGAAGATCAGAAGTGAAAATATTATACAAGATTGGAGCTACGCTCGAACCCTGCTGAACACCGGCTCGTACGGGTAGCAATTCATATTTACAATTCAGATAGCTAACCTGAAGAGTACGATCAGTTAAATAATTTTGAATCATTTTGATCAAATAAATAGGAAACTGGAAATCAGACATTTTTGCTATTAAACCTTTGTGCCAAACACTGTTGTTGAAGACGGCACCCATGCCTAGTAACGCAGCTTCCTCACCGTAACGGAGATGAATGATAACGACGGACTGTCATTGAGAAGACAAAATGATAGGGCGGTGAGATTACTGGCAGACACGTTTTAAGTGGCACAGTGAAATATAATCTTATTCTTAAACTACGTTTATTAAAAGTTTATTGATTCATCACAGTTATTATCACAGATGGTATAGAAATAATTATCACAGTTAAAATATTAAAATTTAATTGATTTATCACAGTTATTATCACAGATGGTTTAGAAATAATTATCACAGCTATAATATTACCGTCGAATTTAATTTTTATTGCTGGTAAAGCATTGGATAAAACTCTGAATTATTCCCGATTGGAAAAAAGGTAGTATATTTATACGATTATTTATAACTAAGCTAAAATAACATTGCTTAAGCTAGGATTCGTTAGTTGACTGAATTGGTTTACGGCTAGATAGAGGCCACGTGCAAGAAGACTAAAAGTGCCTGTATCTTAACTGGAGTAGTACGAGCGTTCTTTGTTGACTCTGTTTTTGCGATTTTCAAGTGCTATTAGAAAGGATTTGTTTCCATTCTTTTTTCGTCGTCACCGGCTGTGCATCCGTTTCCGCAAGTGATTAAAGTATTCATCGAGTTTACTGCCGTTTATTCGCATTTTGCTGTTTTTCGGCTAATTTGTGGCGTGCTTTCGACCGTTAGCACCAGTCGCTGACATAGTCGTTCATCGCTTTGTAAAACAAATTGTGTCATCTTGATATCAGCTCGCTGTCGAACGTCGATCAAAACAAACATGGCAAAAAAACAATGCGGAGAGTGTCACCATGACATCAACGACTTGGAACCAATACGTTGTGGTTTATGTGAGACTCCTTTCCATATTAGTCAAAATTGCTGTGGATTCAATTTACGATCATGTAAAGAGGTGTTTGCTCAAGGTAAAGCAGTGTTTATTTGCACAAATTGCAGGGACCTGCTAAATGGCAGAAGCATTTGTGCATATATTTCGGACTTAAATGTAAACACTGTGCCCACCACTACTTGCAACACCAATATTGACACGCAGATACAGCAACTCACTGATATTGTCGAAACACTTAGCAAAAAAGTTGACTGTATCTCAAATAGTTCAAGTTCTAAGCCGCCTGCTCGGATACCTATATGGCCAACTTACAATGCGAAGCGTCGTCGTGGTGAAAATGGTGAAGCAATTCGTCCAGATACGAATCGGGGTACTAGCCAAATTGATTTTGGTGATCTGTCTGTTCCTTTCGTAACACCCCCGGCATCACAACCTAAATTTTGGCTTTACCTATCAGGCTTCCAGCCGTTGATCAGTAATGAGGATGTGCAGAAGATAGTTGCTCGCTGTTTGGAGTTAGAAGCCCCTTTTGATGTTATTCGTCTAGTACCTAAAGGAATTGACACATCAAACATGACTTACATCTCATTCAAAGTTGGTCTGGATCCAGCATACAAGCAGCAAGCTCTCAACGCTGCGTGCTGGCCAACCGGTTTACTATTTAGAGAGTTTGTTGAGATTTCAAAAAACACAATGAGACGGCTATTCACCAACGATCCACCACCAACGATTCCAACACAGCAATAATTAGTAGTAGCGGAAATGGTTTAAATGCAACGCGATTTTCAATGGACGGTGGGTGCCTTCGGGCCCCCACCAGAGGCGAGTATTTGAACGCATCGTTCGGTTTATCTGCATTCAATGATTGTCCTTTGCAGCCACTATCTTCCAATGATATCATGGTCTACTACCAAAACGTTAGAGGATTGAGGACGAAAATAGATGACTTGTTCCTGAATTCTGCAGAATGTGACTTTGACGTGGTGATTATGACTGAAACTGGTCTTGACGATTGCATAACTTCTCTGCAGTTATTTGGGACGGCCTACAACGTTTTTCGATGCGACCGTTGTCAACGCAACAGTAATAAATCGCGCTTCGGTGGCGTGCTAATAGCTGTGGCACAGCGATACACTAGCAAAACGATACACACGATGGCTGGACAGAATTTGGAACAAATATCTATCGCCACGAAAATTAAAGGTAAAAATCTAGTCATATGTGCTATTTACATTCCCCCGGATCGAAGCCAGGATCTAAACGTGATCAATGAGTATATTGCTTCTTTGAACGAATTGTGTGATAAAACTTCGGATGACGATACAGTTATTGTGTGTGGTGATTATAACCAGCCTCGTATGCAGTGGAGTAAGGGCAACAATAGCATTGTTTGCTGTACCTCACAATTGCCCCCTGCTAGTCACACACTGCTTGATGGAATGGAATTCCTTGGTCTCGGACAGAGGAATCTGGTGTATAACTTGCTAGGCCGAACACTCGATCTTTTGTTTTGCTCTAACGATTGTGTAGTTGATCGTTGTCTTAACCCGTTGCTTCCCGTGGACAATCATCATCCGCCGCTAACCATTCAACTGTTTACGATTGCGGATAGTACCCAATTGCCGACGATTAGCGATAGCAGTGCCTCCCGTCCATTGAATTATCGGTTGGTGGACTTCTTTGCTTTGTCCGATCATCTTAACAATGTCGATTGGGACTTATTATTTGGTACCGGTGATGTCGATGATATGGCAGAGATCTTCTGCGACGAAATCAATCGTTGGCTTGAGTCAAATGTACCTCGTGTTAGGCAACCCGTTTCTCCTGCTTGGAGCACATTAGAATTACGCAAATTAAAACGAGAGCGTAATGCCAAACAGCGCAAATTGCTTCGACGACGTAATGCTTCCAACGTTGCTAACTTTCATCGATCTGCCAATGCTTATCGTGCTCTTAATGCTAGTTTATACAAAGCATATGTACTTCGCATGCAGACTAGTCTAAGACGTAACCCTCGTAGTTTTTGGCGATTCGTTAATTCGAAAAGAAAAAACTCATCTGTACCTACAAATGTTTTCCTCGAGGATGAGGCTGCCCAATCAGTTTCTGAATCTTGTGAATTGTTTGCCAGGCATTTCGCTGGTGTGTTTCATAGTAATCTGACTTCAAATGAAGAGACGGAAATTGCTGTTACTGATGTTCCTGCTGACCTAATTAGTTTGAATACTTTCATCGTTACCTCTGAGATGGTTTCACGCGCTGCAAAAAAGTTGAAATGTTCATATTCTCCCGGGCCAGACGGTTTACCCGCTGTTGTTTTAAATCGATGTATTGGTGCATTGGCTGAACCATTGAGTACAATTTTTAGTCGATCTTTTGAGCAGGCAAAATTCCCGTGCATATGGAAGCAATCGTACATTTGTCCCATATTTAAAGACGGCGATCGGCGAAATGTTGCTAATTACCGTGGGATTACCAGTCTCTCTGCCTCATCTAAACTTTTTGAAATGATTGTAAGTGATGCCATATTAGATCGAGTGAGGAATTACGTTTCATTTGATCAGCATGGATTCATACCAGGAAGATCAGTTTCGACGAATCTGTTAACATTCACGTCTAAGTGTATCGCTAGCATGGAGGAAAAAACTCAAATGGATGTTGTCTACACTGATCTAAAAGCAGCATTTGACAAAATCGACCACGAAATACTTCTTTGTAAATTATATCGTCTCGGATTCTCTGCGCAGCTCGTGTCCTGGTTAAGATCATATCTGACTGGTAGAGTATTACGAGTGAAGTTGGATAACTGCACATCATCTCAATTTACGAACAATTCAGGAGTTCCTCAAGGTAGTAATTTGGGACCATTACTTTTCGTACTGTTTTTCAACGATGTCTCATTTGCTTTGCCAAATGGCTGCAAATTGATCTATGCAGATGATTTAAAATTGTACCTCGTAGTTCGTACCGTAGAAGATTGCCAGCGGTTACAATATTTACTAGAATTGTTCGTAGATTGGTGTCACAGAAACAAGCTAATTATTAACGTGGCAAAATGTCAGGTGATTACGTTCCACCGTACTTTGAATCCTGTGAAATTTAATTACAGTATTGGTGGCTCTGTTCTGACTAGAGTTAACCAGGTGAGCGATTTAGGAGTATTGTTGGATGAAAAACTGACCTTTGATTCACATCGATCACTGATCATTTCAAAAGCTTCACGTCAATTGGGATTTATTTCAAAAATCGCTAAGGACTTTAAAGATCCTCATTGCTTGAAGGCATTATATTGCTCACTCGTTAGACCTATTCTTGAGAACGCTTCATCAGTTTGGTTACCGTATCAGCTCTCGTGGTGCATGCGAATTGAACGAGTTCAAAAGCGGTTTGTTCGTTTAGCATTACGGAATTTCGCCGTAAAATACAACAGGCAGTAGTTATTGCAAAACTGATCAACGGAGAAATCGATGCACCGGAATTGCGATCCGAAATTAATTTTCGAGCACCGAACAGAACCCTGCGGAATGGCACTCTACTTCAGCAAAGATTTCATAGGACTAGTTTTGGATGTAATGAACCGATAACCGCTGCCATTCGATCATTCACTGCTGTAGAAGATCTTTTTGAGTTTGGCGAATCATCCAGCCGCTTCGCTAGTAAAGTCAAACGATCTTCTGTGTTTTGATATTTTTTCTAGTCTTTAATTTTTGTTTTTAATTAAATTATGTGTATTTTGTTTTTAATAATGTTATGTGACTATTAGTTTTAGATGTATTGTGATAATTATTATGTGTTGTTTTTTTAAAAGATGGTGGTTTTTGCGCCAGTTTGAGAATGACATATTTTATGTTCAACTCAAATGGGTTTTTCTCCACCCATATCCATGTAGATTTCGTATCCGATGGATATTACAATAATAAATAAATAAATAAATAAATCAGAGGGCCTACCAAGGAGCAGTTAGCAGCAAGACAGGCATGTTCCAGGCACTTACCAATATTTAAGGGAGAGCCGGAAGTCTGGCCACTCTATAAGCTGCTACGAGTATACGACTTCAGCATGTGGTTTCACTT
Organism: Malaya genurostris; assembly: GCF_030247185.1. NCBI lineage: Eukaryota > Metazoa > Arthropoda > Insecta > Diptera > Culicidae > Malaya > Malaya genurostris. The sequence continues at coordinate 135,746,756 of NC_080572.1, read as the reverse complement.
ATACGGACAATTTGAAACGGCTTCAGGATAGTCTGCAAGGACTCGCTAAAGAAGCGGTACAAAGCCGTTTGCTTCTGCCAGAGTCAGTGCCAGAAGTAATTGAGGATTTGAGGAAATTGTTCGGGAGTCCAGAGAAGCTGCTTAAGAATCTGGTAGCGAAAGTTCGTAAGACTCAGCCTCCGAGATTGGACAGACTTGAAACGTTTTTGTACTTCGGAATCACGGTTAAACAGCTCTGTGATCATCTTGAAGCGGTCAGCCTTCATGATCATTTGAGCAACCCTATGTTAGTGCAAGAATTAGTCGGGAAACTTCCTCCTGAATACAAAATTGATTGGGTGCGATTTAAACGTAGTAGAACTGGTACTCCGTTGAGAGTTTTTACTGACTTCATAAATGTCATCGTGTCAGAGATTTCCGAAGTAACGGATTTTACGGGAATTGAATGCAAAGCCAGCCAAGGCTTGGAGAAGACCAAACAGAAACGGAAGGAATATGTCAACACTCGTCATCAGCCAAATGCATCATCGATCGCAAAAATTTCTTCTGGTGCAGCTATTTTAAAAGGGAAAAGGCCATGTCTAGTATGCCGACGAATGGATCACAAAATTCGTTTTTGTGACGATTTCGCTAAACTTAGCATTCAGGATCGTTTGAAAATTGTGGACAAACACAAATTGTGTCACATTTGCTTAAATGATCACGGAAAGACAAAATGCACATTCAATATACGATGCAATATTGAAAACTGTAGGGAAGCACATCACACGCTTCTTCACGGCGTTCAACAAACCGCTCGAGCCTTTCGCATTGAATGCAATGCTCATTTGAACGTTAGTCGCTCTGTAATATTTCGGATTCTTCCAGTGACCCTTCACTTTGGTGAAAAATTTGTTGATATTCTTGCGTTCCTCGATGAAGGAGGGTCTGCTACCTTAATCGAAAGCGTCGTAGCGGATCAGTTAAATGCCGAAGGCACTCCTGAACCATTGGTTGTAGTATGGACAGCGAATATGAAGCGTAACGAAAATAAGTCGAAAAAGGTGAATTTATTTATATCTGCTGAAGGATCAGATAAAAAATATGAGCTTAATAATGTGCGTACTGTAAAAGAGTTAGTATTACATAAACAATACGTTTGTTTCGATGAGCTGGCTCGACGATATAAGCATCTGAGTAGCATCCCGATTGTCAATCATACCGGTGATTCACCCAAAATTCTTATTGGACTAGATAACATAAATTTATTTGTACCTTTAGAGTCTAGGATTGGAGCTCCGGGTGAGCCAATTGCCGTGCGTTCTCTTCTGGGATGGACAATGTACGGACCAGAACCAGGAAAGGTGACATCAGAAGTATTCATTAATCATCATTTTATACAATCGGTTAGCAATCAAGAACTGCACGAATTGCTTAAAACACAGTATACATTGGAGGAAATGTCAACAAGTACCGCTATAACCCAGGAAACGAATGAAGAACGTCGTGCTCGACACATAATGGAGCAAACAACTAAACGAATTGGCGATTGTTTCCAGACTGGACTCCTGTGGCGGTATGACAACCCTACGTTTCCGGATAGTTTTTCGATGGCGATGCGTCGCATGAAAGCTCTTCAAAGACGACTTTCCAAAAACCCAAGTCTAAATGAAAACGTCTTTGCTCAGATTAATGATTACCAAATAAAAAATTATTGCCACAGAGCAACTCAAGCTGAACTAAATGCTGTCGATCGTTCAAAGATATGGTATCTTCCATTAAATATTGTCTTGAACCCCAAAAAGCCCAACAAGGTACGCCTAGTCTGGGATGCAGCGGCCAGCGTGAATGGTGTCTCCCTAAACTCTAACTTACTTAAAGGTTCTGATTTGCTGACGTCCCTCCCAGCCATTATAAGCAAGTTTCGCGAAAGACGCATTGCCTTCGGAGGGGATATACGCGAAATGAACCATCAAATACGCATTCGCGAGGAGGACAAACAGGCTCAGCGTTTTCTATTTCGATTTGATTCGCACGACTCCCCGGATGTGTACGTCATGGACGTTGCAACATTCGGCTCCACTTGTTCCTCTTCGTCGGCCCAGTTCATTAAAAACCGTAACGCGAATGAACATAGACATCTCTACCCGGAGGCCGCAGAGGCAATAATTAATCGGCACTACGTCGACGACTATTACGACAGTACAGATAGCGTAGACCAAGCCACGAAACGTGCACAGGAAGTTCGCTTGATTCACTCGAAAGGAGGTTTCGAAATTCGAAACTGGGCGTCGAACTCGGAGGAGGTTTTGCAAAAGTTAGGAGAGCCCACACCGGAACGCGTGATTCGTTTTCATGAAGACAAAACGGCGGAACAAGAACGAGTGCTCGGACTTATTTGGAATACTCAACAAGACGAATTGGCTTTCTCTGTACCAGAACAATCATACAATCAAAACATACCTAGTATCGTATCGCCCAACGAAACGACAAGTTTTGAGCACAGTTATGTCTCTTTTTGATCCGCTAGGGTTACTCGCGCCTTTCACAGTATTAGGGAAAATTTTGATCCAAGATTTATGGAGATCAGGTTGTGAGTGGGACGCATCAATCGATGAGGTGGTTTATGGCAAATGGAAATAGTGGTTAGATATGCTGCCGGAGATAAGACGTGTCAGAATTCCGCGTGCTTATTTTGGGAATAGCACATCATAACAGTTCAAATCGCTGCAGCTACACATATTTTGTGATGCTGGGGAAAACGCGTACGGCTGTGCAGGACTGTTACGGGTAGTCGTGGATGGATGTGTAAAATGCTCGTTGGTCATGGCGCGCTCCAAGGTTGTACCATTAAAGTTATTAACTATACCCCGTTTAGAACTGCAAGCTGCTGTTTTGGCCCTGAGAATGATGAACACGATTCGATCTAACCATTCGTTGGATGTCCAACAAGTTTTCATGTGGACTGATTCGAGGACAGTACTTTCTTGGATCAAGTCAGATCCACGTAAATATCGTCAGTTGTAGGATTCAGAATAGGTGAAATTCTTAATCTGAAAAAAGTAACAGATTGGTATTGGGTTCCTTCCAAGCTTAATATTGCGGATTGCCTAACTAAATGGGGGCGATTTCCTGATATGACACCAGATGGTTCATGGTTTCGAGGAGAAGGCTTTCTTTATCAGCCACCGGAGTTTTGGCCAGAGCAAGAGGTAAATATACCAAACGGTGAAACGGAAATGAGGGCTGCGCACTTATTTCACGACATAATTCTAACAGAGCAATTTATAAACATCAAGGATATATTGAAATGGAGCGTATTAGTACGTGTAGCAGCCTGTTTGTATAGATTTATCGCCAACTGCCGAAAAAGTGTTCATGGTCAACCAATCGAAACACTAAAACCAACAGAGAACCAAAAAAGGTTGATAATCTCATCGATTTGCGCTACGAGAATACCGTTACAGCAGAAAGAATTTCAAAAAGCTGAGAGTTTATTATTCCGAATTGCTCAAAGTAACTCGTACGGTGACGAAATCAAAATATTTCGTAAGAACGAGAAATTACCTTACGATCAATGAATATCTCTAGATAAATCTAGCCCACTGTACATAATAGCTCCTCTATTCGATTCTTCAGGTGTACTTCGGTTAGAAGGACGAAGCAAAAATGCGGAATTCTTGCCGTTTTGATATGCGATTTCCGATTATTTTGCACAAAGACCATGCGGTTACAAAAAAATTAGTTCAGCATTTCCATGAACGATTCGGTCATGGTTATAGAGAAGCGATAAATACCGAAATCAAGCAACGGTTTTTAATTAATGGTCTTGGATCACTCGTGACAAAAGTTGAAAAGGAATGTATTCGATGTAAAATTCTCAATTTTCATTTCGCAAAAGAGTAAATCTATGTTTAATTTCTTTTTGTAAATCCTTAACAATGTTTTTCATAGCAGGATCACGAGAACGTTGATATTGTCGTCGACGAACATTCTTCAACCGAATGAGCAGTTGAAGATTGTCATCGATGATAAGAGAATTTAATTTAGTTTGAGCTTTGGGAACTGAAAAATTTCTAGCTTCAATAATGTAATGATTCAAATTATCAATTGCTGTGTCGATGTCCGCAGAACTTTCTAAAATAGTTTCATGATCCACATGATTTTCAATGTGAGATCTGTAAGCCAACCAATTAGCTCTATGATAGTTGAATATAGAACTAATTGGATTAATTATAGCTTCGTCTGATTAATTATAGCTGAGTCTGAATGTTACAGGAAGATGATCTGAGTCAAAGTCAGCATGTGTAATCGGTTCACTACAAATGTGACTTTGATCCGTTAGAACCAGATCAATTGTAGACTGGGTTTTCACGGAAGAGAAACAAGTAGGATTACTGGGATGAAGAACTGTGAAGTAACCAGCTGAGAGTGGATTATGAAGTATTCTACCATTGCTGTTATTTTGCCCACAATTCCACTGGACATGCTTAGCATTTAAGTCCCCTATTACGAAAAATTTCGGTCGATATCTTGTGAGTTTTTGCAAATCGCCTTTAAAGATTTGTAATTGTTCGCCGGTACATTGGAATGGCAAATATGCTCCAGCGATGAAATAAATTCCATGAATGGTTTCAACTTCGATTCCCAAGCTTTCAATAACTTTAGTATTGAAAGAAGGTAAAATTCGATGTTTAATTTGCCGTTGGACAAAAATGGCAACTCCACCACCCATTCCAGTAAACCTGTCAAATCGATGAACCACATAATGTGAATTACTTTTCAATTTGACATTTGGTTTAAGAAAAGTTTCTGTCACAATGGCAACATGAATTTTATGAATTTTGAGAAAATTATAAAATTCATCTTCACTCGATTTCAAAGATCGAGCATTCCAATTTAAAATATTCAAATAATTATTTAACATCACTGTTAAATTTTAAATTCATTATAATATTATTTGCAAATTTCCATCCGATTTGAAATGCTTCAAAAAGTGATGAAGTCGAATTTATTTGGATGATCATTTGAAAAAGTTGATCTTGTAGGTAGATCATTTTATTTTCAGTTATATCGCCTAAATCGACTTCATTTAAAGAAGCGAATGGCATTGAAGGAATATTTGTAGGTAGACTGCCATTAGAAGAAGATGATTTGGCCGGTCTACCTATTAATCAATTGTTTTCGTTAGAAGATGAACTGCAAGGCGGTCCTGTGTTTTGATTATTTACATTAGAAGAAATAGGTGATAGATTTCTACCTAATATACCAGCATAACTGACATTAGAAGAAGATGATGACGAGGTCGATCTACCTGTCAATAAATTGTTTTCGTTAGAAGACGAATTCGCAGGCGTACCTGTTTTTTGTTTTAAATTCGAAGAAATAGGTGCCTTAGAAGAATTAGGCGTGGCATTTGCAACGGTTTTTTGATTTACAGGTATGTTCTGTAAATTTAAGGTCGTTGATTTGACTTGTTGTCTAAGCGAACGAGCGTTTAAAAGTTTTTCCCTGACAGGACATTTCAAATAATTGGATTTATGATTTCCATCGCAATTTGAACATGAAAATTTATCAGTGGTTTCATTCATTGGACAAACGTCTTTCGAATGCAATTTACCACAATTCAAACACCGTATATCCATATGACAATTTTTGGTTCCATGACCGAAGCCTTGGCAACGACGACATTGCGTTAAGTTTGCAATACGATTATGCCGTTTATAATGTCCCCAATGAATTTTAATGTGGGAAATGAAACGTACTTTTTCTAAAGTTTTTAAATTGTTTACATCACTTCGATTGAAGTGTATTAGGTAAAGTTCATGGGAAATTCCAGAGCGTGGTTTAGAAGTACCATTTGCTCTTTTTTTCATAAGTATTACTTGGGAAGGGGCAAAACCAAGCAATTCTATTAGTTCATTTTTAATTTCATCAATACTTTGATCATTTGATAAGCCTTTCAAGACAGCCTTGAAGGGTCTGCCTGATTTTATATCATATGAATAAAATTTATGAAGTTTCTCGGACAAATATCGAATAAGACGTTCGTAATCTTCCAATCCATCAACCAAGACTCGACATTCTCCTCTTCGTCCGATTTGAAATGAGACTTTTACTTCCGGGAGAAAAGTAGAAAGCTCAGTACGGAATGCTTTGAAGTCGGAAATCATCACCGTCACTGGTGGCATAGATTGTTGTTTCTTCCCAGAACGACAAGCTACAATCGGATTCAGGAAGAATCTCATAAATATTGTTAGACGGTATAGGATCAACGGAAGGGAAATCCGTCCGTTGTCTTTTGTTTTTAAGTTCAGATTCTATAAGATCGTGAATGTTATTAGAAAAATGTTGAATAACGGATTGTGATTTATTCCGTATTGAATTATTTTTAGCCTTAGGCTTGTTGCCTTTCCGGTTGGACGCAGGCATTTTTGAATGAATGGAATTTTGAATTTTGAATTTTGAATAATAGTTCTTTGAATAGCTAGCCTTAAAAAAGGCTGATTAATTTCTTAGTCACTCTAATATCACTCTTTGTATCACTTAGTCACTCTAATATCACTCTTTGTATAGCCTTGAGAAAGGCTGACTAATTGTTAGTCTTTAAAAAAAACTATTAGTGATTCAGGTAGCCTTGAAAAAGACTGAAGCCTTGAATCAATGAAACTCTAGGTAGCCAGAAAAAATTTCCAGGAGCCTCTCTTCCTCAGAACGCGTTCTGATTGGCTGGTGTTGACATGGATCAAATGAAACAGGTTTTTCAATAGTGTACTATTGAAATAATTCAATGCTTTTGCTCTACACGTTTAAATTGAAAAATTTCGATTCTATTGGTAGTTAGATTATATAAATCCTTTCACAGATCACTGAGCTATGAGCTTTCAAAATACGAGAAAGGCAAACGCGCCTTATGAATTTCCTCTTTGATACTCGTTTATACCAAACATTTCAGAAAAGTTTAATTTTGAATTATTTGAGACTATGTCACGAAACTGAAAATTTTATCATAAAATTGTGATCATATTTTCGATGGCATGTCGCAAGAATTATGTTGATTCATTATATACAACAGGAGATATTCACGATCAAAAACTTATCACTCTCTCAGAGGGTGAATTTTGAAAAGGTGCCCCATAGTAAAGTAAGTCGTATTCACGACAAAAATTACCGAACAATCAGTTAGATTCATTTGGTTTACAGTTTACGGTAGTTGTTTGACAGTTCAGCAATTACCGAACGATCGGTAATCAATTTAATTACCGCACGTTCAGCTGTTGAGAATTCGGTAAAAAATTACCGCATTCTGCGAAATTTTCTAAGTGTGTGGTAGAATGAAAATTGGTCAAAGTTTGACAAGAAGGTTTTAATTCTACCATGGTTCTACTGCATACTCTTGGAATAAGGTAAACCATCAATGGATGAAATCTGAGTTTTTTTTCTTTTTGAAAGCGTCTTTTTTTTAGGATTGCTATGGAGATGGAAACCAACAAAGTTCTGAAACTATATTCCAATGCAGAACTTTGTCATCTGCATACCTTGCTGCAGATTTTTAGTGTACAAAATAATAATGTTCTTACTATCAATCAATTTGATTGTAAATAAAAATATTATTTTAAATAATCGTGGAAAATTATTTTGAAAACATTACTTTTACAGACAATAAATGACAAAAAACAGAAGCACTGGACGTTTTTACTTTTTACTATGATAGTTGAATATAGAACTAATTGGATTAATTATAGCTTCGTTGGAAAGTCTGAATGTTACAGGAAGTTGATCTGAGTCAAAGTCAGCATATGTAATCGGTTCACTACAAATGTGACTTTGATCCGTTAGAACCAGATCAATTGTAGACTGGGTTTTCACGGAAGAGAAACAAGTAGGATTACTGGGATGAAGAACTGGCTGGTTAAGCTGAGAGTTGATTATGAAGTATTCTACCATTGCTGTTATTTTGCCCACAATTCCACTGGACATGCTTAGCATTTAAGTCCCCTATTACGAAAAATTTCGGTCGATATCTTGTGAGTTTTTGCAAATCGCCTTTAAAGATTTGTAATTGTTCGCCGGTGCATTGGAATGGCAAATATGCTCCAGCGATGAAATAAATTCCATGAATGGTTTCAACTTTGATTCCCAAGCTTTCAATAACTTTAGTATTGAAAGAAGGTAAAATTCGATGTTTAATTTGCCGTTGGACAAAAATGGCAACTCCACCACCCATTCCAGTAAACCTGTCAAATCGATGAACCACATAATGTGAATTACTTTTCAATTTGACATTTGGTTTAAGAAAAGTTTCTGTCACAATGGCAACATGAATTTTATGAATTTTGAGAAAATTATAAAATTCATCTTCACTCGATTTCAAAGATCGAGCATTCCAATTTAAAATATTCAAATAATTATTTAACATCACTGTTAAATTTTAAATTCATTATAATATTATTTGCAAATTTCCATCCGATTTGAAATGCTTCAAAAAGTGATGAAGTCGAATTTATTTGGATGATCATTTGAAAAAGTTGATCTTGTAGGTAGATCATTTTATTTTCAGTTATATCGCCTAAATCGACTTCATTTAAAGAAGCGAATGGCATTGAAGGAATATTTGTAGGTAGACTGCCATTAGAAGAAGATGATTTGGCCGGTCTACCTATTAATAAATTGTTTTCGTTAGAAGATGAACTGCAAGGCGGTCCTGTGTTTTGATTATTTACATTAGAAGAAATAGGTGATAGATTTCTACCTAATATACCAGCATAACTGACATTAGAAGAAGATGATGACGAGGTCGATCTACCTGTCAATAAATTGTTTTCGTTAGAAGACGAATTCGTAGGCGTACCTGTTTTTTGTTTTAAATTCGAAGAAATAGGTGCCTTAGAAGAATTAGGCGTGGCATTTGCAACGGTTTTTTGATTTACAGGTATGTTCTGTAAATTTAAGGTCGTTGATTTGACTTGTTGTCTAAGCGAACGAGCGTTTAAAAGTTTTTCCCTGACAGGACATTTCAAATAATTGGATTTATGATTTCCATCGCAATTTGAACATGAAAATTTATCAGTGGTTTCATTCATTGGACAAACGTCTTTCGAATGCAATTTACCACAATTCAAACACCGTATATCCATATGACAATTTTTGGTTCCATGACCGAAGCCTTGGCAACGACGACATTGCGTTAAGTTTGCAATACGATTATGCCGTTTATAATGTCCCCAATGAATTTTAATGTGGGAAATGAAACGTACTTTTTCTAAAGTTTTTAAATTGTTTACATCACTTCGATTGAAGTGTATTAGGTAAAGTTCATGGGAAATTCCAGAGCGTGGTTTAGAAGTACCATTCACTCTTTTTTTCATAAGTATTACTTGGGAAGGGGCAAAACCAAGCAATTCTTTTAGTTCATTTTTATTTTCATCAATACTTTGATCATTTGATAAGCCTTTCAAGACAGCCTTGAAGGGTCTGCCTGATTTTATATCATATGAATAAAATTTATGAAGTTTCTCGGACAAATATCGAATAAGACGTTCGTAATCTTCCAATCCATCAACCAAGACTCGACATTCTCCTCTTCGTCCGATTTGAAATGAGACTTTTACTTCCGGGAGAAAAGTAGAAAGCTCAGTACGGAATGCTTTGAAGTCGGAAATCATCACCGTCACTGGTGGCATAGATTGTTGTTTCTTCCCAGAACGATTCAGGAAGAATCTCGTAAATATTGTTAGACGGTATAGGATCAACGGAAGGGAAATCCGTCCGTTGTCTTTTATTTTTAAGTTCAGATTCTATAAGATCGTGAATGTTATTAGAAAAATGTTAAATAACGGATTGTGATTTATTCCGTATTGAATTATTTTTAGCCTTAGGCTTGTTGCCTTTCCGGTTGGACGCAGGCATTTTTGAATGAATGGAATTTTGAATTTTGAATAATAGTTCTTTGAATAGCTAGCCTTAAAAAAGGCTGATTAATTCCTTAGTCACTCTAATATCACTCTTTGTATCACTTAGTCACTCTAATATCACTCTTTGTATCACTTAGTCACTCTAATATCACTCTTTGTATAGCCTTGAGAAAGGCTGACTAATTGTTAGTCTTTAAAAAAACTATTAGTGATTCAGGTAGCCTTGAAAAAGACTGAAGCCTTGAATCAATGAAACTCTAGGTAGCCAGAAAAAATTTCCAGGAGCCTCTCTTCCTCAGAACGCGTTCTGATTGGCTGGTGTTGACATGGATCAAATGAAACAGGTTTTTCAATAGTGTACTATTGAAATAATTCAATGCTTTTGCTCTACACGTTTAAACTGAAAAATTTCGATTCTATTGGTAGTTAGATTATATAAATCCTTTCACAGATCACTGAGCTATGAGCTTTCAAAATACGAGAAAGGCAAACGCGCCTTATGAATTTCCTCTTTGATACTCGTTTATACCAAACATTTCAGAAAAGTTTAATTTTGAATTATTTGAGACTATGTCACGAAACTGAAAATTTTATCATAAAATTGTGATCATATTTTCGATGGCATGTCGCAAGAATTATGTTGATTCATTATATACAACAGGAGATATTCACGATCAAAAACTTATCACTCTCTCAGAGGGTGAATTTTGAAAAGGTGCCCCATAGTAAAGTAAGTCGTATTCACGACAAAAATTACCGAACAATCAGTTAGATTCATTTTATTTACAGTTTACGGTAGTTGTTTGACAGTTCAGCAATTACCGAACGATCGGTAATCAATTTAATTACCGCACGTTCAGCTGTTGAGAATTCGGTAAAAAATTACCGCATTCTGCGAAATTTTCTAAGTGTGTGGTAGAATGAAAATTGGTCAAAGTTTGACAAGAAGGTTTTAATTCTACCATGGTTCTACTGCATACTCTTGGAATAAGGTAAACCATCAATGGATGAAATCTGAGTTTTTTTTCTTTTTGAAAGCGTCTTTTTTTTAGGATTGCTATGGAGATGGAAACCAACAAAGTTCTGAAACTATATTCCAATGCAGAACTTTGTCATCTGCATACCTTGCTGCAGATTTTTAGTGTACAAAATAATAATGTTCTTACTATCAATCAATTTGATTGTAAATAAAAATATTATTTTAAATAATCGTGGAAAATTATTTTGAAAACATTACTTTTACAGACAATAAATGACAAAAACAGAAGCACTGGACGTTTTTACTTTATCCGAATTTAACTTTTCTTAGTTTGCTTTGTTGATTTTATTGTGAAATCGTTTGGAAAAGTAATAACAGTTTTCAAGAGTGAAATAATTTTCATTTGAATGGAAACGTAAAAGTCGTGTATCCCACAGCAAACAATATCTTATAAGAAATTGATACTTTCAACTTTAAAGTTTTCTTATATTTTCTTGTATTTCTTATTTGCCAACCAATTCCACCGCGGAAACAATCGACTCTCATACCATGTTCACTTTAGGGCTGATATCACTTGATATACCGAGATGATATGCATATCATGTCGAAGTGTTCACATATGATCGAAATGATATCGTTTGACAATCAATGTATTATATTGAATGTTCTCATTTGAAATAAGATCACCTTTCTCTATTAAAATTGAATCAATAATTGAAGTCTTGCATTTTATGGTCTCCGAACGCCAGGGGTGGAATCATGTAAGGTGATTATCACCAGGTGACTATCACTTTTGAAAATTTGGAATCATGTAAGGTGATAATCACCCACTTCTGTCAACACTGCGAGAGGGCTCACTTAGCGCTTATATTTTGGAATCACGTAAGGTGATTGTCACCACTTAATCATCACCTTTATGTCAAAACACCGGTGATAGCTTTTTTGTTGTCACTTATCAGAATAATTCCTTTTGTATTTTTGCGTTCTTACAATATAGAAAATGAGTGCTGCTAAAAGGTGATATAAATTCGTTATTACTAAACATAGATAGGATGTTTATGTTTAATAACAGTGAGATTTTATATTTTGTGTTGCTAAACAAAAACAGTCGGAATCTAACCGCTCCAGATGAAGTGCAGACATGTAAATTTGATTGCACTGCCGTCGATTGCATCCACATATTCTTTTAAAATTGTTCGATAAATGAAATTCCTGCGATGTGTACGAAATAACAACTTCAATTGAATATCGTATAGCAAAGTGCAGCTCATATTATAATATTGATGTTTCGATGAACCCGTGAATGAAAAGCATTTCCCGTAAATCCTCAATGATTTCATTTATTTACTGTCGCACAAGGAAAATGAGTTCAGGCTACAACTATGGTTTAAAAAGGAAATTGCTTGTTTATTGTAATGCAAGAAGTAATGTTACTTCGAACGATAACGAACTTCTTAGACCATTCATTTTTAGCGCTGCACTGGTGCAGTGTAGTACCGACTATACTCGTTTTAACTCATCCTTTTTTGCCCTACACCGGTAGTGCCACCGTTGAATACGAAAACGATTTTAGTTTTTGCATTACACATAATTGTATTCGAAATTAATGTTGTATACCTTTCTTGAATGCATTGTGAGTGTTTTTACTAATACACATTTAATGTTTTTTGTTATTTTTTTGTACTTAATTAACAAAAAAAAACATTACATATGTATAATAAGATTTTTAATCTTTACGAAACAAAAACACGATTTTCAAAATTATATAAAAATAAATCGTTCAGAAAAAACATTTTGTCAACTTTAACGAACACTTTTGCATATCAAAATAAACACGAAAAACAAATCTAGTGTAACATATGAAACAAGCGTATGAACAACTAATTTCTTTATGAACCTTTCTGACAGCTCACTTACAATCACAAATGCTCATTCGCCTTTCGGAAATTAGTTTGTTTTCATTATGAATCACCTACCTTCAAGTAGTTTTAAGTACGACTCAGACGACCAGTCAACTTCCGTTAATGGGCGGAAAAACATTCTGTGAGGTTGACGTAGCATGTTAAAAAAAATCAATTCTAGTATTACATGACATTATATGACCGTATGACCTATTCATGTATTTTTAAGCCAGTTTGTCAGCGTTGTTAACATTATGTGGTTTATTAAAAATTATGAAGCTTGTGCTAGAACATGGGTAGATTAATGAAAAGAATTGAAAATTAAACTTTCAGATTTTTGAATATTATGTGGGTATACGCCACTTTCATATATTACTCTTTCTAATTTCAACGGTATACGCCATTTTCATATTTAACTTCTGAACGATTGACGTTTCTTGACAGGTGATATATGGGTGAAGTTAGCTCAATCACCGGTGATGGTGATCAGAGATGCCATTTATACAGATTAATCTGTATTATACAGATTTTTACACCCTCATACAGATTACAGATTTTATACAGATTCCCCAAATTTAATACAGATTTATACAGATTTCACAAAAAGTTTTAAAGAAAAATTAAACTGCTTTCGTCTGAGCTATCTTTTAGCATTTGATTGCAGTGACGAGATGAAAGTTTATTATTCAACGGACAAATCACAAATTGAAGTAAAAATTTGTGTGTAGATATTTGATGATCAACATTTAGACAGAATGAGTACGAGAAAGCATAGCCAAAGCGAGTAATGCACTTACAGTAAATTGAAAGGACCTTGTCAGAGGTAAAGCTGAGCAGATTTATCGCTTGCACTCTAACATGTCCCCTTTTGCTTGCTGAATTAGCAGGGCCTTTTGGCTTGCTGATATTAGCAGACCAACAGAGAGAAGCATACTCCTCTTTTGGTCTGCTAATGTCATCCACCAGCTCGGTTCAGCTTCTTGCGTTTATTGCGTTTGCTTGCATATTAAGCCAACTTTTAAATCTAGAAAAGTATATGGAATTGAAATTTAATTGTGGTTGAAAAAACATTCATATTAAATTCCGTCTTTACATATTTTCATGAACTACGAAGATATGAAAAATAAATGCTCAATGAAACTCTCATTCTTTAATCTTTAATCTGTTGAGAAATTTTATTTTAGTAGTGAATACAGATAAATACAGATTTTTTATACAGGGTAATACAGATTTTCTCTGAAAATATCTGGCATCTCTGATGGTGATAGTAAAAGTGATCACCTTCGGTGATTCCAAACATTCTGGTGATCACCTCTTTATCACCAGGAGGTGATAGTCACTTATCACCTAACATGATTCCACCCCAGTATTCGTTGAAAAATTCGAAATTATAATGAGTGTTTATTGTCACTCTCAAAGTGACGTTCATAAATGAGTGCGTTCAATGCCATTATCCGTGTTGCTAGTTGCGATTTTTGACAACTCGACATGATATCGTACATGATATCCCGGATATCATGCCAAAATGATAATACGCGTTGACATCAAATTGTATGGGATATCAAGTGATATTGCACATGATATCATCGGATATCAAGTATATCCGTATATCACTATTAAGGTAGCGCTTCGCCGTGGTCACGGGAGTTCGCTGCCTATCCCGGGGTTTCACGCACTTTACCCAAAATTGTGAGAAAACGGGGAAGAAAACGGAAATTCCAAGAACATACGATTCTAGATAATTAATTTTTCTATCGATTCGTATATAAATTGTGCCTGATAAACATTTTTATCGAAAGATTTCGTGCGAGTTATAAAAATAAATGAGTTTTTCCTTATTCTTTCGCACGCACACAATGTCAACGCATGCATTGGGGTGTGCAAAATGCTACATGCGGTAAACGCTAACAACATTTCTTTTGTTTTCGTTGTCCGTTCTCTCTGCGTAAACGTTGAATATAGATGAGTAGAAAATGTAAGTAAGTGTTACTACTTTGTAAAAAAATTTCTATTCATGTTTCAGTAGAACCAGAAATCAGTAATGATTTTCATCGCTACTAGCTTTGACGCTTTGTTGAAAACGTAGCACATCCCTACATATGCGAGTTGTTTATAGCGAGAAAAGGAAAAAAGAAAACCAAATTTTAACAAAACTCACACGAAATCTCGCGAAAGAAAAGCTTTCTAACTGATATTTTTCGCCAAATGCATAGTAAAATCATTTACCTACAATCGTATGTTTTTTATTTTTCGTTAATCGGGTTAGTATTTTAGAAATTTGCAATTTAGGGTGAAATTTCAGCGACAAAGCAAGAGGAAGCTGTGAGTTGTCTTGCTTCGGCCTGACCACGGCGAAGCGCTACCTTAAATAGCCATTTAATAGAACCAAAAATTCTTATAGCTTTATATCTGCAATCTGGAAGCTCATCTGTTGTAAATCAATCATAATTTAGCTTACATAATGCACACATAAATAAGCATGATCCATGAATCTAGCCGTATATTTTGCCCAAATCGGTCCTAATTCAGTCTCAAGGGCAAATCAAAACTCGAAAAAACTGTCGAAATTACAATGGTTAGATGCAAAGCCTCCCTGATGAATCGGGTGAAAGTGCTGATCGGTTTATAATATAATTATTATAAATATAATAACAAGTATGCGAAAGAAAAACAAATTAAAATTTGAACAAATATATTTTTAGTTTTATTAAATAAATGATTTTTATCTTCACTGTTATTTTGTATTTTCTTCTTTCAATGTTCCAACGAAATTTCAAAAAAAAATCAAGTGTCATTGAAATGTTTAAAAATGGAACTTGAGCATAATTAGTTTTTTTTTATTGTAGATCATTTGCATTTTAAATAATTTTCATTTCCAGCTGTATAATTTCAATATTGATTCATATTAATATCATTTGCATTAAAAGGACTACGTAATACAAAAACTCAATGAAAATCTTAATATCATCCTACAATGGGTGTAGATTAAATTCATTCGGTTTATGGCATGCGGTTATATGTACGAACATCATACACACTACAAAATGAATAGTATTTCCTATATGGCTGCTGTGATGACTAATTCAAGAATCATCTACATTTTGAAATCTGTCAATATACAAGTTTATGTGTTTCAAACCAATTTTCAGTGATATTCATACAAATCCGTTTTATTTTGACAGAGGGGAAATTGAATGGCCGACTTATTAAAACCATCTGAAAGTCGTTGTGGGAATCAAGTCAAATATGGATAGAAATGCTTAGTGTGACCACAGTGTGGAACACAACAGTTCATTCTTCTCGTAAAACTAAACACTCTTTCGAGTTTACACTAATCTAACAAATCTTGTTTATTCACTTAAATTCACTTTAAAAAAACGGCTTGATACTGATTTTAATTACACAGTGCTGCCACTATAAACATTTATTACAAATGAAATTGAAAAAAAGTGAAACATTCTCTGAAAATTTTCATTTTCATTGGTGAGCTAAAATTATACATTTCAATAAACTTGGTTTTTCACCGTCACTGCTAACCTCAATCGGATGAACACATTTTGACGTCGTCGTTTTGACAGTCCAGCAGTACTGTTTGTAAACAGAATTTTTTTTGTTTGTCTGTTGACAAAAAGGATGAGATCATTTACGGTGCATATCGCCTACATAGAGTATTAAAACATTTGTTCACGATTGGATACGGTATGTTTTTCAGATTTATTAAATAAAAGTGACTAGTTGCAAAGTGTAAAGACGATAGCTTAAGGTGTGTTCTTCGATTTTTGTTTAAGCTTGTTTGTAAACAGTACCGCTGAATTGTCAAAGATGAATCTTTATTCACTTGTGACGTCACGATAAAAAATCTATTGAGCGGGTAGCAACAACAAAAGCAGCCAATCAGAAACTGGTCCATTTTGGAACAAAAGCAGCCCCCCCAGTTGTCAGGTCGTGTCTTAGATTTTCACATGCGCATACAGATTTAATGCAATTTTCCTTAATTAAATACAGATTTCATAAACAGTAAAAGAAGAGAAGATTAAACTTTTTAGTCTAATCTATCTATTAGTATTTGATTGGCACGTTGTCGTAAAGCTGAATTACCAGTAGCGACACCTGACAATGAATTATGGAACCCAAAAAAGGCGGATTCTTTCGAAAATTTTCATATCGGCAGTCGTGATTTGCAACGTTTTTATCGTTTGTTCAATAGTACAAATAGATATCAATGATTACTACTATTTTTGTTAGTGTAAACTACGATTAAACATGGAAAATCTTCAGAAATGTGTGAAATTCTCTAAGGTTAGATTTTTTCGGATCAACATGTTTTTAAACAGAAACCAGTGTAATGTTGATTTCTCGAGTAATAGAATGTATAGCGATCGAGTACTATTTATTTTCGATACTTTATTTGTTATTTCCAATTATTTGGAAAATGGTATCAAACCAAGTTTAATGCTCTATTCTGAATAAACGATAAATCACAGACTAACAGACATGACAGTATGAGTAAATTCTTATAAAAATAATTTTTCGTGATGCACTAGTTCCACCTATATTGTACTGCGCGAACTATTTACTATCTGTACACCCCTTGTGGTATGTAAAAGTTTTTTTTACTAGTTGGTTTCCCCTCGTTTGTCAACAGCGATCAGCTGCTTGCAGGGATGCCTGATTTCATCGAAATATTCGAAAAGGAATCGTCACAATAAGTTATTGGATTACGTTGATAATATATTTAACTTTTTCGCGATGTTGGAAGGTAACCATTTATTTGACTCAACGTTGCTCATCTAGACTATTTTTTATTGTGTTGGTAATTTTCACCCGAAATTAAGTGGCGGCAGACCAGAAGCAAGTAAATATTGTAACAAAACAGGTTCGATTTTGTATTTCGTTGGAAAATGAGAAGTAGGCACAATTATGTATATGGTTTTGGCAATATGTATTAAATCTGTATCCTGCATGAAATTCGCATGGACGTATACAAATTAATACATTACTGGTGATTCTGTATAAATGGCAACTCTGTTGGTAAATGAAAAAAATAAACACAGTCTAGATGACAGACAGGATGTTTTTGATAGGGTAACGTGGCGCCATCATGACGCATGTGAGTACTGTCCCAAATAAAGGAATATTCGAAATGACCGTTAAAATGATTGAAGAATTTAATTTGAGTGTCCTGTCTGTTAGTCTGTGGATAAATTTCGCACAATGAATTAAGATCAACATTACTACCTCAGAGTACAAACTTTTTCTTTAACTTCAACTATGATTTTTCATATGAATTTGACGTTTTTATAAAAAAAAAAAACGTTGAAAAGGTGGAGTAATGGCACGTTGTAGCAAAGCTGATTTACCGGTTGCGACACCTGCCAATGAAAAATGGAACCAAGAAAAGGAGGATTCTTTCGGAAATTTTCATATCAGCAGTAGTGATTTGCAACATTTTTATGGTTTATTCAATAGTACAAATAGATTTCAGCTATAAAAGTACACTCGGAGTAGAAGAAAATCGATTTCAAAGTGATTACTACTACTTTTGTTAGTGTAAACTACGATTAAACATGGAAAATCTTCAGAAATGTGTGAAATTCTCTAAGGTTAGATTTTTTTCGGATCAACATTTTTTTAAACAGAAACCAGTGTAATGTTGATTTCTCGAGTACTAGAATGTATAGCAATCAAGTACTATTCATTTTGGATACTTTATTTGTTATTTCCAGGCATTTGCAAAATGGCATCAAACCAAGTTTAATGCTATATTCTGAATAAACGGTAGATTTCGCACAATGAACTAAGATCAACATTACCACCTCAGAGTAAAAACTTTTTCTTTAACTTCTACTATGATTTTTCAGATAAATTTGCCCGTTTTCATAAGAAATCGTTGAAAAGGTGGAGTAATTAGAAATTTTCCTACCGATTTGACAGCTCTTGCTGAAAGTATCATCTCCAACCCATACACAACCTGACAGAAATGAACCTGTTTCATATATGTTCCACTGAATTCAGAATGGCGCTAGAGTACCTAAACAATACGAGTGCAATGAATTACGAAACAAAAACATTACAAGATATTATTTTTACGTTTCGTCTTTGACTCATCAGTGCAGAGCAGTTCAAATTGAACAGCTTAGTGCTAAACTCGGCAGTTCAATTTGAACCGCTAAGCAGACGTGAAGTTTCTGCTACTTACAGAACACTTTTTGTTTTGCAACGGAGTGCAATGTCTTTTCTGACGTGCCGAACGAAAACGTGTTTTCGACTATTTCTGGCCGATGCAGGTATGGTCATTTAGGGGTTAGCCAAATTTTGTGCTAGGGCACATAACCGTTTTTATTATTTTTACGTTTCGTCTTTGACTCATCAGTGCAGAGCAGTTCAAATTGAACTGCTTAGTGCTAAACTCGGCAGTTCAATTTGAACCGCTAAGCAGACGTAAAGTTTCTGCTACTTACAGAACACTTTTTGTTTTGCAACGGAGTGCAATGTCTTTTCTGACGTGCCGAACGAAAACGTGTTTTCGACTATTTCTGGCCGATGCAGGTATGGTCATTTAGGGGTTAGCCAAATTTTGTGCTAGGGCACATAACCGTTTTTATTATTTTTACGTTTCGTCTTTGACTCATCAGTGCAGAGCAGTTCAAATTGAACTGCTTAGTGCTAAACTCGGCAATTCAATTTGAACCGCTAAGCAGACGTAAAGTTTCTGCTACTTACAGAACACTTTTTGTTTTGCAACGGAGTGCAATGTCTTTTCTGACGTGCCGAACGAAAACGTGTTTTCGACTATTTCTGGCCGATGCAGGTATGGTCATTTAGGGGTTAGCCAAATTTTGTGCTAGGGCACATAACCGTTTTTATTATTTTTACGTTTCGTCTTTGACTCATCAGTGCAGAGCAGTTCAAATTGAACTGCTTAGTGCTAAACTCGGCAGTTCAATTTGAACCGCTAAGCAGACGTAAAGTTTCTGCTACTTACAGAACACTTTTTGTTTTGCAACGGAGTGCAATGTCTTTTCTGACGTGCCGAACGAAAACGTGTTTTCGACTATTTCTGGCCGATGCAGGTATGGTCATTTAGGGGTTAGCCAAATTTTGTGCTAGGGCACATAACCGTTTTTATTATTTTTACGTTTCGTCTTTGACTCATCAGTGCAGAGCAGTTGCTTAGCGGTTCAAATTGAACTGCCGAGTTTAGCACTAAGCAGTTCAATTTGAACTGCTCTGCACTGATGAGTCAAAGACGAAACGTAAAAATAATAAAAACGGTTATGTGCCCTAGCACAAAATTTGGCTAACCCCTAAATGACCATACCTGCATCGGCCAGAAATAGTCGAAAACACGTTTTCGTTCGGCACGTCAGAAAAGACATTGCACTCCGTTGCAAAACAAAAAGTGTTCTGTAAGTAGCAGAAACTTTACGTCTGCTTAGCGGTTCAAATTGAACTGCCGAGTTTAGCACTAAGCAGTTCAATTTGAACTGCTCTGCACTGATGAGTCAAAGACGAAACGTAAAAATAATAAAAACGGTTATGTGCCCTAGCACAAAATTTGGCTAACCCCTAAATGACCATACCTGCATCGGCCAGAAATAGTCGAAAACACGTTTTCGTTCGGCACGTCAGAAAAGACATTGCACTCCGTTGCAAAACAAAAAGTGTTCTGTAAGTAGCAGAAACTTTACGTCTGCTTAGCGGTTCAAATTGAACTGCCGAGTTTAGCACTAAGCAGTTCAATTTGAACTGCTCTGCACTGATGAGGCAAAGACGAAACGTAAAAATAATAAAAACGGTTATGTGCCCTAGCACAAAATTTGGCTAACCCCTAAATGACCATACCTGCATCGGCCAGAAATAGTCGAAAACACGTTTTCGTTCGGCACGTCAGAAAAGACATTGCACTCCGTTGCAAAACAAAAAGTGTTCTGTAAGTAGCAGAAACTTTACGTCTGCTTAGCGGTTCAAATTGAATTGCCGAGTTTAGCACTAAGCAGTTCAATTTGAACTGCTCTGCACTGATGAGTCAAAGACGAAACGTAAAAATAATAAAAACGGTTATGTGCCCTAGCACAAAATTTGGCTAACCCCTAAATGACCATACCTGCATCGGCCAGAAATAGTCGAAAACACGTTTTCGTTCGGCACGTCAGAAAAGACATTGCACTCCGTTGCAAAACAAAAAGTGTTCTGTAAGTAGCAGAAACTTTACGTCTGCTTAGCGGTTCAAATTGAACTGCCGAGTTTAGCACTAAGCAGTTCAATTTGAACTGCTCTGCACTGATGAGTCAAAGACGAAACGTAAAAATAATAAAAACGAAAAAATAGTAATAAAAACGGTTATGTGCCCTAGCACAAAATTTGGCTAACCCCTAAATGATTACAAGATAAACCAGTACTTTATTACGTTATTTACGGTCACTGTGTATGCGTCCAGCATTTTTAAAAGGAGCGTAATTTTTATATTGTGACTCACGCAAGAACTCCTGAATAAAATGAAAATATAGAGACTTTTTCCAACAGCGCTGCATAGCAATAAACTCATCACTAACACACGTCATAAATCTCCAAACATGCGTATTTGTAATCTTTCTATATTTTAATTCACTTTGCCCGACGTCTTTCCAAGTAAACACGACGCATTATAATTTTGTATTAATTCAGCTTTTAAAATTCGCGTAAAATTTGATTAAATGCAGCGGAGTTGTACATGTTTTTAAAATGTTATTATAAAGCGGAAAAGGGCGTTTATTAGACTCTTATAGGATTATTAC
Source organism: Malaya genurostris (assembly GCF_030247185.1). Classification (NCBI taxonomy): domain Eukaryota; kingdom Metazoa; phylum Arthropoda; class Insecta; order Diptera; family Culicidae; genus Malaya; species Malaya genurostris. Next base: position 135,725,206 of record NC_080572.1, on the reverse strand, counting down.
TCTTATAGTTACTATTAAAGTTTCGTTGCTCCAAAATATAGCATTGAATGTCGATATATAGCACGGCGGAAGGTTGTTGTAAAATTATGCTCAGTTACATTTTGAATGCAAATTTAATGCACATTGCTTTGAAGTATGTAGGATTAGTGCAATTATACATTAACAATGTAAAAATAGAGTTGTAAATGTGCAGTGATATAATGCATATGGTTACTTGGGTTCTCTTTGTTAAGAAAAGATAACTATTTATAATAATTGATAGAGTTAGAAATGAAGTGTTTTTTGAAATGTGGTGAGTGACTAAAGGTCACCTAACGTATTTAGTCGTATCAATAAAAACGCAAGGAATTATTAGCCATTGGTAGGAATATTCGTTATCATTGGATGATCTTCTAACGACACGGATAAAAATAAGGGAACGGTAGATTTAATCTTGGTTTGCAAATTACTAGTATTGTTCTTCAAGATTCATTGTTCATCACGCAGAAAAATTTATTTTAAATTTTAATATATTACACTTTGAATTCAAAGATATTTTATTTTGAATCAGCGCTTATTTTCATTTTCCTTTGATTCAAATACATTTGATATTTACTTCAAAGCAAATTATTTTTATTTCTACGCACACAGAAATAAACAAAATAAACATTAAATTCAAATATATTGTGTTTTGAATTCAAATATATTTTATTTCCACCTGAATTTCATTTCACTTAGAATCAAATACAATTGTTATTTGATTCAAACAAAATAATTTTGTTTCTAAAATCATTTCACTTTGATTTAAATACAATTGTTATTTGATTCAAAGCAAATTAGTTTTGTTTCTAAAATCAGGCTTTCGGGCGACAGTGTGTAGATTCAATGATGTTTTTTTTAATTCAATAAATTGTTATTTGAAAAGAATTTTTGACTAATTATTGTAAATTAATTTTTTATTTATTATTGAATGCATTTTGTGCGCTCAGTTGAGTACGGTTGCGGTATTGACTCCTCTGATTCCTATCGTTCAATAATTTCCAAAAGCTCTACTGTGAAACCGCTGTCTGGAATGAATACAAATGTTAGATAAGAATTCATAACCTACCTATCCTATGAAAGCACTCACTATCAGGGATGTCAGGTTCACAGATTAATCTGTGTTTCACAGATTTTGAGTTTTGTGCACAGATTTGAAAACTGACACAGATTTTCACAGATTTCTGAGAATGATCACAGATTTTCACAGATTCTTGAATAAATCACAGATTTTCACAGATTTTGGAAATGGAGTACAGTTCACCAGGTGGAAATGGAGTACAGTTCACCAGGAAAAAGGTACAGAGCGTGGTAGTAGTGAGACCCTTTTTTTTTTTTTTGCTCGCTAAACGGAATTCGATGTGCTGAAATAGTACGGAAAATGGATGGTGAGACCTTTTTTTTTTTTTTTTTTGCTCACCAAATTTGTTTTTGAACTGCTATGGGGGTACGGAAAACGGTCACAGATTTTCACAGACAGGTTTTGGGTTTCAACACAGATTTTTGAAAAAATGACCTGGCATCTCTGCTCACTATAGTATCGCACAATTCGATCGATTTCAATCTTAGCCAAAGTTGTGTTAAATTTCATAAAATCAGCCAGTACAAACGTTTGATTCAATGAAAATGTTTTAGAATCAATAATCTCTGGCATTTGATTCAAGGACGAAAAGTTTCAATCCAAGAATTTGAATCTAAGACTAAGTACATTTAATTCAATTAAACTCAAGCGTCAACATATTATCTTATTCGAATCTATTCAACGACATATTTGATTCAAATACATTTAATGTACTGTAACAAGCATTTGAATCAAATACATTTTTGATTTGTTTCAATAAAATTTGGATATTTGAATCCATATCTCAATATATTTGAATCTAATATACTTTGCCACACTAAATTTGATTCAAAAAGTGTTTTATTAGATTTAAATTTTAGTTCAAAAATTGTTTTATTTGATTCAAAAAATTGTTTGAAGTTGACTTAAAGAGTCAATATATTAGAATCTAATGTGTTCTATTTCCCTGCGTGATTGAAATGTGATGAAAAATTATATTTACACTAAACCATAGTAACTTATCATCATAATTTTTTTTATTATTGTCAAAAAATGCCAGCAAAATTTATTTTCCTTATTTAAATTTAAAAATTTAAGCCGCAAATTGTCTCAAAACAGATACGTTATTTTCAAATGTTATTCCATTTACGACGTCATCCCCCTTGTGAGGAATTCTGGCAACCGTCAGAAGGCTGGCTGCATTCACGACGTAAAATACACTGGTGGCGTCATAAGACAGTTTTGGTTGTGTTGGTAATTTTCTCACGAAATTAAGTATGGCGCGCCGGGATTCAAGCATGTAAACATAAACAAACGACCATTTCAGATCGGGATTTCACTTCTAAGTAACTCCAGTTGTCGCGCAGCCTGGCGAATCTTTGGCAATCATTGAAAATGTGGACATTTTTTCTTCAAGAGCTTGCAAGGTAACGTCGAAATATAGAAAATTTTACACACATCCGATTCTGTTCATTTCGTCGGAGGAAGGATTTGGCGGATCGCACTGTGGTATCTATTACAGTTATTATGAATAATGGAGTGATTGTGCTGTGGGTGGCATTTCAAATGCAGGTGATGAAAACGATTGAAACATCCCGGCACAAAACACCGCATTTCACTGTCAATATTTTCGCAAACAGAACCAACTCTAAATATTTTCATAAAAGCAACTCCCGAAACGTCATTTGTTTATGTTTTTTCTTCTTCACGTCTCTCTGTTATTCCAAATTAAAATGACAACCGCACTAACACATAGAAAAACGTGATCACCAGGTATTTTACATCGTGGGCTGCATTCCGGCTGCGGTCAAAATTGTAATTTTTTACATTCGACTTCATTTGATATTCGTCAATCTCTAAACAAGCAGTGCCTCTACATTTCAGTTTTGCGACAATGTGCCAATTGCAGTAACAAGATAAAAGTTTAATTGGCAAATTGTCGCAAAGCTAATTTACCGGTAGGGACACCTGCCAATGAAAAATGGAACCAAGAAAAGGAGGATTCTTTCGGAAATTTTCATATCGGCAGTAGTAATTTGCAACATTTTTGTCGTTTATTCAAGAGTACAAATAGATATTAGCAACAAAAGTACACTCGGAGTAGAAGAAAATCGATTTCAAAGTGATTACTACTACTTTTTTTAGTGTAAACTACGATTAAACATGGAAAATCGTCAGGAATGTGTGAAATTGGGTAAGGTTAGGTTTTTTCGGATCAACATTTTTTTAAAGAGAAACCAGTGTAACGTTGATTTCTCGAGTACTAGAATTAGCGATCGAGTACTATTTATTTTGGATACTTTATTTGTTATTTTCAGGCATTGGAATAATGGTATCAAACCAAGTTTACTGATCTATTCTGAATAAACGGTAGATTTTGCATAATGAACTAAGATCAACATTACCAACTCAGAGTAAAAACTTTTTCTTCAACTTTTACTATGGTTTTTCAGATGAATTTGCCCGTTTTCTAAATAAATCGTTGAAAAAATGGAGTAATTAGAAATTTTCCTACCGATTTGACAGCTCTTGCTGAAAGTATCATCTCTAAACAAGCAGCTCTTCTACATTTCAGTTTAGTGACAATATGCCAATAATCAACGGAAATAACAAATGAAGACGAACATTAGAAAAGGTCCCAAGTGCAAATGACAGTTACTCTTTGTTTACTTTCTCTTTCGAGTATTACGGTCCAATCAGCAATTCTTCCATCTAAGGGCATATTCAGGAGTGTTCTAGTTCTCGATGCATAATTTATGTCAGTTTTAAAATTTAAATTTAGAAATTATAACAAAATAAACTGGCAGCCCCAGCAGCGTTTCATCTGTGTTTCAAATATAGAAAAAATAGAACGGCAATGTATACCAGTTTTAAATTTGACAGTAGAACTGGTCGAATAAATAAAACTAAAACGGATTGCTGGGGATACGTTTGTTTCAGTTTCATTTACATTATAGACCACCCATATGAATCTTGCAGCTGCTGAATTTGCTCTAACACTTCACATAGGATAAAAGTAAAAAACATCAACTTTAAATATGTACAATTGAAATTGTTTTAAATTACTGGAATTAGCCGTAATAACTGAAAGAGAAAGTAAACCAAGAGAAACTATCATTTGCACTCGGGACATTTTCTAATGTTCTTCGAGAAATTGTAATGGAAATTTTTTTTGCAGATATTTGATGATGACCACTGAAATACATTTTATGTTATAATTTGACGTTGCATGTTGGGAGTTGGAATTCCATGAGTTTAAAATTATGAAATCAACATTTTCAAATTAGATAAGTGTATGGAATTACAATTCAATTGTTGTTGATAAAATAAATATGAAGAATAAATGCTGATTGAATTTACCATTTATAACCACAATAAATATGAAGAATAAATACTGATTGAATTTACCATTTATAACCACAATCTACTAAAATAACATCTTTTAACATAATTTTATTGTTAAAATTCCGTTTTATTAGTGAATACAAACAAATACAGATATTTTATACAGAACAAATCAGATTTTCAATAAAATTTTCTGGCATCTCCGAAGTGAGCCATTCCCAAGTAACATTTTTAATATTATTAAATACTTGTAGCTGTCTTCAATGCTATATAATAAATCTTGCAATAAAACTTTGAACTCCACGAAAACCTACTGAAAACCTCTATAAGAGCATGTTCCTGCAAAGTGGACCATTCTTCATAAGGTTTATAAATCAAAATGAAGAATCAGCATAAACCTGCTTTAAAACTCCAAATTCAAGAAAATTTTGAAACCAGCTTTACGATCAACATTAAATTTCTTTGGATGGAATGAATTCCGCTATGAATAAACTGTCGTTTTGATGATATTTTTCTTGACTATGTGTGTCATGTCTACTTTGAATGCAATCAGTAAGAATATATTATATTTTAATTACGAGTTTGAGACCTTTTCCGAACGTAAAAATTTTATGCGCTTTTATTTTTATCGTGAATGTAAGGATAAAAATAAGAATTATAACTAATCGCCTTGAAATAAATACGGTTTTTGCGAAAGTCTCCATGATTTATGAAAATTATTTTTTGTGATTCATCGTCATTTTTGTATAAAACTATTCTGTGGCGATAAAACTTGTGCATACGATCTGAAAATGAATCATGAAAGTCCAACATATTTCCTCGTTTTTGCATTTCGAAGTTTATTTGATGTCAATAAATGCTACGGTATAGAACATCATAATGGCGGCCATGAAATTTCGTTTAATGCAAATTACACTTAACCTAAGAAGCAATAAATCAAATAGCCTACAACTAATGTGTCATAAATGTACTTTAGAACCCTCAAATATACACTGAGTGAAATTGTCATAGAATGAACACGCACACACACAAAACTAGATTTATGAAAGAATTTAACTGGCAATAATGTTTTAAAGAAAATGTTTGAAAGCAATCACGCAGGGAAATAGAACACATTAGATTCTAATATATTGAGTCTTTAAGTCAACTTCAAACAATTTTTTGAATCAAATAAAACAATTTTTGAACTGAAATTTAAATCTAATAAAACACTTTTTGAATCAAATTTAGTGTGGCAAAGTATATTAGATTCAAATATATTGAGATATGGATTCAAATTTCCAAATTTTATTGAAACAAATCAAAAATGTATTTGATTCAAATGCTTGTTACAGTACATTAAATGTATTTGAATCAAATATGTCGTTGAATAGATTCGAATAAGATAATATGTTGACGCTTGAGTTTAATTGAATTAAATGTACTTAGTCTTAGATTCAAATTCTTGGATTGAAACTTTTCGTCCTTGAATCAAATGCCAGAGATTATTGATTCTAAAACATTTTCATTGAATCAAACGTTTGTACTGGCAGATTTTATGAAATTTAACACAACTTTGGCTAAGATTGAAATCGATCGAATTGTGCGATACTATAGTGAGTGCTTTCATAGGATAGGTAGGTTATGAATTCTTATCTAACATTTGTATTCATTCCAGACAGCGGTTTCACAGTAGAGCTTTTGGAAATTATTGAACGAAAGGAATCAGAGGAGTCAATACCGCAACCGTACTCAACTGAGCGCACAAAATGCATTCAATAATAAATAAAAAATTAATTTACAATAATTAGTCAAAAATTCTTTTCAAATAACAATTTATTGAATTAAAAAAAACATCATTGAATCTACACACAGTCGCCCGAAAGCCTGATTTTAGAAACAAAACTAATTTGCTTTGAATCAAATAACAATTGTATTTAAATCAAAGTGAAATGATTTTAGAAACAAAATTATTTTGTTTGAATCAAATAACAATTGTATTTGATTCTAAGTGAAATGAAATTCAGGTGGAAATAAAATATATTTGAATTCAAAACACAATATATTTGAATTTAATGTTTATTTTGTTTATTTCTGTGTGCGTAGAAATAAAAATAATTTGCTTTGAAGTAAATATCAAATGTATTTGAATCAAAGGAAAATGAAAATAAGCGCTGATTCAAAATAAAATATCTTTGAATTCAAAGTGTAATATATTAAAATTTAAAATAAATTTTTCTGCGTGATATTAAGAGTGTTTGCATGGTTTTATTCTAGTGCAAATTGTTTTATTTTTATTTTATTTTTAGTTCTGGTAAAGGGTTTTATAGAAGCTTTGAAAACTATGATATTACTGGTTAAAAGAGACACTTATTATAGTTGGCATAAAACAGGTAGTGATTGAAAAATCAATTACAAAACTCCTATAAATTATAATCAAAACCATAAGGCATTCAAATTGTTACTTGGGATTAATTAAGTTTTTTTACCGACACTGCTAACCTCAATCAGATGAACACATTTTGACAGTTCAGCCACAGACTAACAGACATGACAGTATGAGTAAATTCATATAAAAATCATTTTTCGTGATGCACTAGTTCCACCTATATTGTACTGCGCGAACTATTTACTATCGGTACACCCCTTGTGTTACGTAAAAGTTTTTTTTACTGGTTTACCCCTCGTTTGTCAACATCGATCAGCTGCTTGCAGGTTGCCTGATTTCAACTAAATTTAATTTCAAATATTTGATAATGAATCGTCACAATAAATTATTGGATTACGTTGATAATATATTGAACTTTTTTAGCGATGTTGGAAGCTAAACATTTATTTTACTTAACGTTGTTCATCTATACTATTTTTGATTGTGTTGGTAATTTTCACCCGAAATTAAGTGACGGCAGACCAGAAGCAAGTAAATATTGTAACAAAACGGGTTCTATTTTGTATTGCGTTGTAAATGAGAAGTAGCACAATTCTGTATATAGTTTTGGCAATATGTAATTAATCTGTATTCTGCATAAAATTCGCATGGACGTATACAAATCAATACATTACAGGTAATTCTGTATGAATGGCAACTCTGCTGGTAAATGAAAAAAATAAACATAGTCTAGATGACAGACAGGATGTATTTGATAGGGTAACGTGACGCCATCATGACATATGCGAGTACTGTCCCAACTGAAGGAATATTCGAAATGACCTGTCTGTTAGTCTGTGGTGCAGCAGTACTGTTTGTAAGCAGAAGTTTTTTGTTTGTCTGTTGACAAATTGGATGAGACTATTTACGGTCCATATGACCTGAATAGAGTTTTAAAACATTTGTTCATGTTTGGATACGGTTTGTTTTTGAGATTTCTTAAATAAAAGTTACTATAGTTGCAAAGTGTAAAGATGATTGTTTAAGATGTGTTCTTCGATTTTTGTTTGCCCTTGTAAACAGTACCGCTGAACTGTCAAGGATGCTTGTTCATTCGTGACGTCACGATAAAAAATCTAATTTCTAATAAATCTAAGACAAGACCTGACAACTGGCTTCTTATTCTTCCTTCCGAATCATCCTTCTCGTCATTTTCACCCTGTGGAATAAATACCAACGTATCGGCTACAGTGTAGCCATATTTACAGATTTTTTAAAAACAATGCTAGGAAAAAAATATTACATATAATTTTTTAGAATTTAGGTTTTTGATTTGAAATAAACATAAAACATGTTTTGGTGAAAGCATTTCGTTATTATATATTAATGCTTAAAAACAATTAATTGAGCTTTGATGACAAAACACGAAATATCTCTTGTTGAACGCAACATCGAATCCTTTGTTGCCGTATTACCGGATCTTTTGGAAACCGGAAGAAGTCAGGTTTGGATAGAAATGCTTAATGCGATCACAGTGTGGAACACAACAGTTCATTCTTCTCGTGAAACTAAACACACTTTCGAGTTTACAGTAATTTAACAAATATTTTTTGGTTACCTTTAATTCACTAAAAAGAAAAACGGCTTGATGCCTATTTTAATTACACAGTCCTGCCACTATAAACATTTATTACCAATGAGATTGAAAAAAAATGTGAAACATTCTCCGAAAATTTTCATTTTCATTGGTGAGCTAAAATTATACATTTTAATAAATATGTTTTCTGATTTTCTTTATACTTGGCATCATTGCTCGCGTACCCTGCAAAAGTTTTTTCTTTTCGCAATGTGCAGGTGGTAACATCAAAATCAGCCAATCAGAAACTGGTCCATTTTGGAACAAAAGCAGCCCCCCCAGATGTCTGGTCTTGTCTTAGTAATAAATGAATTCTCGGTTAATTTTTCAAAAGGGCGTATGAGCAAGTGACAGTTACTCTTTAATGACTCTCTCTTTCGATTATTGTGATGTGATTGAAAAGTTTTTATTTTATGTCACTATTCTGTTTGAAAGTCGAATATTTCGGGTATCATTTGAGTGATAAACGTGGAATTCGCTTGGTAATTAATAGAAGAGAAATTAAACACAGAGAAACTGCCACTTGCTTATACGCCCTTTTGAAAAATCAACCGAGAATCGGCATTTCGTGCAGAGATGCCAGATCTGGAGATTTGTCTGCACTCTTACCAGCCGCTACCTAATTTTGGGTCAAAACCTATCCAAAATCAACTAAAGTGCATCTCCCCAATTTTGGGTAACGAGTGATGACCTCAAGATTTAGGTAACTGTAAGTTTAGTACAAATGTTATGCCATAACAAAGCACGCTACCCATTTTTACCCATCAACTCAAAGTTTGAGTAGATAACGACCTAATTTTGGGTAGCTTACAGAAGAGCTCGACAATGAGTGATTTCTCCTCAAAAAATAGGTAGAAATGATTTTCAGTGCGCATAGCATTTTTTTCGGATATACAGACTTTTGCAACCCTGTCTGAAGATATTTAAAATTTTTACCTGGCATCTCTGATTCCGTGTTTATTTAGTACAAGCTTATTCTTTCTTTTGTAGTCAATGACATTCACAAAATAAATTCAAGCCTGTGGCTTCTCAAATGATATCGAATTTCGATCAAACGATATAACCTCCGGCATTTCCGTTCCAAACGCTGGTGAATGTCCAACGTTAGTGCAAATCTGTATCCTTCATTGAAATTAGAAAAAAAGAAACGATTCAGGGTTTCGGACAATTGAGCTCAGACAGCAAGTGCGAACAAGTCGGCCATTTTGTCAGACCGGTAGCAACAATAAAGTCTTGAACTTTAAGGACTTCGAAGTTCTAATCCGGTGTTAAAGAAGTTTTTGGGTAGCCGGGTAAAAATTTAATATTTCAGTCATTTTGATCGGTGAGTAATTTCGAGACAGAACAGTATTCTATCTTCATTTTACAAACATAATAGTCATTGTTCAGAATTGAAAAATTCAATGTTGAAAAAGAAAGGGGTTTGTCTGCTTTGTTTATTCCTTGTAGTAAACTATTTCAATCTAAAAGTAACCCCGCCCTCCCTTCAAAATTTTCGTGCGAATACCAATAACAATGCTCATATTTCAAGATAAAGTTTGCACAGATTTTGTTAATTATAATTTTTGTTGAAAATTTGACATCTAGAAATCGAATCATTAAATTGAATATCTTTTATTTTGCCCCGGCTTTAACCGTTATGGATTGTTTATCTGGAATAAATTATGGCGCATACAATTTGAGTACAGTTTAACCCATTATAACCCAGGGGTTCCCAAATTTGAACCAAATGAGCAGATATCATCAATACCATTTTATTTTGTGTTGAAAATGTCTGGAAATGCCGTATCACTATAAAAAATCTTTTCCAAATGAAATTATCCTATGTATGACATACGCTGGGACAATACAGTAGCAACAAAATTATAAGAGAGTGGTATTTATATATACCATTCAATGTCGGAGTTGAAGGCACAATATAAACAAAAATATTTAGTGCATTTTTTCCAAAATATACCTTCGTTTCGGTTTTAAGCGGATTGTTATTGACAATATAATTATTTGTATATATTGTATTGTAAGCCAAAATAAACACTTTCTTTTGTCGATGCCTTTCACACAGCCTTCCTGAGCTCGGTTACCAACCCCGCACACAGGGTCAGAAGGGTTTTCTGACCCGAAGTGGTGAATGACTTTAGGGTTATAACTCGTCTAATCGAAAATAAAAACAATAACTTCATTTACTTCCATTTACTTCCATTTACTCATTTTTAGGAAAATGAATTAGCCTTTTGTATTTGTAGGATATTTGAGATATTTGTACGATTTGTTTGGAGCATGGGAAGGTGGGGGCAAGTGTGTCACAGTCAAAGCAAAGTCCTAGCATTACATTCTTTTTGTGGAAATTGGCCTTTCTGTTTCAACAGACTTCGCAGCCGATTCTTAATGTACAGAATCATTGCATGGCTAGTACTATGGATCCTACTGTGCCACAGCCACCATTTTCAAATAGAATAAGCAATTATCATAAATATACACATTTGGGTTTGTTCATTTAGTTTAATTTCATATTGCTTCTATTTTAATTTCATATTGCTTCTATTTGTCTCATTTATTTATTTGGTTGTGAAATCCAAACAAACCAAATCTTGTAATTAGCAGACAGATAAGATAAGAACGAGATCTTACAAAATAAGTTTTTCTATTGTTCTCCATTTGCTAGGGTTTCATTTTATTGTCAGATCATTGGTTAACCTATTTGTTGAAAATTGAATATCGATCATTGATTTTTTAGTAACATAGTACCATGATTTCGCAATCGGTTCATAACGGGACAAGTTCGTCATATTGCTATGAGGCAGATGTTATGCAACAGATGATCAACAAACCTAACCTCAAAGTCGATAAGTGTTGGAACATTCACTGTAAACAAACAACTAAAAGCAGGTTGTGAATGATGGTACGGACATACAAGAGGGTTTTATCGCGTAAAAAGTTGCCAAACACAACCATGCTTGCTACAATCAAAGACATCATATTAACAAGATATCCAGCGCTCACATTTCCCGAAGAAATCATTGGCAACATCCTTTTTTGCGAGCATGTCGCCTTCAGGTGAGTCCGCATCGAATCTCATTCATAGAAGTAAGGGAGAGATATATCAATTCGTGCGCGCCAAAATAGCAGGGCTGCGCACGCATAAAATTGACATGATATCACGCGTTTTTTTATAACGGCCAATAAGCCACCTGTCAACTTCCACTATCGAAAGAAATTGCAAGCGAGCTATGAAAGAGAGACTATTAAATTTAAAACCAGACGAAAGAGAAAACTTTTCTATGCCGTTTACTTTTATGACTTACTCTCAGTGAGTGCCAAATCATTCGAAATTACTTTGAATGTGAATGTTGATGGATGGATTATTAGCCGTTCTCAAAAAAAATATGTTTGCGTGATATGTTGAATGTGAAGTCGTTGTTGAACTGAAGATTGATTTCGCTCCAAGCTGACAGGGTCTTGCAATCCAGTCTTTGCACGGTGGTGGTTCAACAATTCGAAAGGCGGCTGAAGAATTCGACATGCCGCGAAAAACTTTAGAGAAGTAGATGATGATGAAATAAACGTGAATCATATTGATTGTATTAAGGAAAGCAGCACAGTAAAGGAAATCTAATTAAATTGCGGAGAAAATGTAATTATTGTTAGGGTGGCGGTTCTGCCCCACATAGAGGGCACTTATACCCCGCACTGAAAATATTGAGCTGCTCAACAAGCATCCTAAAATTACATGTATTGATTACCGTATTGTTTTGTTTATCAATAATGTTTTTTGGGCTATCGAAGGTACTCCTAAACGTACTTCATAGATGTATCAATAATCAAAATCAAGCTTTAATTTATTGTAGAAACACGAAAATTCTTATGGCACACTTGCCCCACCACCCCTTATCATTTGATAGTGTTTCCAACAAGGATGGCTTTTATCGTATCAAAGAACGCTCACTGGCAACTCTTCACATGATTGAATCAGTGCCATCAAAGAGAGACGGAAATCATCGCAACAACAAGAACCCGGCATGGCTCATTTAATATAGAATCGACACCAGTGCGAGAGCGAATTTCTTTCGAAGACATTTCTGAGAATCAAAGGTTAGCACGCTGCTGTGGGGATCCTCTCTGAACTGAAGCAACAAACGATCGCTTATTCTCGTTTCGCGATCCGTTTCTATACAGGCAGTTGATAAATGCGATAGAATCATTTTACTATTGTCGCTTATTCTAACTATGAACGTATAACCTTTGTATAAGTTGTGTTTATGAAAATGTATGTGAATGCTCCACACAAGGTTTTTAAAATATTGCAACCTAGTATAAGAATCATCAAGTTGAATCATCGATTCGATTTTCTTCGATAATTGTCAACTTGCGATTCTCTCTTGGGAAATTCCACACAGCAACGATCATTATCAGACTATAATTTTTTTTATGGGCGTGAAATACTCAGAGTATGAAGTGGGTGGAACAAAGAAATGTAACGATTTATTAATTTTAGTTTGACGTTAAGCCGCCATGACTAAGTTCAGTTTTTGCAATGACTGAGCGGAAACATATATTGGAGAAGCCAAGTGAAAGAAAAACTAACAGAAAGATGATTTTTTTGGAAAAAGCGACTGGCACCATTAAAGAAGGTGACAAGCGATTATAAATACACTCTCCTACTCAATGCTTGATCGGATAAATAGGTATAAAGCGAGAGGACTAGTGTTTGATGGACAGAGAAGATGTTTGGATGTAAGGTATCGGTCGGGTGACGGCCAGGATGTAGACCATGTTCGATGTACGTTGCTACTATGTCTGTTTCGAGTTTTAGAGTGGCTAAAGCAAGATCAGAGTGGCGAAATGGTAGCGCGTATGCACGGAATGCATAAGAACGCAGGTTCGAGTCCTGTCTCTGAGCGTATCTTTTTCAAAAAAAAAAAAATATATATATATATATATATATATATATATATATATATATATATATATATATATATATATATATATATATATATATATATATATATATATATATATATATATATATATATATATATATAAGAACTCATTGTGTGTGAGAATGCCGTCGCAAGTAGAAAGTGACAACTTCTGGTAACTTTTCTTTTGCCGGTTCGGATAGTAAATGGTAAAAGACCTTTATCACTACTTTCCGACATACCAGAGACTTGGGTGATTCGCATTGTTCAGATGCCTAAGCCCAACTCCTCTGGTAGAAGGTAAAAGTTAAGTTACTAGAAGATTTCTGCTTGCTTAAATGACCCTCTGTCACGTCTCACTTTTCCGTTCTATGTTTTCACATCCTTGCTCTCCCTTGAGTACTATCATTCTATAATTTTCATTGTTCGTTTCTACAAAAAAAATGATCTCTGGTTAGTAGAATATCGCAAAAAGAAAAAAGAAATATTGACTACTAAACTTAGTCGTTAAAAAAAAGAGTATATATATATATATATATATATATATATATATATATATATATATATATATATATATATATATATATATATATATATATATATATATATATATATATATATATATCCCGGATTGGTGGTTCAATGCATAGCAGCACGCTGGTCTTACAAGCCAGTTGTCATATGTTCGAGCCATAGTACTAGCCATGCAATGATTCTGGAAGTAATCGTTATCATTGGATGATCTTCTAACGACACGGATAAAAATAAGGGAACGGTAGATTTAATCTTGGTTTGCAAATTACTAGTATTGTTCTTCAAGATTCATTGTTCATTAAAATGTGATGAACTCCTTTTAAGCCTTCTATTGATGAAAAAAGAAAAATTATATTTATACTAAACCATAGTAATTTATCATCATAATTTTTTTATTATTGACAAGAAATGCTAGCAAAATTTATTTTCCTTATTTAAATATAAAAATTTAAACCGCAAATTGTCTGTCTTCATTGCTTCTAAATTTTTTACCAGCGAGCATTCTCTTGAGGTCTGAGAACAGGAAAAAGTCACTGGGGGCCAAATCTGGAGAATACGGTGGATGAGGGAGCAATTCGAAGCCCAATTCGTTCAATTTCAGCATGGTTTTTCGTTGTTGTTTTTGATCGATTGTGAGCTGTCGCAGCATCCATTTTGCACAAAGCTTTCTCATATCCAAATATTCGTGAATAATATGTCCAACACGTTCCTTTGATATTTTTAAGGTGTCAGCTATCTCGATCAACTTCACTTTACGGTCATTGAAAATCATTTTGTGGATTTTTTTCAAGTTTTCATCGGTAACAGCCTCTTTAGGACGTCCACTGCGTTCATCGTCTTCGGTGCTCATATGACCAGTACAAAATTTGGCAAACCACTTACGAATTGTTGCTTCGCCCGGTGCAGAGTCTGGATAACACTCATAAAGCCATTTTTGGTATCGGCGGCACTTTTTTTCATCAAAAAGTAGTGTTTCATCAACACACGAAATCCCTTTTTTCCATTTTTTTCACAATAACAAAAGTAGCTTCACTCAAAATGCAATATCTCACAAACTAATAATCAGAGAGCTGTCAAATTTATACACTTATCTTTTGAAGGTTGGTACTAACTGAAAATGGTATGGATTTAATTCTAGTGGCGCCCTCTCATAGAAACGATACGAACTTTTCAGCCGATCTGTTAAAAACAATTGTGAAAGCAAAATTGCAAAATATATGTGTTTTATAATGTCTCACGTTTTTATTATGTGGGATATATAATATTTATGATGTCGGATATATAAGAGAAGTACTGCAATGTCGTATCCAAACATTTTTCAAAACTGAAAACGTTGGTCGTGTACAAGTTCAAAAACACATCTTTATTTTTTAACGGGAACGCCATACCAAAAAAAAATCAGGTTTCAGTAAATCCAATCTTTTTTGACTCATTGACTCCAGTTTCATCAAACCTTTGAGCTACAACGATTTGTCAAAGTTGTTCTTTCAAATCCCATGCCATCTGTTGCTTTATTCATCCTCAGAATCAGTTATCGTTGTAGACTTTCTTCGGAGGTACATTTATCTTATGCGACACTTGCATCTCCAATATTGACCCCGATTCTGTATTTCGTTCGAGTCAGACTATTTCGATCGAACACGAAATTTTGCATTCTGTATCTCGATCGAGTACGAATTTTCCAAAAAGAAGCATCGCTCGATCGAATGACAGAACGCAAGTTTTTACTTTCGATCGGAATATTCCGATTCGATCGAAGTACAGAATAGGGGAGATTATTTCATTTGCATCTATTGCTACAATGGTGACATCGTTTCCGTGGCTGCAGAGATGGCATTTCACCAGAGTGATACACGCTAGAGTCAGATTTTTGCCACACCGAGGATGCAAAAAAAAAACGAAGCACCGCACAAAGAGGAAAGCGTACTTCTTCTCAGTGTCGAATAGACAGCATTTGAGTGTGTTCTTGTGGTTAAAGCAGCTGGCGCGAGTGAAACACATTCTCTTCGCACAAATCGCTCACACGCGCTCTCGTCTAAATACACCTAAGTGATCACTGGCGCGTGATGGTGGGCGAACACTTCTGTGAACTTCAATTAATAGAGAGTAGATCTGGCCTTGCTATGAAAAATTTGCAAGGAAAACCGAAAATTTTACGATAAATTGTTTTATTTTGCTGATTTTGCGTGTCCACGCTTCATCTACGAAAACCATACAGCAGAGTGCTCACCGGCGTGTACACCTCTGTGAAAGTATATGCATCCACCTCAGAGAATTTATTAGCTAATGTTCTAGCACTTTGGTGCGATTCAGTGGAAGAGGTAAAAGGAAATAAACAAACGCACTCATGATGCGTGCACAATTTACACAACAGTGGTGTATAAATGTGAAAGAGAAGAGCTCTCGTTGAAGTTGTCAGTGCGAGGGGAGAAATTTTGCTTGCTCTTCGTCACACAGAGGAGATAAACATCTCTGCGTGGCTGCGATTAAACTGTTCCAGCTCTTTCAAAAAAGTTATAAATTACATCCAAAGGTGTCATTTTGGTGCTTTTGATTCAGAACTCGATAAAAGTGTGAAATTAGCATTGGCCGGCAGAGTGAGTGGCCACAAACGGGTTCCATATTAACCGATAATGATAAGCGCAGTTCCCATGACTTCTCTTTAGAGTACCGATTGACTAACCGATCTATTGACTCGCAATGATGCTTGAACCTTTTCAAGTCACCATGAGAAGACTTCCACTCGAGGCAGTTGATAAATCCAAATTCGGAATTTGTTTTGTTTACGTTCCTCATGCCTCAAGTACACACACAGTAACCAAGGTTATTGTAACTATTATTCAAAATCAACAATTTATCAACTTGTGTTGCCAGTTCCAAACTTTTTTGAAGCGATTTCGTTTTGACATTACCAGTTACTGAGGGGTAGTTAAATTTGCGATACAGTTTTAAATCGCGAGTAGCAGGTCGTGTCGTCGGTTTTACTCCATATTCACTTGTTCGTCAAATTTTGAAGGGTCCCTACTCTTATCACTTTGTTTTGCTGATGGCAAGATTTTCGAGAGACTTCAACTAATCATAAAATTCTGATGCTAGAGTTTATTGGTTAACGATATACTTTGGAAAAAATAGTGCTGTATTATCCCACCGTATGATATATCATACGTTCAAATGTTAACAACATATTTTTTATTCTTTAACATGTACTGTTGGAATTTCACATCTGAAATAACTAATGTGAATCTTTGGCAATTCTTTGTCAAAAGTTGGAAGTAGGGGAAAGTCTTATAAAGCGCCCGTGCTAGCCAAAATGCCCCCTTTCCTTTCAAGCATTGAAGACTTTTCTTAACCAAAGTTTTATCACTAACACTATCTTTTATAGTTCCTCCAGCTACGTCGCATGGCCCTTTTCCATGAGCTGTAGCGTGAAAACTGTGCAAAACGATGAAATTCGTGCTCGTGATGAAAAATATTTGCAGTGTTTTACATTTTTAAATTGCTGAGGAGCGCCGTCAGAAAAATAGATGCACTTGCGTATATGTGGATAGTTTTGTGAAAAATGTCGATTAAGAGCTTCGAGAAAAACATACACAGTCATATTTCTTGCGATACGAAATAATTACTAATGTTTTATGATCGATTTTGTTGTTTATTTTATAATAGAAAACAATGGGGAAAATAGTCGCTTGGTCGTTGTTCCAATGGAAGCCAGTTATAATCAACCCGTGGACAACTTGACAGCTCCTATACATCGAGAATATAAGTGAAAGTTTTGGTTCTCTGGTTCCATAATGGCGTCGTAAATGGAATAACATTTGAAAATAACGTATCTGTTTTTAGACAATTTGCGGTTTAAATTTTTATATTTAAATAAGGAAAATAAATTTTGCTAGCATTTTTTGTCAATAATAAAAAAATTATGATGATAAATTACTCTGGTTTAGTGTAAATATATTTTTTCTTTTTTCATCAATAGAAGGCTTAAAAGGAGTTCATCACATTTCAATGGACAATGAATCTTGAAGAACAATACTAGTAATTTGCAAACCAAGATTAAATTTACCGTTCCCTTATTTTTATCCGTGTCGTTAGAAGATCATCCAATGATAACGATTACTTCCAGAATCATTGCATGGCTAGTACTATGGATCCTACTGACGCTAAGAATCCTTCCAGGTCGGGGCTCGAACATATGACAACTGGCTTGTAAGACCAGCGTGCTGCTATGCATTGAACCACCAATCCGGAATATATATATATATATATATATATATATATATATATATATATATATATATATATATATATATATATATATATATATATATATATATATATATATATATATATATATATATATATATATATATATATATATATATATATATATATATATATATATATATATATATATATATATATATATATATATATATATATATATATATATATATATATATATATATATATATATATATATATATATCCCGGATTGGTGGTTCAATGCATAGCAGCACGCTGGTCTTACAAGCCAGTTGTCATATGTTCGAACCCCGACCTGGAAGGATTCTTAGCGTCAGTAGGATCCATAGTACTAGCCATGCAATGATTCTGGAAGTAATCGTTATCATTGGATGATCTTCTAACGACACGGATAAAAATAAGGGAACGGTAGATTTAATCTTGGTTTGCAAATTACTAGTATTGTTCTTCAAGATTCATTGTCCATTGAAATGTGATGAACTTCTTTTAAGCCTTCTATTGATGAAAAAAGAAAAATTATATTTACACTAAACCATAGTAATTTATCATCATTTTTTTATTATTGACAAAAAATGCTAGCAAAGTTTATTTTCCTTATTTAAATATAAAAATTTAAACCGCAAATTGTCTAAAAACAGATACGTTATTTTCAAATGTTATTCCATTTACGACGCCATTATGGAACCAGAGAACCAAAACTTTTACTTATATTCTCGATGTATAGGAGCTGTCAAGTTGTCCACGGGTTGATTATAACTGGCTTCCATTGGAACAACGACCAAGCGACTATTTTCCCCATTGTTTTCTATTATAAAATAAACAACAAAATCGATCATAAAACATTAGTAATTATTTCGTATCGCAAGAAATATGACTGTGTATGTTTTTCTCGAAGCTCTTAATCGACATTTTTCACAAAACTATCCACATATACGCAAGTGCATCTATTTTTCTGACGGCGCTCCTCAGCAATTTAAAAATGTAAAACACTGCAAATATTTTTCATCACGAGCACGAATTTCATCGTTTTGCACAGTTTTCACGCTACAGCTCATGGAAAAGGGCCATGCGACGTAGCTGGAGGAACTATAAAAGATAGTGTTAGTGATAAAACTTTGGTTAAGAAAAGTCTTCAATGCTTGAAAGGAAAGGGGGCATTTTGGCTAGCACGGGCGCTTTATAAGACTTTCCCCTACTTCCAACTTTTGACAAAGAATTGCCAAAGATTCACATTAGTTATTTCAGATGTGAAATTCCAACAGTACATGTTAAAGAATAAAAAATATGTTGTTAACATTTGAACGTATGATATATCATACGGTGGGATAATACAGCACTATTTTTTCCAAAGTATATCGTTAACCAATAAACTCTAGCATCAGAATTTTATGATTAGTTGAAGTCTCTCGAAAATCTTGCCATCAGCAAAACAAAGTGATAAGAGTAGGGACCCTTCAAAATTTGACGAACAAGTGAATATGGAGTAAAACCGACGACACGACCTGCTACTCGCGATTTAAAACTGTATCGCAAATTTAACTACCCCTCAGTAACTGGTAATGTCAAAACGAAATCGCTTCAAAAAAGTTTGGAACTGGCAACACAAGTTGATAAATTGTTGATTTTGAATAATAGTTACAATAACCTTGGTTACTGTGTGTGTACTTGAGGCATGAGGAACGTAAACAAAACAAATTCCGAATTTGGATTTATCAACTGCCTCGAGTGGAAGTCTTCTCATGGTGACTTGAAAAGGTTCAAGCATCATTGCGAGTCAATAGATCGGTTAGTCAATCGGTACTCTAAAGAGAAGTCATGGGAACTGCGCTTATCATTATCGGTTAATATGGAACCCGTTTGTGGCCACTCACTCTGCCGGCCAATGCTAATTTCACCCCTTTAGCGAGTTCTGAATCAAAAGCACCAAAATGACACCTTTGGATGTAATTTATAACTTTTTTGAAAGAGCTGGAACAGTTTAATCGCAGCCACGCAGAGATGTTTATCTCCTCTGTGTGACGAAGAGCAAGCAAAATTTCTCCCCTCGCACTGACAACTTCAACGAGAGCTCTTCTCTTTCACATTTATACACCACTGTTGTGTAAAGTGTGCACGCATCATGAGTGCGTTTGTTTATTTCCTTTTACCTCTTCCACTGAATCGCACCAAATGCTAGAACATTAGCTAATAAATTCTCTGAGGTGGATGCATATACTTTCACAGAGGTGTACACGCCGGTGAGCACTCTGCTGTATGGTTTTCGTAGATGAAGCGTGGACACGCAAAATCAGCAAAATAAAACAATTTATCGTAAAATTTTCGGTTTTCCTTGCAAATTTTTCATAGCAAGGCCAGATCTACTCTCTATTAATTGAAGTTCACAGAAGTGTTCGCCCACCATCACGCGCCAGTGGTCACTTAGGTGTATTTAGACGAGAGCGCGTGTGAGCGATTTGTGCGAAGAGAATGTGTTTCACTCGCGCCAGCTGCTTTAACCACAAGAACACACTCAAATGCTGTCTATTCGACACTGAGAAGAAGTACGCTTTCCTCTTTGTGCGGTGCTTCGTTTTTTTTTTGCATCCTCGGTGTGGCAAAAATCTGACTCTAGCGTGTATCACTCTGGTGAAATGCCATCTCTGCAGCCACGGAAACGATGTCACCATTGTAGCAATAGATGCAAATGAAATAATCTCCCCTATTCTGTACTTCGATCGAATCGGAATATTCCGATCGAAAGTAAAAACTTGCGTTCTGTCATTCGATCGAGCGATGCTTCTTTTTGGAAAATTCGTACTCGATCGAGATACAGAATGCAAAATTTCGTGTTCGATCGAAATAGTCTGACTCAAACGAAATACAGAATCGGGGTCAATATTGGAGATGCAAGTGTCGCATAAGAAAGGTAATCGCTGAAACTGAGGCCTATTTTGAGGCAAAGGACAAATCGTACTTCAAAAATGGTATCGAAAAGTTAGAAGATCGCTATAATCGCTGTATCGCCTCTGATGGCAATTATATTGAATAATAAAAACGAATTTTGGCAAAAAAAAATGTGTGTTTCTATTAAACGATACGAACTTTTCAGCCGAACTGTTATTTTTCTACCATGAATTTAATTTGTTGCAAAACTGTTTGGAGCTACCGTCTTCGAAGCTTCCCCACCGCCTGCAACAAAGATATGTTGTCTGCTTATAAGTTATAATGTCCAATGGAAGGTTTTTCGCTACAGCAAACCATTATTGGTATTTCTTGGTGAAGTTATTCACCCCAATTATGTATTTCGTTCAAATCGGATTAATTCGATCCAATACGTTATTTTGCATTTTGTATCTCAATCGAGTTCGAGTTTTCCCTACAAAAGCTTCACTCGATCGAAATACTGAATGCAAAATTCCAAATCAGATCAAAATAATCCGACTCGATCGATATACAGAATAGGGGTGATTGCAACTGTCCTTAAAACACTAAGCAATGCTTTCTATTTTGTTTTAATCCAAATTGATTCACTTTTCAAGCTAGTTATGCATACACGTATCAATTGCTCTATAAACTTATTTGTTTATTTATTCATGGGCTCCATGGTAACTTGTTCGTAGTAACTTGAACAGTGTTGCTTGAGAAGATTATTTTTATCATTCTCGAGGGGTCACTACTTTTGTAGTAATTGACGGTGAATCGTTACCGGACAATTTTAATGCCAATTTTTCTTCGGAGTACCTGGTCGCGTCGTCGGTAAAACACTAACTTAAAAAAGTAAGTATGAATACCTCCAAAACTTATTAAACATTGGAAACACTATCAAATGATAAGGGATGGTAGGCAAGTGTGCCACGCTAAGAATTTTCGTGTTTTCTACAATAAATTAACGCTTGATTTTGATTATTGATACGTCTATGAAGTACGCTCAGGAGTACCCTCGATAGCCCAAAAAACATTATTGATAAACAAAACAATACGGTAATCAATACATGTAATTTTAGGATGCTTGTTGAGCAGCTCAATATTTTCAGTGCGGGTCATAAGTGCCCTCTATGTGGGGCAGAACCGCAACCATGACAATTATTATATTTTCACCGTAATTAAATTAGATTTCCTCTACTGTATTGCTTTCCTTAATACAATCAATATGATTCACGTTAGTTTTTAGATATTACATGTATTTAAAAAATCATCATCATTTACTTCTCTAAAGTTTTCCGCGGCATGTCGAATTCTTCAGCCACCTTTCGAATTGTTGAACCACCACCGTGCAAGGACTGGATTGCAAGACCCTGTCAGCTTGGAGCGAAATCAATCTTCAGTTCATCAACGGCTTCACATTCAACATATCACGCGTTTTTTTTTAGAACGGCTAATAAGCCATCCATCAACATTCACATTCAAGGTAATTTCGAATGACTTGGCACTCACTGAGAGTAAGTCATAATAGTAAACGGCATAAAAAAGTTTTCTCTTTCGTCTGGTGTTAAATTTAATACTCTCTCTTTCATAGCTCGCTTGCAATTTCGTTCGATAGTGGAAGTTGACAGGTGGCTTATTGGCCGTTATAAAAAACGCGTGATATCATGTCAATTGTATGCGTGCGCTGCCCTGCTATTTTGGCGCGCACGAATTTGACATTTCTCTCCCTTACTTCTATGTATGAGATTCGATGCGGACTCACCTGAGGGCCACGATGTATACCTGGTGATCACGTTTTTCTATGTGTTAGTGCGGTTGTCATTTTTTTTAATAACAGAGAGACGTGAAGAAGAAAAAACATAAACAAATGACGTTCCGGGAGTTGCTTTTATGAAAATATTTAGAGTTGATTCTTTTTGCGAAAATATTGACAGTAAAATGCGGTGCTTTGTTTCGGGATGTTTCAATCGTCGAATTAGAGGAAATGATCTGTCTATTTAAAAAAACTGGTATATTTTTTGCGGACTGGAGTACAATAGTGTAAAGAACTGGTGCGTATGTTCTGCACATTTCGGGACCAAAGATTATCAGTCGAGCGAAATGCAGCTTAAATTTTGTGGTTTTCAACGTCGGGTCTTAGAAAAGCATGGTAAGTTCAATATTTTCAATCATCACACGTAATGAGTACACTGATTTTAGCTCAACCTTCGATTCAAAGACAATTTTTTCTAAACGGATTTGGTAGAAGCAAATGGCATTGGTCTAGCCAGACTTAGTGGTCACAGCACCTTCCTTCTGTAAAAAAATAATCATTAAGAAAGTACTTACGTACTACGGATAGAAACTTGATATGAAACTTTCGTTCTGTGTGTGAGTTAACGGGCGTACTGAAGCCTGCATCGTAGAGTAGAGCAGCGTATAACCAACTCGCTCGTAGTTAACCTCGAACGGATGTACACAGTAAACATTCGGAATCTCAAACTTTGGCTGGTAACATTCTCCACCGACGGTGTAATTCGAGCGAACAAATGGATCGATTCGCTCGACCTTCATATGAACATCGGTAGTCTGAAATGATTTCATTTTGTCATCTTCGGTGTTTCACGATGGATTGATGTCTTCTTGCAGTGTTGATAAAACATCATTTTTGCTAAATACTTATTTGGTGAGAACACTGAAAAGATGACAATAAATTGCGTCAGAAAAAAATATAATAAGTCAAATAAAACCATACTTAAGAGTATGAAGAGCTACAGGTAGATATTGTTTGTTATCAGTTAAGCGACAATTAACGTGTGGTCTCCATTGTGTATCAAATAAAATTATCAATAAGTGCAACATTTTATTCATCCAATTCGGAATCATTTAGATCATCACCAGCCAAAAAATGCCACCCACAGCACAATCACTACATTATCCATGATAACTGTAATAGATTTCATAGTGCGATTTTCCAAATCCTTCCTCCAACGAAATGAACAGAATAGGATTGTCGTAACCGCCTTAGAATTATTTTTTTCTTGAACGGATAATTGTAAGCCGAAAATGTTTCGCCGTCTATTCTCTACAACAACGCTTCACTAACTGAATTCTAGCGCAATTTTATCGCCCGAAGAACATCCGGTTCACACATTTCGCGTTTTCATTGCGTTACATTCCGTCCGCAACGCTGGTATTGAGTTTGCGTTTTCATTGCGTTACCAACTACCCTCTCATTTTTTTCCGTCAGAATAATATTTTTTATTTATTTTATACAGATATATACTTATTGAAAATGCAATTATTTCTCATACCTTAAATAGATACTACCCATTACTGTATACACTGCAAGGGTTTCCTAGTTATCTTGCAAACTAAACAATGTCGACTCACATCCTTATCCGGATAATCATCCTATTTGACGGGTTTTCAATAATGCTCTTCTTGTTTTTTTCGTTATATTTACTACACGGATGTGTGTACAATTTTCTATATTCCGACGTTACCTTGCAAGCCTTTGAAGAAAAAATGTCCAGATTTTTAATTAGTGCCAAAGATTCGCCGGCTGCGCGACAACTGGAGTAACTTAGTAGTGAAATCCTGATCTGAACTGGTCGTTTGTTTATGTTTACATGCTTGAATCCCGGCGCGCCATACTAAATTTCGTGAGAAAATTACCAACACAAAACAGTCTTATCACGCCACCAGTGTATTTTACATCGTGCCTGAGGGCGACGTGCTCGTACAAAAGGATGTTGCCAATGATTTGTTTGGGAGATGTGAAAGCTGGATCTAGTTAATATGATGTCTTTGATTGCAGCAATCATGGTTGTGTTTGACAAGTTGTTTGTGTTGTTGTTGAGGTTAGGTTTGTTTATCATCTGTTACGGAACATCTGCCCCATAGCAATATTGAGATTTCTATGCCCGGTGAAAAATGAATGGCGGCCCTACTGAAAAATGGGTGGCCAACACGTTTCCTGATGAAAACAAAACAATATGTAAAAGCGATTCACACGCAGCATCAAGCGACTATCACCGTCGACCGAAGTTGATTGATCGTCAGAATCATGTTTAATGCATGCGTTTCCCGATGAAAACAAACCTATCTCATTTGCATTTGTGGTTGTAAGTGAGCTGTCAGAGAGCCTAATGACGAACTTGCCCCGTTATCAATCAATAAAAAATCAATCATCGATATTCAATTTTTAACAAATATTCAACGAGAAGTTAAACCAATGATCTGACAATAAAATGAAACCATAGCAAATGGAGAACAATTGAAAAACTCTTATTTTGTACATATATATATATATATATATATATATATATATATATATATATATATATATATATATATATATATATATATATATATATATATATATATATATATATATATATATATATATATATATATATATATATATATATATATATATATATATATATATATATATATATATATATATATATATATATATATATATATATATATATATATATATATATATATATATATATATATATATATATATATATATATATATATATATATATATATATATATATATATATATATATATATATATATATATATATATATATATATATATATATATATATATATATATATATATATATATATATATATATATATATATATATATATATATATATATATATATATATATATATATATATATATATATATATATATATATATATATATATATATATATATATATATATATATATATATATATATATATATATATATATATATATATATATATATATATATATATATATATATATATATATATATATATATATATATATATATATATGTATATATATACATATATTGATTGAGTGTTTTTATTGATTTAAATTTTATTTTTTTAATTTTTAGACATGTAGAGTTTTCAATACTAGTATAAAATTGTCGATAGTTACGAAATAATGACCTATGATACTGGTGGACTTGCATTAGATCCTTCCGAGGAGCAAAATTATGAGAATGCCTCAAACAGTGTTCAACATAGTGATCCGTAAGTTCATATTTCACAACTTAATGGAAATCATTGTTCAACCTACGACTTTTATTTGTTACAGAAATTCAGAAAGTTTAATAGCTGACTTTCCAGAAGAAAAACTGTCATCACTTTACATAAAAATATCCAGCTCTCGTTGGGTAGTACCAGTACTACCAAATCAAGAATTAGAATGTCTACTTAATGCTGCTATTAAGCTTTCGCAAGCCGGTAGGACTAGTATTTTTACCATGTTTTGACTGCAACAAATTAACATTGTATTACTTTCATTTCTAGGGATAGACAAAGAATGCGAACCATGCATGAAATTCTACCGGGACGGCCTAACAACCTCTTTTTTGAAAATACTCACTGATGAAGCGGTTTCTTCCTGGAAATATAACATACATCATTGTATTCTCATGTCATGTGATAAACTACTTCATTTGATAGCTTTACACATGAAGAACGATAATCCTGATCTACTAAATCTTCTGGCAGTAGTTTTTGATCCTGAAAACAAATTTCATACTCAAAACGCATCTCGTCAGGTAGAACTGCATTTGTCATTAGGTGAATCCGAAGAGTCACTTGAAGACAGCAATGTTTTCGCTAGATCACCTCCCGAGCCTAAAAATCCTCGCGGTTGGCTGGTTGATTTGATCAATCGATTTGGAGAGTATAATGGATTTATCAATTTTTTGGATCGGATTCAAATAGGCTTAACATTGTTTCGTCAACAGCGAGAGACAAAAAATCTTAGAACGGGAACAACGACAACAGCTCTGTCGGATAGAAACACTCGCTCTGAATTATCAAAAACTTCAAATTCCAGCCCCATTAAAATTGAATTGGATGAGCCCGGGAAATTAACACTGTCGATATTGTACAGTCTTCTGCGTCCATTTGGACAATGCGCTGAACTGTTAAGTTCGTCTACAATAGAAAAATTTTTTATGCCGATTTGGGATGTAGTATTAGAAATTCTACAAACTCTTTCCGACGACGAATTGAAACGTGAAGCAAAGTTTGAAGGAAAAAATGATACTATCACAGGGATTGTAAAATATGCTCGAGCTTTAATAAACCGCGTTCCAAATCAAGAAGACTTGCTGCGCACTTTTGAAATGTGTCGATTAGGAATCATACTACGCGTTCTGCAAATTTCCAGTTTCAATGGTAAAATGAATGCATTAAACGAAATCAATAAAGTACTTGGATGTGTATCTTACTATCCTCATCGTCAAATTACGGAAGATGAAATGGACGGTCTGAACGCAGTAAAAATGGCGGTAAGTTCATCGATTGATTCTAGTGAAAAATGTTGAATCGAATGATTTGCAATATTACCATATAGAAAAATATTATTCGATTTATATGTGTTCATTGCAAGTATACATAAAGGGTGTTTTTTTTACAGTCACAACTTTTGTTTTTAAATAAAACGCACAAATATGTAAATTTCGGCTCAAATTTGGTTTTATTTGAGAAATAAGTTCATGACCATTGTTATAGAATAAAGAAAGGCTATGCAAGTGCAGTGAAAGTCGACTTTCCAACCGAGGCCCGAAGGGTCGAGTGTCATATATAATTCGATTCTGTTCGTCGAGATCACATAATGCATCTGTGTGTGTGTGTTTTTTCCTCCCAACCTCCCTCAGCAGAGAAAACCGATTGGAAAAACTCTGCTACACCTATATGCCTATGTGCTACACCTATATACCTATGTGCTCCTGCACTCTTCTATTGCTGTGCTCATGCACCTTTGGTCGCTTCTAATCCGTGCTCATGCACTTATCGTATTGCTCAAACTCTTCAAGCGATCCCAGCTTGCTGGTCGCTCCTCCACTTTCTCTGTAACTCCGTCAGCATTTTTATAACTGCCCTGCTTATCGCGTTCCACGTCTCCTCAGTGCGGCACATTTAGTCGACAACGTTTTATACATTTAATGTCGGCATCGATCTTCTTATCGCCTCGAATCTGGGGCAAATGAACACTACGTGCTCCCGTGTCTCCTCCACGATTACGCACCCCGGGCAGAAGGGCGAAGCGGCATGGCCAAACCGATGTAGATACTGCCTGAAGCAGCCATGACCAGACAAAAACTGGGTTAGGTGGATGTTCACTTCTCCATGCTTCCGGTTCACCCAGGTCGACACATTAGAGATGAGCCGATGGGTCCATCTCCCTTTCTCCGTGGAATCCCATTCCTGTTGCCACTTTGCCATTGAGGCCGTTCACACTAACGTTCTCACTTGCCTGGTCGTCCTCCGCACGTAGCACTCGATATCCTCCTCCAATGTGATGCAGATTGGGATCATCCATGCAATCACACAAACTGCCTCCGACGATATCGTTCTATATGCGCTCGCTACTCGCATGGCCATGAGCCGGAACGCACTGTTTAGCTTCGCCCGATTTCGCTTGGTTTTTAGCGCCGCACCCCAGGCTGGAACTCCGTACCGCAGTATCGAAGATGACAAACTCGCCAGCAGCCGCCTCTTGCTGCTTCTTGGACCACCGGTGTTTGGCATAATCCTTGACAGTGCGTTGATCGCCTTCGCCGCCTTTTCACATGCGTAGTCGACGCTGTTAAAGTATAGCCGATCGTCGATCATCACACCCAGATGCCAGTTGTCGCTTCGATGCTATTGCGTGTTCTCCGTCGGAGATTTCCACTGTCTTGCAGTTGCTCACCAATAGCACCTCCGTTTTGTGGTGGGCTATCTTCAGCTTGACTCCATTCATCCAGTTTTCGATGATGCCGATCGATTCTACCGTCAACATTTCTACCTCCTCCGGCGTCTCGCCTGTTACTGATAAAACGATATCGTCCGCGAAACCCACGAGCACGACGCCTGTGGGTAGCTGCAGCGTAAGCACTCCGTTGTACATAGCGTTCCATAGCGTTGGTCCGAGGATGGAGCCTTGTGGGACTCTCGCCGACACATTCATCCTCCTCTGTCCAGCTTCAGTGTCGTACACCAAGACTCTGTTCTGGAAGTAGCTTTTCAAGATCCGACACAGGTAGTCTGGAACCCGCATTTTATGCAGCGCTACGGCGATAGCCTCCCAGCTGGCGCTATTGAACGCGTTCTTGATGTCAATTGTGATTACGGCGCAGTACCGGTTTCCTCTCCTTCTCGGTCCTCTCTAGAACCGTCTGGATAGCATCCACCGACGACTTTTCCTTCCGAAATCCGAACTGCAGCCGTGACAGTCCATTCTCTCCTTCTGTAAACGACTCCACCCTGTTAAGGATGACCTTCTCCAGCAGCCTCCCAAGTGCGTCCAGCAGGCATATCGGTCTATACGATGCTGGATCCCCCGGCGGTTTTCCTGGCTTTGGCAGTAAAACCAGTTTCTGTACCTTCCAAATGTCTGGGAAGTGACCTTCTTCCAAACATTTCTGCATCGCCGACCTGAACATATCGGAGTAGGCCAGAACCGCCGATTTCAACGCCACGTTGGGGATCCCGTCTGGACCCGGAGCTTTGTTCACTTTCAGTTTTTTCGCCACTGCTTCTAACTCGGCATTGGAGACCTGCCGAGCTTCCGCACTACCTTCGTCTTCCTCACCATACGGTGTTGGTGGCCACGTCGTTGGGTCGTGCTTCGGAAAGAGACCCTCTACGATTATCTTCAGCTTATCTGGGCACTTTTCGGCTGGCGTCGCTGGACCTTTGATCTTCGCCATCACGACTCGGTACGTATTACCCCAGGGGTTTGCGTCGGCTTCTCTGCATAGCTCCTTGTGGCAGTTCACGATTATCTCCTTTTTAAATGCGGCTCTGGCCTCCTGGAACGCCAACTTCCGCTCCTCTCTATCCGGGAGGATTCTTGCCCTCTGGTAGCGTCTTCTGGCTCTTAGGCAGGCAGCACGGAGGGTGCCGAGTGTCTCGTTCCACCAATGTGCAGGACGCCGTCTGTACCTTGGCTCCCGTTTTCGTGGCATTGTAGTGCCGCAAGCCCTTGTAATCACTCTTGTCAGCTCTACCGCATCCATGTCTGGAGTGTCGCTGTTCGCACGGAGTGCTTCGACGAAGAGGTCCTTGTCGAAGGCCTTCGTCTTCCACTTTCGCATGCATGTTCTGCTTCCCTGTATGGCCGTGGGGTTCCGTTGGCCAACGCTGTAGCAGACCGCCTGGTGATCACTATGGGTGTAGTCTTCGCTTACTCTCCAGTTCATGCTGCGCGCCAGCGATGGGCTGCAGAAGGTAATGTCGATGATCGACTCCCGCCCGTCTTTCCTAAATGTGCTAACGGTGCCAGCGTTGCACAGTTGTACCTCCAACTTCGCTAGCGCTTCCAGCAGGCTGTAACCCCTAGCGTTGGTTAGCCTGCTACCCCACTCCACGGCCCACGCATTGAGATCTCCACCGATCAGTATCGTATCAGCATCCGATCTAATTTCTCCGCTGTCCACCTTGGGGGTGCACAGCAGCTGCATACGAAGATGCCGTTGATTTTGGCGATGACGAAACCTTCGTACGTGCTTGCAACCACCTCCTGAATAGGAAATCTTCCAGTCACATGTATAGCAGTCGTTCTCGTCCATCTGCCACCCAGTTATTGTTACCGAGAGGAACTCGATACGGCTCTGCAATAATCGCAACGTCGCACTTTTTTCGCCTCGAACAGTCATCGGGCGCGGATCGCTTTTTCGAGCGCTCCGCAAGTAATTTATATTTATTTGTTTTTTGACGCGTAGTCTACGCCGCGCGCGTGCTTTTTTATAGCCTTTCGGACAAATTTTATCTAGAATAATGAAGTGCGGTGTAAAATCGTGTGTTAATATTGACGATCGCTTCCTTTGGAAATGCGAAATCTGTAAAAAATCGTACCATTCAGCCTGCATCGGCGTGCAGCGGCATCAAGAAAATTTTATTCTGGCATTTATGGTACCAGTGTGTGCCGACTGTCAACATTTAATAAGGACAGGAGCTGAAACTCTAAAGCTACTTCATCAACAGGAACAACTTCTAAAGTACACAAAAAATCAAACGGAAACGTATCACCGGACCACTGCAGACATGAAAACCCATTACCTGGAAATATTCGACAGTGTCGAGCGCCAGCTCATCGACGAGAAGCAGTCATTGTCCAGTATCAGCAGAAACGACCACAACATTTGCGGTAAAGTAGGTCAGCGCATGCAGTCATTCGAGGCCTCGTTACACAGTGCCATAAAAAACGTTAGCGATTTTAGTAAAGTCAATGACCAGCACATCAAGGAAATGAGCGAACGGATTCTTCGCCTCGAAGAAAAATTCTTACTACCTACCAAATCCGAAGTCCCTGCAATAATACCTAACACTATTCTGGAAGAATTGAGGGATGAAGTCAAAGCAATATCGACTTCAATCTCCAGTATCGGAACCAAAGACCAAATAACCAATCCTAAGTCTCTAGCTGAAGAACTCAAAGAGAAGGAAATTCAAACATGCGACAGTGGCTGGCGCTTCATGGGAAGTAAAAAAATCTGGAAACGAGACTGGAGTGAGTATGACAAGAAACAGCGCACTCGACGGCTGCAAGAAAAACAAGCAGAAAAAGCAAACCTCAGACGAAAACATCGGAAGCGAAAACAACAAAATAATACAAATTACAGTATACGCAGTAAAAACAACAACTACACCAACAACATCAAACACGACAACAACAACAACAACAGCGGCAGCAACAACAACGACAATAATGTGCACTACAACAGCAACTTGAACACTAATAAAAACAATACCTGCCACAACAATAACAATAATGTGTCATTACAATATACCTTACCCTTGGACAAAGACTTACTAGCAGCTGCACGGGTTCAATTCTCCGGGAATCCAGGTGCAGATATTGCCTCAAAATTCATAAATTTTCAAAAAGGTGGAACGATCAACCCTTACAAAGGAACAAGAAGTATTCAAAACAACACTACTCCGGTCTTAGGAAGTAATGACATCAAAGCTGCACCACCCACTAACTATGTGAACAAATCTGCAATATCACAGAACATAATTACGTCTGCAATATCACAGGACATGAATACAGACAGCCAATTCGAAATTGATCCAATGCGTCCTCCCATTGTACGTCTTAATTCACAATCTGCAAATGGCGACGAACGCTTCTTGAAAGCAAGACTTCGTGACCCGAAAATAATGCACGTCGTCCGTCTGTATTTGTCATACATGAAAAATCAACAACCTACAGTATGCATCGAGGGTATGACACCAACTAGTATAAAAATGCTATTAGCATCAGAAGGCCTTCCAACCACACCTGACCACCTCCTACGAATCTTCATCGAAGTGCATCAGGAATATGGAATGAAACCTAAGGAAGCGCTGGCCGACCTGGACTCTTATGGGAAATTTTTGACAAGTGAACATATCCGCCGACTTCAACTAATCCGGGAAGCCGAACACAATTTTACAAGGCCGAATATTCGGAAAGAACGACGCTCTTTGACGAAGGAATAGAAACAGGAATTAGTAATGTAAGTATTCCAGAATGCTCAAAAGCTTCGCTTCATAGACAAAATATGACTGAAATTTTGGTCTATTGCCAAAATTTCAACCGCATGAAAAGCCCTGCCAAAATGAAAGAAATTCATCAAAATTTTATAACCTCCTCTTTCGACGTAATCCTTGGAACTGAAAGCAGCTGGGATGAAAGTGTTAGAAGCGAAGAAGTATTTGGAAATAATTTTAACACGACTGGCACGACTGAAATTTATCTCTCTGTCAGAAAAAATCTGGAGGTGGAGTCCTCATAGCCGTAAACTCTTGCTTTACTTCTGAAGAAATTATTACTCCTAAATATAAAGAATTTGAGCATGTATGGGCCAAAGTCTCAATATTGGGGGAAGAACATATTTACTGCTCTGTCTACTTCCCACCCGAAAATGCGAACAAATTCTCTTTTGAATTATTCTTTCAATCTTTAGACACAATTATTTCGAATATGGAACCTGAAGTAAAGCTTCATATTTTTGGCGACTTCAATCAACGTAATGCGGACTTCATTTCTGACATTGAAAATGAATCAATCTTACTTCCAGTCGTAGGAGAAAACGAAACATTGCACTACTTTATCGACAAAATTTCTAATCAAGTAAACTCCGTAAAAAATCAACAAAATGCATATTTAGACCTTCTTTTCACAAATTGCACAGAAGACTTTTGTGTGAACGCATCAAACCTGCCATTATGGAAAAATGAAGCATTTCACACCGCAATTGAATATTCATTATTTACACACAATGCATCCCTTCCCTACGACTTAGAATATAAGGAAGTGCCGGAATACAATAAAATTGACTTTGAAGAAGTCAAGTGTAGACTAAGTATAATAAATTGGCGGAACATACTGAATACAGAAGGAAATGTCGACGTCGAAGTAAACAAATTCTATCACATTATAAACAAAATATTAGCCGAAACTTTGCCCATGAAAAGAAGAAGAAAAAATCACAACAGAAAATTACCTGTATGGTTCAATTCACAACTAAACATTTGAAAAATAGGAAACAAAAAGCACACAAAACTTACAATCAAGAAAAAAGTGACGTTCATCTTCAAAATTACTTAAATCTATGCAATCAACTCAAAATAGCCATTAACACAGCACACGAAGAATACAACCGCAAAACTGAAAACGAAATAAAGACTTGCCCTAAGAACTTTTTTAACTACACAAAAACTAAACTAAAAAGCAATAATTTTCCATCTCAAATGCACCTCGACGAACATGTAGGGAAAATAGTACAGAAATCTGCAATCACTTTGCAATTTTTTTCCAAGAAGTATATACATCTTATTCAGAAACTGACCGTGACCGTGAATACTTCTCTTTCATACCTGCATTTTCCAACTCCATCTCTGTAAACTATCTATCAGAACATGACATTTCGACAGCACTGAAAAACTTAGACGCCTCAAAAGGGCCTGGACCTGACAGTATACCACCAATATTTAAAAAAAAATCTTGCTGAGGAACTTACACTACCACTACAACTACTTTTTAACCTATCACTTAATAAATGTACTTTTCCTAAAGCATGGAAATCTTCCTTTCTTGTACCAATATTTAAATCTGGTGCAAAATCTAACATTCGGAACTACCGTGGAATAGCCATTATCTCATGCATTCCAAAATTATTTGAAAAAATTGTAAATGAAAAACTTTTTCATCAACTTAAAAATGTAATAACAAACAAACAACATGGTTTTTTTAAAGGCCGCTCAACTACAACAAATCTCTTAGAATTTATGACATTCACTCTGAATGCAATGGACGCCGGAAACTACGTAGAAACTCTTTACACTGACTTTAGCAAAGCCTTCGACCGTATTGACATACCATTACTTCTACACAAACTACAAAAATATGGCATAAAACATACTCTTCTGGAATGGCTCAAATCATACTTAACGAATCGTGTACAGGTAGTCCGCTTCCAAAACATTCTGTCTGAACCAATTAATGTAACTTCTGGCGTACCTCAGGGTTCTCAATTAGGGCCTCTCCTTTTCATTTTACATATAAACGACATTTCCTTCATACTCAAAAATCTGAAAGTGCTTATATATGCAGACGACATGAAACTCTTCATGGAAATTAAAAATATTAACGACGCTGTAATATTCCAGAACGAAATCAATCTATTCCACATTTGGTGCTGCAAAACTCCAACTCAATGTAAAAAAATGTAACTCAATAACTTTCAGTAGGAAAAATGAAACTATACCTATAAACATACATCTAGGAAATCAACTTGTAGAAAAATGTAAAATTGTAAGAGATTTAGGCGTAATCTTAGACTCCAAGCTCACTTTTGTGGAACACTACAATACCATAATCAATAAAGCTAATAGCATGCTGGGCTTTATTAAACGCTTCAGTCATAACTTTCAGGACCCATACACAATTAAATTATTATACACTACATATGTCAGACCTATTTTGGAATATTGCAGCCTAGTATGGAATCCATACAATATTATTCACGAAGAACGCATCGAATCTATTCAAAAACAATTTCTTTTATATGCACTTCGTAAATTAAACTGGACAGCATTTCCTCTACCATCATATGAAGCACGCTGCATGCTCATCAATATACAAACACTTAAAGAACGCCGCGACTTTGCAATGCTTTATTTTATCAGCGACATTATTTCTCAACGCATTCAATCAGCTCCATTATTATCGCAATTAAATTGTTATATACCTAGCCGTCAATTACGTTCCAGGAAATTATTTTTAGAAAAACAAGCTAGAACAAATTATGCAAAATACAGTCCAGTCAATCGAATAATGCGCCATTACAATCAATACTGCGAACATCTTGACCTTACTATGTCTAAAAATCAAATCAAATCTCAGCTTTGTCGTAGAAATAATGCGTAGTATGTAAGTGAACATTGTAAACAATTTATATGTAGTCTACATTTGCTTGACGAAATAAATAAATGAATAAATAAATAAATAAATTGTTGCTTTATCTGTGGGGGTGATCGAACGGTTGCTAGTCTCGGACTCTGGGTTCCGTGTCGTTCTCGTTCCTAATAGCTCGTTCTTCCGTGTTGGTGATACGTATTAGGGCTTCTCGCTGTTTATGTACTTGCTTCATTGGGCATAGTTGAAAATTGATCATTGACTCCTTTGCGTTTTGGGCATCATTGGGATTACTGCCAGTAGTAATAATAGTTCCGTAAAAATATATGTGATGAAGCTTCTTCGTTGATTAGTCATGTATTGGTATTCTGTATTGTTGCTTCTCATCATGGCTTCTCGTTGGGTACAATGTGTTGAGGCACCTAGCATCTTTTATGCATTTCATTTGATTTTGTGGTTATTTTCTTCGTAGTGTTTGTTGTTTAAGTTTTCACGTATTAATAAACTTTGATTTTCATATATTGATTTATAGTATTCAGTTGAGCTTTGACGATGCTCATTGAATAAATTATGGGGTAGCAATTTGTAACGTTGTGGCATACCCACGCAAGTCATCTTTAACTGTGTTGACTGCATTTACTTCCTTCTTGTTTTGTTATCAGTTGTACTGGTTGATGTAGCAATTTGTAGCATTTCCATTATTTCGATTTGTTATCACGTCTTCCATATTAAACTTTTTCGTAATTTTTCTGCCTCGATTTTTTTTTCAACTCGTGTTCATCCTTCTGTCATCTTGGTGATTCCTCGGTTCCCTTTGTCTTCAACTTGCCACCGCATCCGATCACACCCTCTCGTTCTCTTAGGTAGCTTGGCTAAGCTACCGACATCCTTCCTTCTGCGACGACTAATTTCGGGCGCACACACAGTTTGGGACTTAAAAAAAACTTTTATTCGTTTTGTATGATTCTGTGCCTTTAGTGTAATCATTTTTCTATTCTATGATTGTTATTATCATTATTATTTTTATATACATATTACGTGATCTATTGTCTATTCTATGATTGTTATTATTTGTATATATATGTTTTTTTCATTGTCATATCTTTGTGCATCGTAATTTTTTTTTTTCGTTATCATACATGTTCTTTCTGTTAGTTGAATCTATGTTTTTTTTTCTATGCATTTAAGTGTTTCTGCGATATATTTATTCGTCTATATGTTATCTCGTGTACTTTTCATTAATCGAGAGGTTTTTATGTTTACTTATATTTTTTTTGTTGAGGTACCTCGCACCTTTTTTAACCCGTAGATACAGGTCGACAACCCGTCTGTCGACAATACGTCTGTCTGTGGATATAAAATTGTTATTAAAGTTGCAGCATGCGAATGCTTGTTGCAGGTTATAATGAATCTTTTCTAAACCTTTTTTTCTAAACTTTTCCCGCAACTAGCTTCTATGCCGTGTTCATTTTAATGGTGTCTTACCATCCTTGCCTCCATAGCTTCAGAAGTCGTCCTTCCGTTCTAATACTGGTCGGTTGTGTAGTGCTCATACCACAGCTTCTCTCTCCCACTACCTGAGCTGGTTCTTTCGGTACGTGTTCCTGTTTATCCTTTCTAAAAATAAACTCAAATCTGGGTTATAATATTTTTCCAATAATAATGGGAACCTGTAAAGTAACTTAGATTCTAATTTCGTGCTGAATGTGTTATCTTAAAAAAATTGTTTTGTTTACGTCACCCATGTTCTGCTTTTTGTTTCAGAACTATTCCCATTTATGCTGCCAATTCCTATCTCTCTGTTTCTTGAGGCTTCCAATATTATTAGTTTGTTAGTGATAGAGTTTTCATATATGTATATGTATTGTTTTCGATTCCCCATGAATTCTTTGGTACATATTATGTTAATTATTTGTTGTATCTTTCTTTCATTGTGTTTCATGTAAAAGTTATTATATGTCCATATTGTCATATCTGTATTTTATTGACATTTTGATTTGAGTGCGTAATTTGGGGGTCAAAGGTGCACGACATCCTGGAAGGAGCGACAAATATCATATCTTACTGTTTGTATCGGCAGTTTGATTGACTTAGCTCTGGTCGTCACAAGCCCCGACCTCATGCCTACTCGGTGTCAAATGATGACTGGTGACTCCTGTTTTTAGCAGAATGAGGAGGTGCGGAGTATTAGCAAGCGGTGGGACAGAGTGCAACTGTTGATAAGGAGATAAGGAACTAACATCTTACTATAGATGTCTCGATTATCAACCCACTTTGTGACTCTTGCTAATATTCTCAACGTGGGAAGTGTGCAACATGTAAACTTTTATTAAAAAAAATAATAAATTTTATATTATTAATAGTAACTATCCTATTGCCCTGAGCTTAGGATGATGAACTACAGGGCGCGTACCCTGCTTGGCGGATGAGAGTGGGAGTCAACTTACACTTGTATTGACCCAATCGCACCATACCGAGATCGACCGTTCGCTTAAAACTGTAAAATGAATCTAATGTGTCATCTGGATTGATCACGGAGTTGACATGACTGATACTGCTTGAAATTGACAATGGGCCATTGGGTGGTTTCAGGCATTTATGATGCAATTGGGATGCTTATTCACCCCGGCTCTGTGTTTCGTTCGAGTCGGATTGTTTCGATCGTTCTGTAGCGTAGCTGTTTCGTTTTGCGTTCTGTAGCTCGATCGAGTTCGAGTTTTCCATACAAAGGCATCACTCGATCGAATTACAGAGTGCAGGTTTTTATATTCGTTCGACGGGGTCTGATTCGATCGAGATGCAGAATGGGGGTGATTAATATATCACATTCGTCCTGAACAGGTGAATTAAATTCAAAAAGTGCACTTATTATTATCAGGAACAGAGATGCCAGATAAAAATTTCAAATATCTTCAGACAGCGCTGCAAAAGTCTGTATATCCGAAAACAAATCTGCTGTTAGCAAATATTGCAGAAATTTCTCTACGATGTATAACTAAACGAACTTGGAAAAATAGGACGCGACAATTTCAAAAGTCTGTAAAATTTGCAGATTTACAGACATATCTGCAGTTCTGGCATCTCTGATCAGGAATAATAGTGGATTGACATCTTATGAACTGTTAAGGAAGTTTCAAACCTTTCCGATCCGGTTCGATATCAGTACTGATGTTATACAAATGGCATTAACGGCGAAACTGATTCGGGCCGGTGTGAAGACATTTTAAGCAATCGTGCCATTGTGTACATACTGTGGCTTCCCTGGACAATCTAGTGTTGAATGCGCATCCTTACCTTACATCATATAATCCAACAAACTTACTAACACCTGACTTTATTTTATCTTATTTTATTTTACATGGTGGGGGCGCAATGAAACGAGAATGTTGAAATAAGGAACTGTCATCGAAGGCCTAAGAGCAAGGATATTTTAGGAGGAAGAACCCTGGGGCGTCCCAGGAGAATGACGAAAAGGTGATAACTCGACTTTTGGTAAGTTGAGGTAAGGTGGGGAGAGAGGGGTAAGTGCACTATATTATTATTATCATTATTATTCATTTTATTATTATTATCATTATTATTATTATTGTTATTATTATAATTATTATTATTGTTCCGTACGCTTTATTTTCAGCCATAAACACAGTAGTTAGTAGTAGTTAGTAAACTTCTAAATGCTATATTTCCCTATTTATCTCCACTATCCCTAACCTAATGTATCTGAAACCAGTGGGACTCAGAGCAGCGCCTGCTGGTGGAGGAAGCCGGTGTGCTATACGGTCTAGTGCATATCAACGGTCAGGCTTTAGTAGGCTCACAACCAGCTTGAAGTGAACCTCACTCAAGCAGATGGGCGGACACGGTCTGCCAGGTTGTGGGCTGATAAATTACAATTACAATTACAATTACAATTTTGATTTGAGTGCGTAATTTGCACTTAAGAAATCCTCAATTTATTCATATAGTACGCATCTCTTATTTTTTTTCATTCCGGGGTCGCGATCCCCTTGTCCACACACACTTAATCACTCATACTAGTATCATTGCATAAATGCATACATTATATAGAAATTATTTGCTGGCCAGCGTCGTTTTGATAGTCTGTTCGCTAGTGTATTATCCTTTTCTTGTCGTATCCGTCGTATCTCATCTTTATTTTATTTACTTTTTTTTTGTAGTATTCTTTTAGTGTCCTTTCAGTGTTAGTTTTATGTTATTTAATGATAAACCATCTTATTCCACCATAGAAATTCTTATTTATAACATTATTTCTGTATTCTATACCATTATGTTTACCTCCCTTGTGTAATGTACTCTTCTTATTTTTCTAAACGCATTGTAACTTTTCCCAAGTTCATTTTAATTTGTAGCATTATAGCTTCCTCCCAAAAACAAATTTTTCTCACATCTATAATCTTCCTCTTGAATTTAACCCTTTTTTTCTTATGACCAGCACGGTATTGCTGTGTATGACATGATTCCCATATTTATAAAATATTTGAATTTTCTTGATTGGTTGAGTTTTCTAGGATCATTAGAATCCCATATTTTCCCATAGTTTATTTCCACTTTTTATTACTTCAACCATATGTTTGAGTTTCTTCAAGTATACTCTCTCTTTTTCCTTCTTCATATGTTTTCCCCCCATTATACAGGGTGATTTTTTAAGAGCTTGAGAACTTTTTTAAACAATAAAACGCATAAAATTTGCAAAATCTCATCGGTTCTTTATTTTAAACGTTAGATTGGTACATGACATTTACTTTTTGAAGATAATTTCATTTAAATGTTGACCGCGGCTGCGTCTTAGGTGGTCCATTCGGAAAGTCCAATTTTGGGCAACTTTTTCGAGCATTTCGGCCGGAATAGCCCGAATTTCTTCGGAAATGTTGTCTTCCAAAGCTGGAATAGTTACTGGCTTATTTCTGTAGACTTTAGACTTGACGTAGCCCCACAAAAAATAGTCTAAAGGCGTCAAATCGCATGATCTTGGTGGCCAACTTACCGGTCCATTTCTTGAGATGAATTGTTCTCCGAAGTTTTCCCTCAAAATGGCCATAGAATCGCGAGCTGTGTGGCATGTAGCGCCATCTTGTTGAAACCACATGTCAACCAAGTTCAGTTCTTCCATTTTTGGCAACAAAAAGTTTGTTAGCATCGAACGATAGCGATCGCCATTCACTGTAACGTTGCGTCCAACAGCATCTTTGAAAAAATACGGTCCAATGATTCCACCAGCGTACAAACCACACCAAACAGTGCATTTTTCGGGATGCATGGGCAGTTCTTGAACGGCTTCTGGTTGCTCTTCACTCCAAATGCGGCAATTTTGCTTATTTACGTAGCCATTCAACCAGAAATGAGCCTCATCGCTGAACAAAATTTGTCGATAAAAAAGCGGATTTTCCGAATGGACCACCTAAGACGCAGCCGCGGTCAACATTTAAATGAAATTATCTTCAAAAAGTAAATGTCATGTACCAATCTAACGTTTAAAATAAAGAACCGATGAGATTTTGCAAATTTTATGCGTTTTATTGTTTAAAAAAGTTCTCAAGCTCTTAAAAAATCACCCTGTATATCTTCTTTGACAATGTAACCTATTGCTTTATTGTCCCTCTGATGTATCTTCATCATCAGTTTCACCATATTTTTCATTCTTCGTTTGGTGTCCATTTGTTTTCATTGTGCTCGTTTCATTGCATACGTAAAATTTTATTTCTTATTGACCTCCTCTTATTACCCTCTTAATAGTTTTAATATCCTTCTGCTCGCATTCATGTTTTTTCCTCGTATTCGAATTGATTCATTTCGACTTTCATCTTACATATTTCGCTGATATTTTTCCCTTCTTGGTATATTTTTTCATGTTTTTATCTTATCCATTGTTTTCCTTATACTGTGGTTCTAAGTTTTTCGTTGAATTCTTATGTCAACGTATCGTTGTATGCTGTTTGCTGTTAATTTCTGTTATAACTGTATCCTATTTATCTTTATTTCAATTACTCTCAGGATTTCAGTTTCCCTTATATTTTTAATATTATTTCCTGTCTATTTAGTTTTCCGATGAAACTCTTAATACAATATGTTTATTTTCGTGTATTACTTTGTATACATTTTGAATCTTTTTGTTACTTTTCCAATGTTTCTTGGATAATTTCTTAATTATCTCAATATTCTGTGGTAAGATTCAGTTTCTCAATCCGTATACTTTTTCAATCGGTTATTGTGAACCTTTTCTAGTCTATTCCCATTTTTTATAGTTGTTGTTTGCTCACTAGGGAGGGCGACTACCTCATACGTTC
Organism: Malaya genurostris; assembly: GCF_030247185.1. Classification (NCBI taxonomy): domain Eukaryota; kingdom Metazoa; phylum Arthropoda; class Insecta; order Diptera; family Culicidae; genus Malaya; species Malaya genurostris. The sequence continues at coordinate 135,683,470 of NC_080572.1, read as the reverse complement.
CTCTCCAAAGTGATTGTAACTTTTGTCCTGCGCCTGAGGGATTGGCTTTTACTAGCACTAAGTCTCCCCACATTGGTTGCCATTCGTTGGAGTTTTTATCATATAATTCTTTGCGCTTGTGTTTAGACGCAATTAGATTCTCCCGGGCTTGATGATGAAGTCGTTTAAATGTAGATCGCATTTCATTGACGTAGTTCTCATAGTAGAGACCATCATTATCGTATTTGTAGACGGAGTTTGGGATGTTCGCCCGTCTTCCGTATAATAATTCAAACGGTGTATAACCCGTTGAGGAATTTACAGTGGTATTATATTCAAAACTGAAGAATGGGAGTAATTGATCCCATGTTTTCGGTTCGTTACCTACGTATTGTCCTAAATAGGTTTTCAGTTCCCTATTCGATCGTTCCACCAAGTTTGCTTGTGGATGATATGTACTTGTAGTAATTTTTTAATTTTTAAAATTTTACATACATTTTTCATAAGAGAACTAACAAAATTGGTTCCATTATCGGTTACCAATTCGGCGGGTGTTCCATATTTACATATATAATTATTCACGAAAGTTTGCGCGACCGTGGCAATCTCTTGATTTTCCATCGGTGCTACAATTAAATATCTAGTCAGATCGTTTTGCATCACAAGTCCGTATCTGTTCCCCCATTCTGACTCGGGTAATACCACTATGTCCATATACAATTTCTCGAACGGTTCGGACGATGTCGTGGTAATTATCATTGGAATTTTGTTCGCTCGACCGATTTTTTTTTCTGGCACGAGCTACATTGTTTAACATAATTTTCAATATCCTTCCGCATATTAGTCCAATGGAATAGTGGACTCATTCTTTTCAACATTCGTTTGCTTCCAACATGTCCGCCTAGAGGAGCATCGTGGAATTCTTTCAATGTAGTTTCGCGGTCTTTTCCTGGCACCCACATCCTGTCTTTTTCCGGTGCATATAGTGTGAAAATTTTATCAAATTTCTCGGCAATAAATCTCAACACATTTGCCTCAGAGGTTTTCTACATGTTTCGAAAAGAGATAATTTGCATGTTCTTTGCATTTTTCATGTCTTCAGGGCAGTTAGTGAATGCATCTACTAACCCATCTATTAGAATTCTTGTATCGGTTATTGATCTATTCGAGCCATTTAGAACCAATCCCCATATTTTACGATCTGGAATTGAAAATACTCTTCCATTCAGGTAGTCTTTTAAACCGTGTGGTAAGTGTATCAGCTCGGCTAGTTCTTTATATGCTGATCTACTGTTTACTATTACGAAAGTACCATCAAAATCACTTTCGTTCGTTTTTTGTTTTGAAAATTTCAACAGATCAAATTTGATGTCATTGTTATTTATGCATATTTCATATTCTTCGAAATATGAGAGTGCTCCCAAATCTTCCTTTTCGTCCATCCAAAATCGATGTTTTCTAATCCGTCCATGTGCGGATTCCATTCTGTCTTTTGTTTATTTTTAAATAACGTAAACCTGCCTGATTCGTCTTTCAGTTGTTTTGGGGAAGTTGTTTTGTTTTCCGCGTCTTTCCGCTTCGCAAGTTCATTTTTTTCTGTTTGCTGCTGTTGACGCTTTTGCTGTCTAGTGACTATTGAAATAGGGTGTAAGGACTCGGCCTGTTCGGGCAGTCTGGATAAAAAGTCTGCCACAACATTGTCTTTGCCTTGTTTATAGCGAATGTGCATTTCCAACCCTTGAAGTTTCAGACGTAAACGCGTTAGCGTAGGCGAAGTTTCTTTTAAATGCCATATTGAAATCAGCGGTCTATGATCGGTGTATACAATAAATCTCTGATTATAAATAAAATGTTTGAAGCGGTTCACTGCCCATACGATGGCTAACAACTCTTTTTCAATCGTATGGTACTTTCTTTCAGCACCTACTAGACCTGCTTGCATAAATATAGGCCTGTCTACCGATTTTTCGTTCGAGAGTACTGCTCCAATAGCGTACTCGCTTGCATCTGTCGTGATCACGAACGCATCTTTATAGTTCGGTCTAACTAACAGTGTGTCAGAAGTTAAAAAATTCCGCAATTCCTCAAAAGATTTTTGACACTCTTTTGTCCAAGTAAACTTAACATTCTTTCGCAAGAGATCGTTCAAAGGTTTACGTTTCTCTGCTATGTGAGGTATGAATTTACCATAGAAATTTACTGTTCCTAAAAATGACCGAACACCTTTGACTGTTTTTGGTGCCGCCATCTCTTTTATTGTTTTTATATTGTCCTCCATAGGACGAATTCTTTCTTTGTCAATTACATGTCCTAAATACTTTATTTCATTTTTCAAAATTTGGCATTTACCTGGCTCGACTTTTAGATTATGTCGGCGGAGAGCCTCTAAAACTTTGCGTAGGTTTTCATTGTGTTCTTCGATGGTAACACCGAAAACAATAATATCATCCAGATAGACGATTGCTTTAACCCCTTCTATCTCATAAAGTACCGTATTCATTAATCTTTGGAACGTCGACGGGCTGTTACGCAGGCCCATAGGCATTCTTGTAAATTCAAAGTGGCCTTTTGGAGTTGAGAACGCTGTCTTGGCTGCATCTTTTGAGTTAATTGGTACTTGGTAAAACCCTGATTTTAAATCCAAGGTAAAAAAATATTTACTGTTTCCAAGATTATCTAGAATCTCATCAATTAGTGGAATTGGGTATACAAATGGCTTCGTAACTAAATTTAAAGCCCTGAAGTCAACCACGATTCTGTATTTCTTGTTACCAAATTCATCGTCCTTCTTGGGAACACATAGGACTGGTGCATTCCATGGACTTTTGCTAGGCCTTATGATACCTTGTCTAAGCATTTCTTCATTTTCTTCATTAATATGCTTCTTTGTAGCTTCCGGAAATCTGTATTGCCGTTTGTTGATAGGCACGTTTGACGTGGTCTCAATTTCGGGCACTGCTGCATCAGTGATAGTTAATTTATCCCCCTTCAGATAGAACACATCGCTATATGATGCCATAATCTTCTCTATATCCCTAAAATTTTCTCTTTTTAGATGATTCATATTTAGTGATTCTAATACTTTTTCCTCGGTCTCGACCAGTTATTTGACCGTATCTTTTATTTTCCGTAAGAATTACGTCTTGGTTTGAATCTAAATCAAGGAAATCTTTTTCAAATCTTTTTCTTCTTCATGAGTAATATTAGTCCCACAACCGGGGAGCAGACTATCTGAACGATCGTCGTTTTTGTATAACTCATAATTGCTCTGATACGATGCATTAATGTTATCATTTTTATTCACTTCATATTTATTATGCTTCGCTAAACTGCCCTCCAAGACTTCAGCATTGACGATAATTACTTCATTTTTGCCACTCTTTGCATCAGTTTTAATATGTTTTCCGGTTGTCCTATTTTTACTTGGAGATTTTTTTATTTCACAATTATTGTTTGCTTTAGTTGCACTGTTTGAAGACATCTTTGGCTTCTCATTATTATCATTTACTTCATTATTTCTTTCATTATTTATGCGGGTGACTATTTCAATGTTGCACTCATTCTTATCTGCGGCACGCATCCCATAATGCTCAGTTGCGTGTACCTTTTCTTTTCCTGTTACTGGTGTATTTGCTACATTATTGTGCTCGTTTGGTACACTTAGGCATATGTACTCGAAATTCTGAGTGATATAAATTTTGTATATCTTTAAAAACTCTGCTCCAATGATTCCAGGAACACACAAATCTTTTACTATATAAAATCTAACTCTGTAATGAGTTTTCCCAATCACTAACGTGACTTTTACTGACCCAATAGTCTGTGATTGAGTTCCATCAAAGCCTGCAATGTATAAATTATCTTTATAGTTTATTTTCTCTGATCCTATTTTCGCGACAGTATCCCATCTCATTACGTTATAAAATGCTCCAGTATCGAGCAAATATTTAATTTTTTCGTTGGGTCTATTTGCAGCCGCAACTTTTACAAAAAACTGATTGTTTTTAGCACAATCTATTTTATACATTTCGTGAGGCGGCATACCTTCTTGCCATTGTCCCGTATATTTTTTGTCGTTTCTGTACACGTCGTACCCTGTGGACAAAGCTTGGTTTGATCATACGTTTGGTATTTTTCCTGTATTTTCACATTGTTATCTGTCTCGTATTTTGCGACTCTCTTCTCCTGTTTCTGATGAGCTTCATATGATTCTGTTTTTGGTTCAAAGGTTAGAGGTATTTTCCGTAAGCATATCCAACCTTGGTCATTGTGTATGCTAGTCACATACTTATTCATAAATGTCATTCCCAAAATACCCCCTTGAGTCAAATTCTCCACTACGTCAAACTTTGTTTGGAAAAGTCTTCCCGCGATGATGAAGTTTAGTTCTACGGTACCTAATGTTTTTCTAACAGTACCTGTTACCCCGGAATATTCTATGATTTCGTTTTCATTAATTGTATATGCTCCCATGTACTCTGCATTTCGTCTACTTATCAAGTTGCCAGATGCTCCAGTGTCTACCAGCAACCGCATCTCGTTATTTGGTTCGTTTGCCGATCTCAACAACATCATAAATTCGTTGTCTTTCGTCTTATGTAATTTGACCCATATCCCTTCTTTACGTTTTTTGTACACATCACTCTTCATTGGTTTTCTGTTATCGTCATTTTCATTCTCCCCGTATCGATCCAAATTTTGCATTTTACATGTTTGCTTGGCTTAATTTGCATTCGGAGTTCTTGATGCTCCATATCTCATTTGATCAGGCATATTTCTGGTCCTGATATTATGATCATATCTTCGAAATATTTTTCTATTATCGTAAGTCATGCAATTTACCCATAACTGTGCTTCATTATTTTCGTAGTGTTTTCTATCAAGTGCATTATTCTTCTCTCGAATATTACCATTGTATCTATTAGGTGGTTTTCTATTATCATACCGATTTGTTAAATCGTATTTTTGCTGATACTCATTATTTTCATATTGGTACCCTTCGTGAGTTCTAAACTTTTGATTCCTCATAAGAACTCTATAGCCCAGCTCTGTTGCTTGAAGTCTGTGTTCAAGTACTTCGATATGTTTTCGTTCTATATCAATTTCTTCTAAATACTCCAGTAACTCATACAATGTCTTTTTTTGTGGCCTTGTGCCATTCGTTTCAATTCGTCGTTGTATAAGCCTGCTAAGCAATGTAGTCTTAGACTGACTTCCATTGGCGATTCCCGAGCAAAGCACCCTTCATTGTAATTGTCCAACTGCTCTTTAATTTTCATTATGCGCTTTTTGTAATTTTTGAATGGTTCATTGGGTTCTTACCGCAAAGTTTCTATTTTTAAAACAACGTCTTCGATTCTTTCGATTTCCCCAAATTCACGTATAAGATTTTCTTTGATTTTAGGCCAATTTTCGGCTTTTATGTGCAGTAATCTAGCTGCTGCTTCTTTTTTCAACTTCAATAATATTACGTAGATCAGATCGTCTCTAGATGTTTCTTCTGGGAATTGTTTTTCGAAATGTTCAATATGATAGATGAACGCATCTAACTGTTCGGTAGTTCCATCGAACTCTGGAATGCACTGCAGTGCTTCCGCTTTAGGGCATTGAAATTCCATGCTCGTTTGAATTTGATTCTCGTACTATGATATCTCTGTCAAGCCTCCAAATTATTATTTGGCTTGCCGTATGTTTAGAGAATGCTAAAATGAATCCCTCTGGACGATATTCATTTTTGCTGTAAATAATTACAATCTTGATTCTTGACCGTGGTTATGGTCGACATTCATTCACGTAAACAAACTTGACCTAGTCTCACATTACTGGTCATTGTATCGTACAAAGCTTCAACTGCTACGAGCCCTACGTGGTCAAATTTCGTTCGCATTGGCATTTTTGTTTATTATTGAGCCAGTCCAACTCGGTGCTCTCAAATTTGTCATGCCCGCCGTGTGCGCAAACCAAACTGTCTTTGTTAATTCCGTTATAAAAGTCGACGGCATAGGCTTCAACAGCGCATCGTACCATACTCGTGGTTTAACATTATAGTTTACCGTACGCGACTCAAAGTCAATGTCGGTTTATTATTATTATTATTGTCATATACCGCTTTTTTTTCGTGCTATGTTCTTATTTCGGTTGCCCGACTTTTAGCCGCAAATATGGCCGCGATTGTTTTGGTGTTTTACCTAGCAACGCATTTTGCTATAGGCTCCGCCCATACGGGTTGGTTCACCACCGTTTTAAATATATATACTTCGTGGCATGCACTCCTGGTGCCTAGCTCGCTGACTTGCTTTATTATGTCAGACGGCTACCTTTGCTTATTCGCAAAATGATGCGTCAGATTGCCGATTCCTTCGCTCATAGGTGTTGGTTTCGGATGGTCACCTTGACCTTGTAATCATTACACCAGTGCTAACAGTTCAGCTGGTCGTGATATTCGTGTCTCTTCAACGAAGGCAAAAAAAAACTTCTTAGGCCTTCATGCTAGTATGGCCACTTTCGAGTATGGGTAATTCCTTTTTAAACTTTACGTAATCAAAACAACAAAAAAAAAAATAAATAAAATAATGGAGACTCACCATACTAATACAACTTTGCCCAACATCCTCAATTCAAAAATCCTCGCTCGTAGTCCTGGCGTGTCCTTGCTGCTATAGCACGTACCGCTGTCACCACTTGCAATGTCAAAAGGATTTTTTTTGAGATCCCTATAACTATTTCTAAGAATGACCTATGGGTCCGGGCGGCGGCGCGAGGAAAATTGGAACGAGGTTTCCTTCGGCGAAATAATAATTTCTTTTTTCTTCTTCAAACTTTTTGTTTTTATTACTGTACACTTAGCAGTGCGGTTCTAGTTTCAAACTTTTTCCAATACAGAAGTAAACACGAATTCACCGTTCTAGATCAAGCTCTTCTTCCCTTTTTACACTATAGTAGCAAACCTGATCGCACATTCAAATCCACTTCTTTTGCTTATATTATTTTATTTTTGACTACACGGCTCTATGATAAGATTTAGACGTCTCTGTTATTTCACTAACTATTCTTCAGTATTACCTTCTCGTTATAGTATACTGCACTACTTGATTACCTTTTTCGTCATAGTATATTGCACTACTGCAGGAAAATATTTCATTAGAACGATTCTTAAACTCTGCCTTCACGGCATCCGCGGCTTACGTTTAACTTTCGCGAACTCTCTGGAACTGACTGACTGAATTAATTTGTCTACGGGCCGACGCCCGAGACTAACAGTTATTTACCGCGTACTCGTTAAAACTGAACTGCCTCCTAACTCTTCCAAACTATGGGTTTTTAAGCTCCTAACATTTTCTTTCGGGTGAAGCCCGAAGATTTTAGTACAAGCCGAGCTTGTGATTTTAAGTAGAAAGTTCATCCGACTTTCTCCCGAAGTTCTACCGAAAGCCGAAACCACTGTCACTATGCCAGAGGCAGTGACCAGTGTCCGTGAAAATAACTTTGTTTTTACAACATTGCTGCGCTGACTAATGCTCGGAACTGTCTATGGTTTTATAACAATATTACTTAAACATCGTTGCGATGACTAATGCTCGAAAATGTGCACGCTTCTATAACAAAGTTTATACCTGAAGGTTGCGGCTACGCTGATATGAGAGTTTCCTTCACAATTTTACTACTTTTTCTACAATACTAGCAAATTCGAAGGAAAATTTGCTAAGGGCGCTGCACACTACAACTACTTTTTAACTTATCACTTAATAAATGTACTTTTCCTAAAGCATGGAAATCTTCCTTTCTTGTACCAATATTTAAATCTGGTGCAAAATCTAACATTCGGAACTACCGTGGAATAGCCATTATCTCATGCATTCCAAAATTATTTGAAAAAATTGTTGCGAAAAACTTTTTCATCAACTTAAAAATGTAATAACAAATAAACAACATGGCTTTTTAAAGGCCGCTCAACTACAACAAATCTCTTAGAATTTATGACATTCACTCTGAATGCAATGGACGTCGGCAACTACGTAGAAACTCTTTACACTGACTTTAGCAAAGCCTTCGACCGTATTGACATACCATTACTTCTACACAAACTACAAAAATATGGCATAAATCATACTCTTCTGGAATGGCTCAAATCATACTTAACGAATCGTGTACAGGTAGTCCGCTTCCAAAATATTCTGTCTGAACCAATTAATGTAACTTCTGGCGTACCTCAGGGTTCTCACTTAGGGCCTCTTCTTTTCATTTTACATATAAACGACATTTCCCTCATACTCAAAAATCTGAAAGTGCATATATATGCAGACGACATGAAACTCTTCATGGAAATTAAAAATATCAACGACGCTGTAATATTCCAGAACTAAATCAATCTATTCCACATTTGGTGCTGCAAAAGTCTACTCCAACTCAATGTAAAAAAATGTAACTCAATAACTTTCAGTAGGAAAATTGAAACTATATCTACAAACATACATCTAGGAAATGAACTTGTAGAAAAATGTAAAATTGTAAGAGATTTAGGCGTAATCTTAGACTCCAAGCTCACTTTTGTGGAACACTACAATACCATAATCAATAAAGCAAATAGCATGCTGGGCTTTATTAAACGCTTCAGTCATAACTTTCAGGACCCTTACATAATTAAAATATTATACAGTACATATGTCAGACCTATTTTGAAATATTGCAGCCTAGTATGGAATCCATATAATATTATTCACGAAGAACGCATCGAATCTATTCAAAAACAATTTCTTTTTTATGCACTTCGTAAATTAAACTGGACAGCATTTCCTCTACCATCATATGAAGCACGCTGCATGCTCATCAATAACACTTAAAGAACGCCGCGACCTTACAATGCTTTATTTTATCAGCGACATTATTTCTCAACGCATTCAATCACCTTCTTTATTATCGCAATTAAATTTTTATACACCTAGCCGTCAATTACGAACCAGGAAATTATTTTTAGAAAGAAACACTAGAACAAATTATGCCAAATATAGCCTAATCAATCGTATAATGCGCCACTACAATCAATATTGCGAACATCTTGACCTTGGTATGTCCAAAAATGAAATGAAATGCCAGCTTAGTCGTAGAAATAATGCGTAGTATCTAAGTACACATTGTAAACCATTTTATGTAGTCTACATTTGCTTGACGAAAAATAAATAAAACTTTGCTTCTGTTGTTGACTGCCTCAACAGTTGCTGTGCGGTGTCGCAATGATTCAGGTTTATCTGAATTATCTCCATTACTGTTGACCTGCGATCGCCTTCTTATATGCAGGGCACTTGTATCCACCCGTCGAGTGGGCGTTTCCTTCTTCCGTAGTGCAGAGCATGCACTTTGGCGCCTGCGAGCAGTCCTTCGCAATGTGTCCCTTCTCTCCACATTTTCTGCATTGTTCATATCTGTCTGGGCCTTTGCAGATGGCCGACATGTGTCCGAAGCCCATGCACTTGAAGCATCGCAAACCCCGTTTGCTGTCAGCCAACTCGTACCTTGCCTATCTTCAGCAATTTGCTGGCCGCAGGCAACGATAGTCGAACCATCGCTGTTTGTGTGCCTTGGTGCCCCTTCATCAGCCGGATCGTTAGAACCTCTTTTCCCAATTCGCATAGCGTCTTCAGTACACTACCAAGCTCCTCTACTGTTGTGATCTCGTCCAGGTATCGGCATTCGATCGTTGTTTCCTGGCACAAAACCTTCACGTTCCCGCCATCCCCGACGAGGTCGCCCAATGACTTGGCGAACTGCTCTCGGTAGGCAGAACTTTTAATCGCTGGATCCTTCTTCAGTTCAAACAGCATATCTCCTTGATGAGTGCGCCTGGTTCTCATCACGTTCTCACCCAGTTCCTTCAACTCCGGATCTTCTCGGACTTTCTTGAGGATTGCTGCGTACGACTGTTAGTCGTTAGCCTTGACCAGCAGGGCGTCTCCCATGTATCTCTCCGGATGGAGTAGACGGCGTTCTTGCCATCACGAACCGGCATTCTTCCCTTTTCGATCCGATTATTACCTTTCGTTTCCTCCTTTTTGGACTGATTTTTCTTCTTCTCCTTGCGATATTTATGGCGACGTTCCAATCGCCCTTGGTTCTCTCGTCGCTCGACTCCTCACTACCTTGAACATTCTTCGTCTTCTTCGGGTCTTCTTCCTCGCCTGGTTTTTCTCGACTCCGCTTGTTCGAGCTCTTATTTCTGTGTCCTTTCGGGGTCTGCTGCATATCGGTTGACGCTTCCACCACCGCCACCTGGTCCAAGGCCAGCTTTAAAGCCTTTTCAGCAGACTCTGCTCTCTTCTGCAGCGCTGTGTGCTCGCGGTCAGCTTCCATCACGGCATATCTGAGGCTCGACACCCTTAGCGACACCACCTTAGTGTGTGTGTGTGTCGCCGCTGCTGAAATTCTCTCATGTAGAAAAGAGCCTGGACGGGATATTGACCGCACTGTGTGTAAATAATGCTACACTGTGTAATATATACGCTCCATTCGGTACTGCGCAACGCAAGCGTTTCTTCAACACAACTGTCGCATACTACTTTCGTCATCGGACAGAACACACCATATTCGGTGGCGATTTCAACTACGTGTTGGGAATATGCGATGCTTACTTACCTTACTTAACAGCTATAGGCCTGGGGTGTCCTTTGCAGTATCAAGAATACGTCTCCACATAACTCGGTCCATGGCTGCTCGTCGCCATCCACTCAAGGCACGAACGCTTCTAAGATCACCCTCCACTTGATCGATCCACCTTGCTCGCTGCGCTCCTCTTCTTCTTGTACCAGTCGGATTAGATTCAAGAACCATTTTCACTGGGCTGTCGTCCGACATCCTTATGACATGCCCAGCCCATCGTAGACGTCCGATTTTAGCTGTCCGTACGATGGGTGGTTCTCCTAGCAGCAGTTGCAATTCGTTATTCATACGCCGAAAACACTGAGGGCGTGTTGGTCCTCTCCCAACATAGTCCAGGTCTCGTGGCCATAGAGAACAACCGGTTTAATAAGCGTTTTGTAGATGGTCAATTTCGTGCGGTGACGTACTTTTCTCGATCGAAGGGTTTTTCCGAGTCCAAAGTACGCTCGATTCCCTGCCAAAATACGTCTCTGTATTTCTCTGCTGGTTTCATTTTCGGCGGTCACCAGTGAGCCCAAATACACAAACTCGTTAACCACCTCGATATCGTCACCGTATATCAATATTCGTGGTGGGAGGCGTAGTGTTTCTTCTCTAGAGCCTCTTCCTCTCATGTATTTTGTTTTCGACGCATTTATGGCCAGTCCGATACGCCTAGCTTCAGCTTTCAGTACGATGTAGGTTTCCGTCATCTTCTCAAGGTTACGTGTCACAATATCAATATCGTCAGCGAAGCCAAAAAGTTGTACGGACTTGCCTAAAATCGTGCCACTCATGTCGATCCTCGCTCTTCGTATCACACCTTTCAAGGCAATATTGAACAATATACAAGAGAGTCCATCACCTTGCCGTAGCCCTCTCCGAGATTCGAAGGGACTCGAGAGCATCCCAGATACTCGGACATAGCACATCACTCTATCCATCGTTGCTTTGACCAATCGCGTCAGTTTATTCGGGAAACCGTATTCGTGCATTATATACCATAGCTGTTCTCGATCGATTGTGTTGTATGCCGCTTTGAAGTCAATGAATAGGTGATGCGTGGGTACGTTGTATTCACGACACTTCTGGAGTACTTGTCTTATCGCGAATATGTGATCCGTAGTGGCGCGGGCTCCAGTAAATCCCGCTTGGTACGGCCTTATGAATTCCTTAGCTATTGGTGATAAACGACGGCAAAGGATTTGGGAGAGTACCTTGTAGGCTGCGTTCAGCAATGTGATTGCGCGGTAATTGCATCAATCTAGCCTATCGCCATTTTTGTAGACGGGGCATACCACTCCATTCATCCATTCCAGCGGTAGAATCTTCACCCAAATTTTAGAAATCATCCAGTGCAGCGCTCTAGCCAGTGCCTCTCCTCACTTATCTGTGACAGATCCGGGGCTGGGAATCTGTCGTCGGCTGAGCGTGCACCAAGATTGATTCCTGTACCGTTCTCAGTATCTTGTGCTTCGCCATTCAGATGCTCGTCACCCAATCACGCGCTGGTGCATCTTGCCCAACACTACAAATCCCGTTCCTAGAACGTTGGTTGTGCCACAGCTCTGGTAGAAGGTAGCCGCTCAATGCCCACTTTTCCACACCTTCTGTCTCGTCCAACAGTTCCTGCAGTGCTGCGACATCGAAGCCGCGGATTTGAAGCTCATCATTCAGCATTCGGTCGTATCCTGGGAAGCCAAGCGATTTGCAGTTCCATGTACCAAGCTTCCAATCGTAGTCCTTTGTTCGTTGCGTAGGTATTTGCCGATTATTCCGAGTCGTATTTCTTTCTTGATCGTACGTGACATGTGTTTTCCGGGCGGCTTGTTAGGCCTGCACCAACCTCCTGTCTCGCCGGAGGGCCATTGTGTCAGCACTGTTTAGAGTCTAGCTGTAAGATCTAGCCTACACCGGCGATGGAAGTTCTCCCGTAACCGCCGCTTCCGATAACCGTGAACGGATCGATCGGCAGGATGCCTGGGTCGCTTCAATGATTCCGGTTGGAGAATGGCTTCCGATTCACTGGTGCCTCAACGATCCATACCGGAGCTACGTCGCTATTTACTCGTCTAACCATTGGATTTGTACTACACCGACGGAGAGTTCCCTGACAACGGAAAAACTCGAATCGACGCTTGTTCGCTGATCCCTCTAGCGGCCGGCGGACGCGGCTGCCTGTTGTTCTGCGCTCCAATTCCACTGCAAGATGCCCGCGATCTGGTAGTTTTTCTGCCACATACATCAAGTAGAGCATTCCTTTGGGCAGCCAGGGCAAGCTGGAGATGCCGCGTGGCCGAATCTGTGGAGGTACCACCTAAAACAACCGTGACCAGTGAGGAACTGCGTCAGGCCAAAGTTTACTTCGCCGTGGGGTATGTCGATCCATCCGGAGACTTTTGAAATGAGCCGACGTGTCCACCTGCCCTTGGTTGAGCTGTCCCATTTTCTTTGCCACACGCGTGGGGAGGCTGCGTTGGCAGTCCTACGGGCGTTCCTGTACCTCCGCATATCGTAGCACTCCGCATCCTCCTTGATGAGCAGTCCAATAGGCATCATGCACGCTACCATGCAGGCCGCGTCTCCAGATACCGTACGATACGCACTGATCACACGAAGACACATCAGTCTGTGCGTGCTCTCCAGCAATTTTGCGTTGCGTTCCACCCGGAGTGCCGACGCCCATAACGGGCTACCGTACCTGAGGATCGAAACTGCCACTCCTGCCAGTAACCTGCGTTTGCTAGAACGCACCGGCGAGCTATTCGATTCCGGTATTCGGTTCCGGAAGCACCGGAAATAATGGTCGTATATACCAAAATGGATCTCACTTACTTTTCTCAGCGATGGTTTGACCGATTTCCACAAACTTAGGTTCAAATGAAAGGTCTTCCAGTCCCATACGGAATTCATCCAGATCCGACTTCCGGTACCGGAGTTATAGGGTAAAGTGTATTCAATATTGTACACCGTCACTTAAACCGCCGAAACAAAAAACGTAAAAAAAATTCTTATCTGGTCTCATAACTACACAAATCGATAGTCATTATCAGTAGTCAACGAAACAAACCGATTCCGGCTATCCTGGTTCCCGGTATCCGGTTCCGGAAGCACCGGAAATAAGGGTCATATATTCCAAAATGGATCTCACTCACTTTTCTCAGCGATGGTTTGACCGATTTCCACAAACTTATATTCAGATTAAAGGTCTCTTGGTCGCATACGGAATTCCTGAATTTCATCCGGATCCGACTTCCGGTTCCGGATTCATAGGGTAAAGTGTGTTCAATATTGTACACCGTCACTTAAACCGGCGAAACAAAATACGTAAACAATTTTCTAAACTTATCTTAAAACTACACAAATCGATAGTCATTATCAGTAGGCAACTAAACAAACCGATTCCGGCTATCCTGGTTCCCGGTATCCGGTTCCGGAAGCACAGGAAATAAGCGTAATATATTTCAAAACGAATCACACTAACTGTTCTCAGCGATGGTTTGACCGATTTCCACAAACTTTGATTCAGATGGAAGGTCTCATGGTCGCATCTGACTAATGCCCGGAAATGTCCATGCTTCTATAACAAAGTTTTTACAACAAGGTTGCGGTTACGCTGATATGCTGATAAGAGAGCTCGCTTGGCGAGTTTTATTCACATCTTTCTACATTCCTACAATTTCCCTTACTAAAAAATTCAATGAAAAATTTTGTGAGGGCGCCGCATTTTATAAATTGTGCATTTTGGCACCTGCAGATCGTTCAGCATCAAGGCACAAATCTACAAATAATTAGGATAACGTGTCACTTGAGCCATTTAGTACTGATTCTTGAAGGTCATATTAGTTTATGGTTCAATGAACTGAATGTCACTGTGCTGATATCCAGCTTTCGGTTTCAGTAGTACAAACAATATTAATCAAATGTAATAAAACGAAGCTCACTTCACTTTCTCACATATGATTGAATAGATTTTCACTAACTTAAAATCAAATGTAGTAGTATTATGCAACAGAAATTTTCAATACTCTTTCCCAAATTTTTTTAAATTGTTGTTTTCCGCTGGAAATTTCCTGTAAAATAGAGGAGAAAATGAATAAAGACTATCCCAGAAAGTATGGACGCAACCAAGAACCGCTGCCATTTCGCAATGGTTCAGAACGTGTCATTTTTTATCGCTGCGTCCTGTTGTTTACACTCTTCTCTAACCACTTGTGCAGTTGTTTATTCGCTTACATTAGTTTGTTTCGAAATGCGTGGACTTTCAGCAGAACAACGTCGAAAAATTGTGCACAGAACGCGGACTGTCACTGAGAAAGATAGCAAAAATGGAAGGAGTAAGTGAAAAAGTCGTGCGAAATGCAGACAGGAAGTTCGGTGAGGATAACACCTTTGAGGATAAACCGAAAACGGGTCGAAAAAAAGGTTGCTAACCCTCATTTGGAATGTTTACAAAAACGACTTCTACCCATGATTCGAAGCCAAATGGATCCTGTTGTCTTCTGGCCAGATCTTGCTTCTTGCCACTACTCGAAATCAACGGTAGAATGGTATACTACCAATAATGTCTCTTTCGTCCCAAAAGACATGAATCCACTAAATTGTCCACAACTTCAACCAATTGAGGAATTTTGGGCATTAACGATGGCACATCTTAGAAAACATGTCTCGGCAGCCGAAACCATTCAACCGTTCGAAAAAGATTAGAAAAAAGCGTCAAAACTTGTCGTCAAGAAGTCTGAACGGAAATAAATGAGGAACGTTCGCAAGAAGGTGCGCCAGCTAGTCTACAATGGCTAAGTAGCAAATGTTGAGAATAATATTCTGTTGTTGTAGTCTAATACCAGGTGTACAACTTTGCTTCCGCCGTTTTCCGATAGGTAGCTGTACCGGCTGAGGCTGGTTAAAATACATAGATGATAATGCCTTTAAAGTGAGTGTGTACAGTGCCTAACGAATTGTCATCGCCGTTTCAGTGACAGTTGTTCTTGTTTTCGTATTATTCACGCTCGAAAATGTCTGTTTATGTGCCCAATTCTAGCCATTTGCGGGAAGTTTTACTTTTCTGTTACAATTAAAAAAAAAATGCAACTGAAGCGCATCGAATGCTTTCAGAAACTTACGATGATACTGCTCTGAGTAAAAGAACGTGCCGGGAGTGGTTTCAACGTTGGTGATTTCGATGTCGAAGACAAACATGATGGTGGAAGAGAAAAAACCTTCAAAGATGAATAACAATTTACTACGAGCTCTTAAAACCGGGTGAAACCATCACAGGAGATCGCTACCGAAGGCAACAGATGCGCCTTAGTCGCGCGCTAAAATAAAAGCGGCCACAGTATCAAGAGCGACATGACAAAGTCATCCTCCAACACGACAATGCTCGGCCTCACGTCGCAAAAGTGGTCAAAAAGTACCTGGAAACGCTGAAATGGGAAGTCTTGCCCCACCCGCCATATTCCCCAGATGTCGCCCCTTCTGACTTCCACCTGTTCCGTTCGATGGCACACAGCCTGGCAGATCAAAATTTTCAATCCTTCGAAGAGTTGGAAAAATGGATTGCTTCATGGATAGCGTCAAAAAAGGACTCCTTTTTCGAGCCGGGATCCGAAAATTGAAGGAAAGATGGGAGAAAGTTGTCGCTAGCGACGGACAATACTTTGAATAATACATCTGTAAGCACTTTTTCGCAATAAAGCTTTAAATTTAAAAAAAAAAAAACGGCGGAAGCAAAGTTGTACATCTAATATTATCAGTATATCGAATAAAATTTGAATATCTAACACTTGTGAATTATTTACAGCGAAATCAAAGTGCGTCCTAACTTTCTAGGACAGTCTTTAATATAAGAAAGGCGTAATTTCACCACTAGATGGATTAAAACAGGTTTTTGGACATGTGATATATATTTAAGGATCAAGAGTAAACCAAGTTAACTTGTGTTGGTAATTTGTATATTACGTACATTTGACTTTTTGAATGAAATATCAGTTTTGATCAATTTTTTACCAACGTTTTATGGAAAATAGCTTACATTTTATGAGAGAAGATTCTAATTCCTTAATAAAAAAATATTAGCAACACTGCTTGAATGCATTTGTATTAGATTGCGCTATACAAAATAAACAAAACCAAATATTTTCTGTTACAAAAACAGTTTCCCGGAAGAAATAAATAGTTTTACGACAACATACCATATCCATTGCCCTTCACGTGTTAAAATAAAGATTCCTTGCGGGTTTACTTATAGAAGGTACGTAAATCTTTATACCGTAACAATTTCTGCAAGAGAAAATCCATATAGGAATGTTGCTAATCAAATGTGAAGCGCCGGAATTTGTTTTTACGCACACATTGTTGACATCACTCATACGCTTGCAAGGTGTCTTGCTCCTTAAGGTGAAATGTAGCGTCATAAAATGCGCGCAAAATTTTATCCGCTTCAGTTGAACGAACCGTCGCACAAAGCATACCCAGAAAAACGGACACATAGAAACAAGGACTTTTTTCAATGATTGAGCGCAGTGGGTTTACCTCTCGTTATATTGGCATGTAAAAAAGATTGGACGTAATGGATTTTTGAATCTTTCACACTTTGAATATATGCTAATTCAATCGTTATTGTTAGTGATTACTCTTACTCTAGAGCTATAAATCATGATTAATTATAAATTACTAACATGAGGCTATATGTATATGTATTGACCAACTTGCTAACCATGTATATGCTTGAGTTTAGTAGCAAGCCTGGATTCTCCTTCAAAAGAACGATTGTAGACTAGATAACATTCAAGTATTTTCGATATCTTTGCCAGTCGTTCACTAGGCCCTTCCCGCCGATGAGATAGAATTTACGTAAAAGTATTTACTTGACACGCATGATAGAGCACGGTCGAATTTACTTATCGAATACATTCAATGCCAATATATTACATTCTAATTGACTTTCATTTTCATCTTCGAATAAGTAAAAAGTATTATTTCTGGTGTGTCAATAGGATCGTAGCACTAGCCATGTAATCGAAGTTATGCTATGAGTCGACTGCGAAGTCTGTTAAAACAGAAAGGCCAAATTTCTCAAAAGGAATGTAATTCTAAGACTTCCACACACAGACATTTTCCTGGTGTTACTGGCTTGTGAGTTAACGGCTATCACCGAGTCAAGGCAACTTTAGATGCAGGTAAACAAAACCCGCCTGCGCCTATTGCAAACGCAGCAAAAGCTGGTGTACAGCCAATATTCGGGGCGTTCCCGACTTGGAAGCAATCGAAGAAGGCCATCCCATTCATACGCACAGAGGTGAAGAGACACAGAGGTGCGAACGCATAGAAGTGCTCAGACACAGAGGTGCGGAGACGAAGGGGTGTAAAGGCACAGAGGTGCTAAGGCACAGAGGTGCTAGGGCGCATCAGCGCAAAGTCGCAGAGACAACCACCAGGTATCAGTTCGTATGGTGTACAGTACCGGTTGCGGTGGACAGAAAGAAGCATTATCGTGTGGTGCTACACAAGAAGCATCACAACTCATCGTCAACAAGAGCTACAACGCTGTATCTAAGGCCAGGTACAGGCAGCGTACAGACCAAGCTCAGCAAAGACCACGACGGCAGAGTAACGGAGATAGAAGACAGCAAATTTAAAATAGTTGGAGCGAGCTTCATGCCGAGTACCTGTGGAAAGCAGAAAGCGACTAACAGGTAGATCTATAACTTTATTTTATTTCACTTTAAAGTATATTCTCGTTTATATAAGTTAGTTGAGATCAATTTAAACATATATGTAATGGATGATCTAATGGATGATAATCCAGGAGATCCATCTCTGCCACCAGGCGAAAATTTAACGGTTCCCAACTCGCAGAGAACGAAGTTTTACAATGAAACTTCTGCGGGCCCATGGATAGTCTATTTTCGGCGTAAAATGAAGGCTTTAAATTTATTTTATATATCTAAAGAATTAACATCACGATTTCCCGCTACCAAAGAGATCGTAAGAGTCCATAAAGACAAGATCCGTGTTGTAGTCGATTCCTTGAAGCAGGCTAACGAGATTGTTGTTTGCGAATTATTTACCCGCGAATATCGCGTATATATTCCTTCGAAAGACGTTGAAATAGACGGTGTTATCACCGAAGCGGGTCTTTCGGTTAAAGAGTTGCTTGAGCATGGAGTTGGACGTTTTAAAAACTCCATGCTTGAGGGAGTAAGGATACTCGAGTGCAAGCATTTGTACTCAGCATCTTTCAAAGAAGGAAACAAAACTTATCGACCTTCAGATTCGTATCCAGTAACATTCGCTGGATCTGCCTTGCCTAGCCATGTCCACATCGATAGAGTTCGCCTTCCTGTTCGGCTTTTCATACCAAATGTTATGAATTGCACGAACTGCAAAAAATTTGGCCACACAGCTACTTACTGTAGTAATATGTCGAAATGTACATAATGTTAAGGGCCTCATAAGGATAATCTTTGCGATAAAGATATTGAAAAATGTGTTTATTGTGGGGAAAGTCCTCATGATGATCTTTCAGTATGCGCTGCATTTAAATTGCGTAAGGACAAAATGAAGCTTTCTTTAAAAGCACGGTCTAAGCGCACATATGCGGAAATGCTCAAAACTATCATTTATGTCCCACCTTTGGAATCCGAAAACGGTTTTTCAAATCTGTCGGAACCAGAGGAATCTGACTCTGACGGAAATAGTGAAGATACCTCGTTTGTCACTCCTCAAGGGTCTGTTAAGAGGAGATTATCAAACCACAAAATACCAAAAAAGACACCTAAAATTACACCTTCAAAAAAAGATCCCCGTGCTAAATCTAAAAAGCCAAATTTAAAACCAAAAACTGTGCCTCCTGGTTTGTCAAATTCACAAACCAATCCAAGAACTAGCACAAGAAAAGACAATAATCCAGTGGGCTCCGTGTCACAGCCAACATCAGGATTACTGAAGTTTTCGGAAATTGTAGAATGGATTTTCGCAGCATTCAATATTTCTGAACCTCTAAAGACTATCATAACGGCATTCCTTCCAATAGCTAGAACTTTTTTGAAACAGTTATCAGCTCAATGGCCAGTTCTTTCAGGTTTTGTATCATTTGATGGATAATTTATCATCCGCCGCAAATGATTCAATCACTGTTCTGCAGTGGAATTGTCGAAGCATCATGCCAAAACTTGATTCATTTAAAGTTTTGTTGCATAGTCAAAAATGTGATGTATTTGCTTTGTGCGAAACATGGCTTTCATCAAACATAGCCTTAAATTTTAATGACTTTAACATTATACGTCTCGATAGAGACTCTCCGTATGGTGGAGTGCTTTTAGGAATTAAGAAATCTTATTCCTTTTATAGATTAAATATTCTTTCGACTTCTAGTATAGAAGTTGTTGCTTGTCAAATAAATATTAAAGGAAAGGACATTTGCATTGCTTCGGTATATATTCCTCCAAGAGCTCAAGTTGGACAACGACAGCTTAATGAAATTCTCGAAGCCCTTCCTGCTCCCCGTTTGATTTTAGGAGATTTCAATTCGCACGGAATGATGTGGGGTTCCGTTTACAATGATAGCAGATCATCTTTAATATATAATATATGCGACAATTTCAACATGACAGTATTGAATATGGGTAGCATGACACGGATTCCAAGACCTCCTGCACGTCCAAGTGCATTAGATTTATCTCTTTGCTCGACTTCAATTCGACTAGATTGCACCTGGAAAGTATTTCCTGATTTACACGGTAGCGATCATTTACCAATCATCATCTCAATTAGCAGTAACAAATGTATTGCTAATTCAGTTAATATTCCATATGATTTGACAAAAAATATTGACTGGATTAAATTCCAAAGTAATATGTCAAGTATCTTAAATTCCATGGAAGAGCTTCCCCCACTTGAAGAATATGACTTCGATACTGGAGGCCGCTGAACAAGCGCAAACCAAACGATTTCTTAGCCCATCGTCTAACAGAAGACCTCCAAATCCTTGGTGGGACAAAGAGTGCTCAGATGCTAAACACGCGAAACAAAATGCTTTCAAGACGTTTTTAAAACGAGGAGGAGGAACTCCTCAGAATTTTGAAAAAATCTTGGTTTTTGAAACCAAGTACAAGAACATACTTCGGGTCAAGAAATGCAGCTATTGGAGACATTTTGTAGAAGGTTTGTCAAGAGAAACCTCAATGAGCACTCTTTGGAATACGGCCAGACGAATGAGGAATCGTAACATAGGAAATGAGAGTGAGGAGTACTCGAATCGATGGATATTTGATTTTGCGAGGAAAGTTTGTCCAGATTCTGTTCCTACGCATAGCATTATTAGGGAGTCTTCTTCAAATGATGATTCCATTGATAGCCCCTTATCAATGATGGAATTTTCCATAGCACTCATGTCTTGTAACAATAACGCTCCTGGGTTGGACAGAATTAAACTCAACTTGGTGAAGAATCTGCCCGACCTCGCAAAAAGACGTTTGTTGGAATTGTTCAACAAGTTTCTTGAGCAAAATATTGTTCCACCTGACTGGAGACAAGTGAAAGTTATCGCCATTCAAAAGCCGGGGAAACCAGCTTCCAATCACAACTCATATAGACCCATTGCAATGTTGTCCTGCATCAGAAAATTGTTCGAAAAAATTATTCTTCGACGTCTCGACACTTGGGTCGAGACGAAAGGTTTGTTGTCAGATACTCAATTTGGCTTCCGAAAAAATAAAGGGACGAATGATTGCCTTGCATTGCTTTCGTCTGACATCCAAATTGCCTTCGCTCAAAAACAACAAATGGCCTCTGTATTTTTAGACATTAAAGGAGCATTTGATTCAGTTTCCATTGATGTTCTTTCAGACAAGTTCCACCAACATGGACTCCCAGCGGTTATAAATAATTATTTGCACAACCTTTTGTCAGAGAAACGCATGCATTTTTCACATGGCGATTTGGCAACATTCAGAGTTAGCTACATGGGTCTCCCGCAAGGCTCATGCCTCAGTCCGCTCCTGTATAATTTCTATGTAAACGACATTGACAGCTGCCTCGTAACCCCATGTACACTAAGACAATTGGCAGATGATGGCGTGGTTTCAGTTACTGGATCCAAAGCTATTGATCTGCGAAAACCATTGCAAGATACCTTAGATAAATTGTCCGTTTGGGCTGTTCATCTTGGTATCGAATTCTCTGCGGAGAAAACAGAGCTGGTCGTCTTTTCAAGAAAGCATGATCCCGCGCAACTTCAGCTTCATATGATGGGAAGAATGATCCAACAGGTTTTGACTTTCAAATACCTCGGGGTGTGGTTTGATTCCAAATGCACGTGGGGAGGACACATAAGGTTTCTGATAACAAAATGCCAACAAAGAGTAAATTTTCTTCGAACAATAACAGGGTCTTGGTGGGGTGCTCATCCGCAAGATCTAATAAAATTGTATCAGACAACGATACTTTCAGTGATGGAATATGGATGCGTTTGCTTTCGCTCCGCTGCAAATTCTCATATTATCAAACTGGAGCGAATTCAGTATCGTTGTTTGCGAATTGCTTTAGACTGCATGCATTCGACACATACAATGAGTCTTGAAGTTCTGGCGGGAGTTCTTCCATTGAAGGATCGTTTTTGGGAGCTTTCGTCGCGACTTCTAATAAGATGCGAGGTACTGAATCCCCTAGTTATTAATAACTTCGAAAAGCTAGTTGAGCTTCAATCTCAAACAAGATTCATGACAGTATATTTTAACCATATGTCACAGGAAATCAACCCTTCAAGATATATTCCTATCCGTGTCAGGCTCCTAAATGTCCCTGACTCAACTTTATTTTTCGACACATCTATGCAGCGCGAAGTGCGTGGAATCCCGGATCACCTACGCTCTATGGAAATCCCAAAAATATTTTCAAGTAAGTTCAGGCATATTGACTCAGAGAAAATGTTTTACACGGACGGATCGCGAATTGAAGAAGCGACAGGGTTTGGTATGTTCAACAATAATGTTTCGGCATCATTTAGGCTTCAAGAGCCTGCATCTGTTTATATAGCAGAGCTAGCAGCAGTTCATTATAGTTTGAGTGTAATCGTCACATTATCTCCAAACCATTATTTCCTCTTCACAGATAGTCTGAGTGCAATTGAAGCCATTCGCTCAAACGCTGCTGGCAAAAATGAACCGTTTTTCTTGGGCAAGATAAAACAGTGTCTGAACGACATATTGAATAATAATTATCAAATCACCATAGTTTGGGTCCCGGCTCATTGCTCCATTCCAGGCAATGAAAGAGCCGGTAGTTTTGCCAAACGTGGTGCTATTGAAGGTGAAATTTATGAGCGACCGATTGCTTTCAACGAATTTTATAGCGCGACTCGCCAAAGAACACTTGCCAGCTGGCAAGCTTCTTGGGATAGAGATGATCTGGGTCGGTGGATGCACTCAATTATTCCTAAAATATCGACAAAGGCATGGTTCAAGGGCTGGATGTGACTAGGGACTTCATTCGTTTGATGTCCAGACTCATGTCCAATCACTACGCGTTAGATGCACATCTCCTTCGAATTGGACTTTCCGAAACTAATCATTGTGCTTGTGGCAAAGGCTATCGTGATATTGATCATGTCGTTTGGACATGCGTGGACATAACTATTAAATTCCTTGCGTACCCAAGGTAGACTATCCAATGTCCCAGTTCGAGACATTCTTGCTTGTCGTGACCTTTCTTACATGAAACTTCTTTATCATTTCATAAAGACAATTGAAGTTTCAATTTAATAACTGACCCTTTTGAGGGTTAGTTCTGACTCCTACTGCGTCCATTAGTTCATCCAATAGCAAAATCTTAATAAAAATGATGTTCTGATACAAACAAACTCAAAATAGGTTACGAAATCAACAACAAAATGTATAATAATTTCAGCTTATAATTTATAGCAGTTAATCGCTTGGTTCAAATAATGTTCTTAAGGAAATTTAATAATAAATAACGAAATAGCTAATATGATATTTAAAAAATCAGAGGAATATGTTTTATTAAACTCAAATCGCTGTGACTATATTAGTATTATATTAGGTTAAGAATTCTATGTAAAAGTGATGATACGGCGAAGAAAAACTTATGTAAATTGCCTTAAGAAATAAACGTATTTATGAAAAAAAAAAAAACAATAAATGTAATATGTAATACCAAGACCTTGCAATGCATTGAATCCAACAGAATTGCACATTATTAGCATTATAAATGACAGTTACTTAGAAAATAAACGATATCTTACAATACCCATTTTATTGTATTCAACTAGTTTTTATTTCAACAAAAAACCCAATGCTGCATAAATTCCCGTCATTATTTTATATGTAAATTTTGCTCACAATATAATGCCACCGTGCCCACCGTGCATTTCTCACACCACCTCAATACGAAACAGCAGCGCGCAAGCAATAAAAAATGCGGAAAAGTTTATGTAAACTTTTTCAAATTGCGGTTGTTTTAGCTAATATTTTATAATTTTGAGTTGCATTATCAGATTCTTTGTGAAATTCTGCTACAAACACTACTTTTCAGTTCTAAAATCATCCCCGTGGAACGGAACAGTTACCGTTTATACATTTAAAATACCAATTACGGCTATTCTAAGAATACTTAGTTATGATAAATTTGATTTCGAATACTTAAGTGTTTTTGGTTTTTCGAAAATCAGTCTAGTTTTTGAATAATTGATCAAAAACGCGATTTTCGCATTCCTCTACATTTCACCTTAAGGATCAATAATAAACCAAGTTAACTTGTGTTGGTAATTTGTGTATTATGAACATTTTATTTTTTACGTATGTCATAGGTCTATGTATTCATTTATGCAGTGCAATCAGTTTATCAAAGTGACTTGCACGATTGAGCTTCACACAATCTTTTTGCCTTTCTCATATAGAAAGGTTATGCAATCCCTGTGAAAACCGATTTTTGACTGTCATATACCATTCGACTCAGTTCGTCGAGTACGCAAAATGTCTGTGTGTGTATGTATGTGTGTGTGTGTGTGTGTGTGTGTGTGTGTGTGTGTGTGTGTGTGTGTGTGTGTGTGTGTGTGTGTGTGTGTGTGTGTATGTAACGTTTTTTTGCACTAACTTTTCTCAGAGATGGCTGAACCGATTTTCACAAACTTAGATTCAAATGAAAGGTCTTGAGGTCCCATAAAAAATTCCTGAATATTATTTGGATCCGACTTCCGGTTCGGGAGTTATGGGGTGAAATGTGCAAAAAAAAAGGAAACATGTGTTCTAACTTTTCTCCTAGCTGGCGCGACCGATTTTCACAAACTTAGGTTCAAATGAAAGGTCCTGTGGTCCCATACGTAATTCCTGAATTTCATGCGGATCCGACTTCCGGATCCGGCAATATAGGGTAAAGTGAATTAAAAATTGTATACCATCATTTAAAATGGGGAAAAACCTTAAAAAAATTCTAAATCGACCTCAAATCTTTTCCAATTGATAGTTTTTATCAGTAGACGGTCAAACAAACCGATTTCGGTTATTTTTTTAAGAACCGAAGAAAATTATTTTGAAGAATACCACAGTATTATATGTGATAATATGATTGATATGAGAAAGTCATCATCACACCACTAGGTGAATTAAAACAGATCTTAACAATAAATTATACTCGAATGATTGTTAAGCCTGACTTTTTGAATTAAATATCAGTTTTGATCAACTTTTCTCCAATGTTTGATAGAAAATTGCTTACATTTTATGAATGTAGACTTCAATTCCCTAATAAAAAATTAGAAACACTGCTTCAATGCATTTGGATTAGAATATGTGCCTTTTACGGGTGTTTTTTAACAAACACTTTAAACTTTTCCACTGGAACTGCTATTGTATTACATTTCTCTACGTTTACTGTCGTGTTGTTTCTGTAACAAATGTCTGAGACCTTCTAAATAATTATATATCTGCTTTTGATTTCGGGAGGGGCCAGGGCCTCTCGGCCTCCCCCTCCCTCTGAGTACGTGATTGCCTTTCGCGTGTTAAATTAAAGGTTCCTATTTTGCGGGTATACTTATAAAAGGTATGTAAATTTTTAAATCGCAATAATTTCTGCAAGAGGAAATCCATATAGGAATGTGTTTGTTGCTAATCAAATGTGTTAGTGGAAGTAAGCTGAAACTGATTTTCGCTTTTCTTGAATTGCAATTTTAAGCAGAATGAACTGATTGGTTTGAAAGATTTATTGATTAAAATCAGGAAAAGAAGCGCCGGAATTTGTTTTTACGTACACATTGTTGACATTATCCATCCGCTTACAAAGAGTGTAGCTCCTTAAAGTGAAATGTAGCGGAATGCGCGCGTCGCGTTTTTGAACAATTATTCAAAAACTAGGCCGATTTTTGAAAACCAAAAACACTTAAGTTTTCGCAATCAAATTTATCACAACTACAATTTTACTTTGTCTATCCGTGATTGATTTTTGAAGATATAAACAGTTACTGTTCCATTCCAAGGGTATGATTTTAGAGCTGAAAAATAGTGTTCGTTACAAGAATCTGAAAAGACAATTCAATGTTATACAACTTTTGCCAAACTAACCGAAATGTGAAAAAGTTTACATAAACATTTCAGCATTTTCTGCATTGCTTGCGCGCTGCTGTTTCTTATTGTGCTAGTGCGAGAAAAGCTAGGTGGGTTTGGTGGCATTATATCGTGAGCAAAAATTGCATATCAAATAATGGAACGAGTCTATGCAACATTGAGTTTTGTTTTGAAATAACAATGAGTTCAATACAATAAAATGGGAATCGTTCATTTTCTAAGTAATTGTGATTTATAATGTTATCCAACTTTGTTGAACTCAATGCATTGATGTTACTGATGCAATGATGCTTTGTTGTGTAATATCATATAGTAGGTAATATTTCAGATTGTAGTAAATTTTTATAGCAAAGCTAAAAATTCAACCTAGGCAGGCTACTGAATGAAATGAATACCAGCCAAGTATTATCGTTTATTTAGAATATTCAATAATATTACATTCATATAACCTGGTACCAGAATCAGAATTCAAATCTATTTAGTACAATTGTTTTCGTTGTCTAGCAGAATGCTAGTACAAAAAAGTTGTTTTATGGATAATTTTTATAAAAGACTATGGTGGTAATAATATGTGAATATCATTGGGTGAATTCTTTGAAAATCTCATTGTTCGACATATTTTAAAAATTTGATTTGTATATTCATTTTCAATTGATTTGCATAAACTATGAAAATTTATATATCCATGTTATCAACTTATAGGTGAATAATATATGACACAAAACGTCGCTAAACGACAACGAAAGTCAATTGGAATAGAATATGTTGACAGTGAATTTTCAGTAATTTCATATTCCGACAGTGTTTTAATAATTTCGTTCATTGATCTCTTTCTTGTATACTTTATTATTGCAGAAATGGATTCGAGACAATGATGTTTTAGGAATAGTGCTGAGAGATTCACTACACCAGCCACAGTATGTAGAGAAGCTGGAGAAGATACTTCGTTTTCTAATTAAAGAAAAAGAACTTACATTCGATGATTTAGATGCCGTGTGGCGAGCTCAAGCAGGAAAACATGAAGCAATAGTTAAGAACGTACATGATCTTTTGGCCAAACTTGCCTGGGACTTTAATGCCGAGCAGCTGGATCACTTGTTCAAATGTTTTCAGGCAAGCATGAAAACGGCTACCAAAAAACAAAGAGAACGATTACTAGAATTAAATCGCCGATTAGCGGAAGATGACAAGAACGGTGTTATGGCGCAGAAGGTTCTTAAGTTATTCTGGACATTAGCGCATAGCTCTGATATTCCCCCCGAAGTACTCGATCAGGCACTGGCTTCACACGTAAAAATTCTAGATTATAGTTGTTCCCAAGAAAGGGATGCTCAAAAAACAATGTGGTTAGATAAATGTATTGAAGAGCTTAAAGTTGGAGATGAGTGGGCACTTCCAGCATTACGACTTATTCGTGAGATATGCACCCTCTATGAAACTACTTCAAGCCATACACCAAGAATACATCAAATGTTAACCAGACAACAAGTAATCGACAGGTTACAAAATGAACATACACTAGTTATACTAGTGACAACTAGTTTGACTAAATATATGGATAAAGTACGA
The DNA here is from genome assembly GCF_030247185.1 of Malaya genurostris. Lineage (NCBI taxonomy): Eukaryota > Metazoa > Arthropoda > Insecta > Diptera > Culicidae > Malaya > Malaya genurostris. The sequence goes on along the minus strand of NC_080572.1, from coordinate 135,655,712 downwards.
ATTCAAGTACAACAGGCCCCACAATTAAATCCTATGAATCTGATACTAGACAAACGATACCCACATCCCCAACAAATACAAGAAAGGCTTGAATTTTTGAAATTTCTACTAAAAGACGGTCAACTATGGCTTTGCGCTGAACAGGCAAAACAGATTTGGCAATGCTTGGCGGTAAATGCAGCTTTTCCAAGTGATCGTGAAGAATGTTTTCGATGGTTTGGTAAACTAATGGGTGATGAGCCGGACTTAGATCCGGGAATTAATAAAGATTTTTTCGAAAATAATGTATTAAAATTAGACCCGATTTTATTGACAGAAAGTGGCATAAAATGTTTTGAACGTTTTTTCAAAGCCGTAAACGCAAAAGAGGAACGCTTAAAAGGCAAACAGCGCGGCTATGTTCTCGATAATGAGAATCTTATCGGAAAGGATTATCTCTGGCGGGTTATAACTGATGCTGATGAAGATATCGCTTTCAAAGCAATAGAATTGCTGAAAGAGGTATCGACTGCCCTGGGTCCAAGATTACAGTTGAATTTGAATGAATTCCACGAAAACTTCATTAGCGAATGCTGTGATAGACTACAAAATTACTACGAGACTGTTAAGATGTTATCTGGTGTAATCGAAGTAAATTCGAAACTAGCAGAAAATGATATTAGTAGTACAAGATTCCATACAGCAGAAAAAATGTGCCGAATAGTGAAAACACTTCAAGAGTATATAAAAGAATGTGATAAAAACTTTACAGGAGAGCGAATGCTATTACCATTAAGTCGAGCGTCGCGTGGCAAGCACATCAATCTCTACATACGCTTCCAAAACCCAGGACGACACCTAGAAGATTTGGAAATGGTTACGCATAACAACGAGACAGTACAATCTTTCAAGCGTAATCTTATGAAACGAATCAAAGCAACGACAAATAATTTGAAAATTGATTTGTATAATTGTAACGGAGAGGCAATTGAGATAATCGATGACCGTCATCCTTTGTCTAATTATAACATTCGTGACAAAATGTTAATCACAGTCAAACTGACACCAAGTGGGTCTGGATTAGCTAGTTCGCCTGATAGTTCAAGTGACAGCAGTTCTGATTCGCCGCCGCGACCATGTCCTGATATGCAAAGATCTGAATCTGAGGAAATGCTCCCTGGAGTGATTATTTCTCAGAAGCCATCTTACATGGATTTTTTCCTTAAAATCTACCAGCTGGGAAGTGACCTTCAGCACGGTTTGTTACGTGATAGTTGTGTTTTTTTATTACATCTTTTACCATTGGATAGGCAGACAGTGACGAACATTCAAGCCATGTGTAATATCAAACATGCAGAGATAACTATTTCACTGGTGGACAATAACAGTTTTAATCGTACTCCGGAAGCACTTTTCATCGATCCAAGTTCGGCGCGTATCCTCTACAATTTAGAAGTGTTGCATGCAATGCTCATACCTGCATTGGATTCCGGTAGTGAACAGACACTTCATTTGCAATCGTGCTGGTTGCAATGCGGGGCATCACATTTCATTCTCGATCTTTTAACGAAAAATAATTTTCTAACTACCGCTGATATGCATACGAAGCGTGCTGCTTATCATTGTGTTCTCAAAATAGTCAAATTTTTCCTTTACATTGTGGGTTGCATTCTTGGCAAGGTCGGCAATAATCCTAAGAATTTCCACACAGATACCGACCGCTCGCAAGTTGATATTGTAAAACAAGTTATACAAGCTATTCCCGGAAATTCTGATTTGACTATTAGATCCGTAGCAGTTAAGCTCGCTCAGAATATCGCCGATGAAATGTTGACTCCTAGTGCAGAAGGTGATAGGTATCGCAACCTATATCAATCAGCGCTACATTGGAATTTGCCAGATATGCCTACTATAAAAGCAATAGTCAATCTTGCCTGGGCTGCTTCAGGTAATAACTTGGAATCGATTGGATCATCAGTTGACTTTAGTAAGGACATCACTACTCCAGAACTGGATGATTTTGCGGTTTGCAAAGAAGCTCTAGAAGTACTCTGCATTGCACTAGTTCTACATTATAATGCATATGATACACTTAGTCGTGATAACGCCTGGTCGAACTTCATACAATCACTGGTTCTCGTGAATCCTTCGCGTCATATACGACAAACTGCATACGAACAATTTTTTCTCATTACCACTTACTGTGCGTCTGATAGACGACCGTTTTTATTTATGGTGAAATTGTTGATCAAACTTTTAAGAACAGTAATTCCACAGCATCAACAATCTTGCGCTGACTATTTCCAGTTGTTTTGTCGAATTCTTAGCTATGGATGTTCCAATAGTTGGCCATTGCCGATATGCGAAGAATTGTTGATGCAAGAGATTGAATGGCTTCGTACAGTGCGCGATAGTGTAAAATCAACGGGCGGTATTCGAGTACATGATGATCTTCTAGAAGGCCACCTGTGTCTAACAAAAGAACTAATGTGTTATCTTAGCCCGGAACTCAAATCACAAAGATGTGACTTAATAACGGTAAGTAAAGCACCTTAAATTTTAATGGTACCTAAATTCTTGAAAAGACCGAAGCTTATAGTACCAAAGTATACTTATACTAAAAAACCTGTTTTAATCCACCTAGTTGTGTAATGATGCCTAGAGTATATTTGCAATTAACATGTAATATTTTTACGACCAACATATAATGCCTGCACAATAGAAGAATTACATAGTTTAATAAAAGAATTTTGTTCATTTATACATCGTTTTGTATAGAAACACGCTGTTAAAATTTAATCCAGTTCGTAATTTATAGATAATAAAAACCAAGAAAATACAGTACATCGATTTTGAAAAACAGTACATTTTGCAGTACGTATTTTTACTAAAAATAGTGAATGAACAACAAAAGCCAATAAATTTGATTAGTATATAACGAGAAAAAAAAGAGAAAAACAACATGCGAATACAACTATGTACTGAAAACCGCGAAAAAGCTACCGCATAGATGGGACCAGGTCGTAACTAGCTATTATCCAGGGAAATCGCCAATTAAGGCCAGGTTCTTCCAAACAATTTTTAAAATATCTAAAGAAATTTGTCCGTAAATTGCTAGAACATACTCTTAGAAATGACATAAAATTAGTCGCGAAGGAACACGCGACCAAAAAGTTGGTAGAAAAAGGCGAGATTATGCGCGCCCAGGTACGATTAGTCACGAATAAAAACTTTGGTCGACTTTTTCTTGATACCATGTTTTTTCAATTGTGTGTCACTCGTATTCCCAAACAGAAAATGAAACTGGTTTTCTTTTTACTTTCTGACGATTGGTGTCCAAGATAGAGCCATCATATTGAAAAAATAAAAAGAATTAAATTTTTTATGGAGTTTAATATATGTACTTTTATCTGTAAATAGTATAATTTATAAATATTTTTTAAACAATAGGTGAAATTTAAAAAAAAGACATGTTTTGGAGGAACCAGACCTTAAACTATACTGCATGTGAAGCACACGAAGAAACAGCTTAATTGAATAGAAGAACCGAGCATGTTCAGCTGTGGTCGGGCGCCACGCCGTTCAATTGTAGTCATATCTCTAGAGCAATCCCTCCGCCAGCTGTTTCAGCCCTCAATTAGTCTGTTTCTTCGTGTGCTTCACATGTAGGATAGTTTAAACGAAAAAAAAACGATTCTTCCGGATAGTAGGTAGCTACGGATTTGAGTCTCGTCTCTGCGATAGCTTTATCGCGGTTTTTATAACATAGTTGTATTCCCATATCATTTTCGAATCTGTTTTCCTCATTAGATATTGAACAAATTTAAAACTAGCTCAATGCGGCTCCACGTCTTTACAAAACTAAACAAATCATTAAAAGCAAATAATTATCAGATGATTTTTTGTCGTGAATACGACTTACTTTACTATGGGGTGCCTTTTCAAAATGTACCATCTGAGAGAGTGATAAGTTTTTGATCGTGAATATCTTTTGTTGTATCTAACATATCAACCTAATTGTTGCTATATGGCAACGGAAATATGATCATAATTTTATGATAAAATCTTCAGTTGTATGACATAATCTCAAATAATTCAAAATTAAACTTTTCTGTAATGTTTGATATCAACAAGTATCAAAGAGGAAAACTCATGACACGTGTTTGACTTTCTCGTATTTTAAGGCTCATAGATCTGTGATCTGTAGAAGGATTTATATAATTTAACTACCAATAGATTCGAACTTTTTCAACTTGAACGTGTATTGCAACAACATTGAAGTGTTTCAATAGTACACTATTGAAAAACCTGTCTGATTTGACCCATGTCAGTACCAGCCAATCAGAAGGCTGGTTGTGAGAACAAAATATCTGCTGCTGTACAACTTCATCGGTATAAAAAATGAACATTTCACTTTTTCCAGAACATTTCATTTTTTACTGAGCAACGGTTGTCGAAGCAAAACGTACGGAGAGCAACGTCGAAGACCTCACGATTTTGGAATGAAGTGAGCACCGAACATCAGAATTGTTCCAAAGAATAGTCGCAGGCGGACACACAGCAAAACCACACCGAAAACCCGGAATTTGAGTCGGAATTTATTGTGATTCCACCCGAAATGGATTGTTTCATTTTCTTTGGAATCCAATTGGAAATCACAATGAATTTCGAGTCAAACTTCGAAGTTTACCGAGTGTACTCGTCAAGAGCCCTCTCGGTTCTGTCTGAATGCAGATCCTGTTGGTCGTGACAACTCAAGACACTTTATAGTCCCACAGGTTATCATTAAAAATTAATTGTATTTTCTCCATTTCCTACCAAAAGCATCAGATTCATAAAAATGAAAGTTGAAAAAGTTTGCGCCGTCACTAACACATTCATTTACACCGGCAACGATCTCACGCAATGCGAAAATAAAAGTATTTATGTAGAACATATCTTTATACTAGTATGGGTGTCATTTCTAAATATGCCGTGCGAAACAGGGTTACCGCATATACTGTATTTAATTTCTCATGAAAATGTGGTGAAAGGAAAGAATTTCTTAACACCTCAAAAAAATCGACGTGTGTTTAAAAAGTATTTTTCTAAATATATTTCATGTTTCTATGTGGACTAAGAGATCAAGTACGCCCCATTTTTATTTTTTCGTAAAAATACATTGATGATAACTATGGGAGATTTCGATATAGATACCTAAAAACAAGGTAATATTAAGGGGCAATTTACAATCTTAGAAACCCGGCCATTGTTGCAATATGCAAAAGCAGTTTTCTTCTCTTTCGGCCATTGTTGCAATATGCAAAATCAGTTTTCTTCTCTGTCGTTGAGCGGAAATCAAAAGTGAAACACCTTTTTGTTTACTACACTTAGTAGTGAAGAAGGGGAATACTTGCACAATTCACAGAATCGATCAACTAACTGATATTGATAAGTGTGAAGGTAGCGTGCCTGTTTTATTCGTATTCACGACATTCAGTTATGTCTCTGACATTACACACCTGCCTTTTTTATCTCAAGTTTTTTTTGTTTTTCTTTTTAAGGTATTATTAAGCTCCATAAAAACTAATAAATGCACGATTTATATTTATTCGTCAAACATTCTTTCAAAAGCGGATATTTTTGATAAAGATTTTGATTTAATTGTTGTTACTCGCTCTGAGCAAGAATGAATAATGAAAGAATCGTTGTATGTAGGTTACATTAACATTACATCACAAATTGTTGCTTGTATATATTTACATTCCCTACGTGTTGCATTGCTGACGTTTTATATTACTGCAAATCGAAATGCACACAATAATACAGTCGATAAATAACAATTGCAGATTTGAAGGGGTTGACCCAATCACTTTTGGACAGCTAAGAGATATTTGTCTTGATTTGGAAAGATCGGCAGGTATCGATAATGTCAACGCAAAGGCGGTACAAGATTGCTTTCATGTTATCGGACACGATCCTCTAAACTTGATAAATGAATCGATACTAATAGTGCACAAATCATACAATTACAACAATTGCAAAATAAAGTGATGCGATTGATACTTGAATGTAATAGATACACTTCCTCTACTTTGCCGTTGAGTGCATTACAATGGCTCTCGGTCAAACAAACAATTTATTACTTAACAATGGTGTTAATTTTTAAATTAATAAATGGTATGCTGCCTCGATATTTGTGCGATCGAGTTGAGAGAACAAGTGATTTAAATAGATATAATACCAGAAATACATCATATGTAAGAACACCAAACTTTCCATTAAGCAGATCACAGAATTCGCTACTGTACAAAGGATTTTTTTTTCAATTCGATGCCCAGACGATTAAACGTGCTACAACTCTAACTGAGTTCAAACAATTATGTATTTCATATGTAAAATATTTTAAAATATTTATTATAATTTGATTTACTTAAAATTATTTAAAATGAAGAAGAATGAATTTTGATTTATTACTATTTTTGTAGATGTTAGAAGTTATTATGATCTGTATTGTTCTATATTTTTATATAGGGTTTTTATCTTTGCAAATTAAAACACTCAACCGTTTTGTTTGGTTGTTCAAATGCAATTGTTTTATTCAAAGGTTTTCAAACTTAGGCTAACCTACTGCCTGTTCTATGATGTACATAAAGGTGGGAGGAGCCAGTTGCAATTATTTCGTTAAATAAATTGTTAGCGGGAGAGAGAAGAAAAAGAGAGAGTTTCGATTGGTGCATCAATGCAAAGAAGTCGATTGAAATGTCGCCTAGGCAGATAGTGTGGGAAGCTTGCTTAACTTGCTATGTATGTTGCAACATCTGTGTATCTGCTGTATATAATCTACTGTATGTGTGGTTTAATTGAGGTTGTATGTGTGTCATATATATATATATATATATATTTATATATATATATATATATATATATATATATATATATATATATATATATATATATATATATATATATATATATATATATATATATATATATATATATAACATATATTTTTTTTTGATTTAACGGTCCAATATAAAATGAATCAAGTTTCTTCCTAGTTTCGTTTTTTAAATACAATATTTCGCCTATTTGTACTTCTAGTGGGTTTATATGGATATTTGAGTTGCATGTGGAGTTTTTACTTTCACTTAATCTTTGTAGTGTTGTAGGTAAATGCGTAATATGGTAACCAGCCAGATTGATGTTCATTGACGAAGGATCGCAGATAATCGTTTAGGAATCTGTGATTTCTCTCCAACGACCCAATAGTCTGTGGATGATGAGCTGTTGCGAAATTTTGTTTGATTTGTAAGTATTTGCATACTTTCTCAAGTACATCATTTTTGTACTCGGTTCCTTGGTCGAATTTTAATTCCAAAAATTTTCCATATATTAGTAATTCTACTAAGTTTTTAGCTATTGTGTTTGCTTCTTTGTTTTTGGAAGGGTATTATTGCAATGTATTTGGTTAATTCACATTGTATGGTTATTCCATAGCGATTGTTATTGTTGGATTTGGGTAATGGACCTATTGTATCTGGCCCTCCAATGTAAGTGGACTGTATAAAATTTCGGTACATCGAATTAAAAACGCGCAGCGTTCTGTTTTCATGTCATTACGACGGTAGTTTTATTTTTACTCTGAGTGAAAATTGCTCTACAAGATAGAGCGCATGCAAAGCGAAAAAGTGAAGAGCAAATAAACAAAAGTTTTCAAATACAGGTGGGAACATATTATTCATGGTTCATCCATCATCCCCGCGTTAAAATGACACATTTCAATCTTCTAATATCTCTCTGTCCAACGGTAATAGTGATATCTCCGTAACGACTCGTTTGCATTCACCCTTGGCGGTGCGTATAGTAACGACGCGAACAATGTTATCGTCTCCGAGGTGTGTCCTTATGATTCTACCGAGCGGCCACTGCATCGGTGGAACGTTATTGATAAGCACCAAAGCTCCTGGCCTAATTTTGGTGATCTTGTACCACTGCAAGCCACCTTTTCCAAAAGTGCTGTTGAATGCCTTGCACTAACTGCCAACGTGACAGCGTCGAAAGTTTGATTGATGTACGAAGGCTCAGGAATCGATTGCATTTGTCGTCCAACCAGGAAATGTGCAGGAGTAACAGCGGTTAAATCGTTTGGATCATAGAAGCAGGGCTTCAACGGTCTCGAGTTGAGCACTGCTTCGATCTGAACTAGCACAGTACTAAATTCCTCAAAAGTTAGTTTATTGCTGCCGACGATTTTTTTTTAGATGGTATTTGACAGATTTTACCCTCGACTCCCAAATTCCACCGAAGTGTGGACTTCTCGGAGGAATGAAACTCCAGCCAATCGATTAACTTCCACAAAACTCTGTCAGTTGCTTAACGTGTTGATCAGTAGCAAACAGTTTTCCTAACTGTTCCAACGCTTCTACTCCGATAAAGTTTGTCGCATTGTCTGAGTAGATTTTGCTCACCGGTCCTCGTCGTCCAGTGAAGCGCCTCAACGTTGCAAGAAAAGCGTCGGTGGTTAGACTCGATACAAGCTCTAGGTGAATGGCGCGTGTACTGAGGCACACGAACAGGCATACATATCCCTTGGTAATCATTGGTTTACGTGCTTGTGTAAGTGCTCTAATGAAAAACGATCCTGCATAATCAACGCCGGTGTGAAAGAAAGCGGGAGATGGTTGCACTCGGTAAGATGGCAGATTTCCCATCAACTGCGTTGTTTTTATCGGATTCGCTCGAAAGCAAGTTTTTATCGGATTCGCTCGAAAGCAACACTGTCTAATTACCTTTCGTATTACGTTCTTAGTCTGCAGTGGCCAGAATCATCGGCGTACGATTGCAAGTAAAGCCCCTCGTCTTGCGTGTTATTTGTTCTGGTGCTCGTAACGTATCAACAACTCGGTGAATGGGTGTTCTACTGGTAGTAGCATTCGATGGCGACTGTCGTATGGGATGAGCGCCTTCTTCACACGGTCACCAACTCGCAGAATTCCATCGACTAGATCAACGGATGAAGACATCGGAAGCTATGTGTTTCACCTTCCCTCATCGCACGTAATTCCGGCAGGAACGCTTCCTTTTGCACGCATCGTACTATCAATTTCAAAGTTTTTTCGAGTTTATTAACTGTCGGGAACCCCTTTGTCAACATCTCCCGTCGAGAAAGTATATAATGTGAGAATCGAATCAATAAACTCATGCATCGTTGCAATCAATTGAAAGAACCAATTCGGTCAGGGGGGATAATAAGAGCTAAACATGTTCTCATTTCAGGTAGATATTCATCTTGCGGTTGTATAACCCTTACTGTGTCTTGGTTTAACTGAGTTGGTCCATTCCACCAAATGTATTGGTGGATAAGATTCTGAGGCATTTCACCTCTCGATATTATGTCGGCAGGATTATCGAATGAGGAAATATACTGCCATTGATATTCCCGGGTTAGTTTTGGAATTTCAATCACTCGGTTCGCAACGTATAATTGTAAATCAGATGTCGATTTCCGAATTCAGCATAGTACGATTTGTGAATCGCTCCACTGCGTAACACGATCAAATTTAATAATGACCGATTTGATTACCTTCGCTACCTCTCGGGATAAAAGCAGAGCAGCAAGAAGTTCGGCTCGCGGAGTAGATATTGGTTTCAGTTTTTTTGTCTTCGGTAAAATCCTCGATCTGCTACATATAAGCTTCATCGTGACAGTGCCATTCAGATGAATGAGACGCGTATACAAGCACGCCCCATACGCTTGGTCTGACGCATCGGAAAACCCGTGGAGTTCCACGAGATTCGGTCCATCACTGAGTATCCATCTCGGTATCTCTAGGTCATTCAATTTTGGTAGTTGGGATCGGAATTCACGCCACCTTGCAGTGAGAATATCGGGTATGGGATCATCCCAGCCAAGATTAAGTAGACCGATTTCTCGAAAGATCAATTTAGCTGATGTCACAACCGGTCCGCCTAAACCCAGTGGATCGAAGAATTTTGCTATTTCACTAAGCACCTTCTTGCGAGTTACTGTCTGAATTGGTTCTTCAACTGGCTGAATCCGAAATGAGAACCAGTCGAGAGGAGTATTCCACACTACTCCAAGAGTTTTTACAATTTCCATATCAAATGCATCTTCAACGTCGAAAGTAGTACCCCAGAGGTGTTTCGGAATTTCCTGTAGGATGGTGGGATCATTTGAGCACCACTTATGTGCATTGAAGCCACCACGCTGAAGTAAACTCAACTGTTCTTGACACAATGACTGTGCCCCTTCGATTGTATGCGCTCCGCAAAGGGCATCATCAATGTAAAATGATTTCCTTAGTACGGGTGCAGCAAGTGGAAACTCCTTTCTTTCGTCATCGGCTAACTGAGAGAGTGCCATCGTTGCATGAAACGGCGATGAAGCCAATTCATAGGTCACCGTGAGCAGTTCAAAAATCTTTAAGGTTGTGAGCGATCATCCCTCCATAGTATGCGCTGAAAAGGCGTATCTTCAGAATTCATCAAAACTTGCCTGAACATTTTTGATATATCGACTGTAAACACGAATCGATGGCAGCGAAAATTCAGTAGGTTACTGAAATCATTCTGATCAACAACGTTACAAATTGTGCGTGCAATGACCGGTGTGTGTTCAGGTATCACACCTCCGACCGCCCAACCTAATTCAGTGCTTCTAATCGAAGGAAGATCTTCAGCAAGAGTAATTCTTTTTGATTTGATCAATTCCCAGAAAATTTCTGCTCCTAGCAGCATATCAATCCGACCACGTTTATTAAAGTTAGAGTTTGCCTCTCCGATTGATTAGATGACGCACAGAGTACCACATTTTGTTGTTTTGTTACCAGCTCATCGGTAGGAGCACCATCTGTTGCTGGTTCTGTTCGAGAACCTCCTTCTGATTTTTTCTGCTGGGCAAGACAGGTTTACAGCTGTCTCTGTCTTTGTTTCTTCCGGATGCAGTAACGTGTGGTGTTTTTTGTTGCACTTACGACATGTACTCATCGATGAACATTCGGCAGTGCGATGTCCTCTTCCCAGGCAGTTAAAACAAGATCCAGACTGATATCACTGATAGTCTTCCTCTTGAATTCTTCGCACTTATAGAGTTCATGAGAATTATTGCACATTGCACACTTTTGTTCATTCAAAACCACTAATGTCTTTGATTTATTCATCGGCGGAAAAGCCTTTGTATTTTCCACTTCAACACTCCAAATACCAAGCCTAAAAAAAATGGAACGGTAACTTCGAGCTGCCATAGCTCAGCTGTTTTTCAACGAATCTCAATAAATTTTACACCCTCGAATTTTGTGAAGTTCGTAGATTGATTCAAAAACTTTGTATGAGATGATTGGTAAAAAAAAACAATGAAAATTTGATTTTTCTCGTTCCAGGTTTTTTTTCACGCGCCCAATATGCCCTATCTGCTTTCCAATTTTCGCTTCTTTGGCATAAACGTCGCATAGAAAATATTGAAAACTTCAACTTTACCGAGTCATAACTTTGTTGTTAGTCAACCGATTTTTGAAATTGGTTCACCATTGGAAAGGTACTACTTCCAGAAATAAAATGCATTGAAAAAACGAAAAATAGGGCTGTCAACTCAAAGTTATAATGAAAAATAAAACGGGATGGGTATAGCGTGATGGGTAAGTCGATGCCTTTCACGCAGCCCACCAGGGTTCGATTCCTAACCCCGCACATAGGGTCAGAAAGTTTTTCTGGCCCGAAGAGGCGAATGACCTTATGGTTAAAACCTCTATAATCTAAACAAAACAAACAAACAAATAATGAAAACTGTAGATAGATGACCTAAGGAAAGGTGAGACTTTTTACAATGATCGTAAATATCTCGAAATTCAAAGCGATGACCCATATATTTTTACACATCATTCGATTGCTAGTGATAGCAGCTACAATTTTCGCTCAACTACCATTCCTGCACAATCAAAAGAAAATTTACAAAATCTATGAATTTATAAATATATATGAATTTTTCATTTTTTTTTTCGCATGTTTGTATATAACTCAAAACAATGTATTTGTTGTTTCTCTGACAACTCTCAAACCATTTTGTTTTATTCCTTCTTAATCTATTTTATCAAACTGTCATTCTCTTCACGGTGCTATCGCTATCAAGGTGCGCTCAACTTGTTGTTGACAGTATTGATGACCAAAATTATATATCCGTTCAAAAAATCTCAAGAAATTTGGTACAAATACAGAGAATTTCTGTTATTGGGAAAATTTTGCCAAAAAAAACCAATCAAAACTTTTAAATTTTATGACATATATTTTTTTATTATTTTAGTTGAAAATTTATTATGAACAAAATTTACAAAAAAAACTGAACCTTGGATTTCACTGAAAATCTTAATAATTTTGATAAATGTACCTAAACTCTAAAATAATTATATTTTTGTTTTGAACAAAAGATCTAAACAATTTTTATACAACCCAAACGCAATCGATAACTACTAAAATTCTGATTTTGTTTTAGGTTTGCGGTAAAATCTCAAAAAATCGGTAGAAGATCGGAAATTTCAAAATTTTTTATATATATTGCGTTAAAACGTTTCTACAAATCAAAGTGAAAATATTGGAATCCGAGATGATTTCATCTGTTTCAAAGAGACGTAGAATTCGTATTTTATTAATAAAATAAATTATGTGACAACTATTTCAATGGCTTTGTACAATAAGAAATAGAACAATTAAAAAAAAATTATTGTTTGATTTTTGTTTTACAAGCAATTAAGAACAAAAATATATATCTTAAATCTTCCGCTATCCTAAACGACATCAATTATAATCGATAGAATATAAAAATTTAAATATCACAAACTTAGAATTATTTCGGAATGTATAGAATTCGAAAATTATTTGAATTTTCTATTAGTAAACAATTCAGAAAAAGTAGAATTCCGAATTTAGCACAAAAAATCATACGAAATTAAGTAGAACCTGTTTTTATCCACCTAGTGGTGTAATGATGCCTTTCTCATATCTCTCTTATTCTCATATAAACAATGTATTCTTCAAACAGTTTTGTTAGATTTTTGAAAAACATGAAAGCTAGTGCATGAACTAGTGTAACCTACAAAATGAAACAGTTCTCAAATCGGTTAGGCCATCTTTCTCAGTGAAGTACGATCCACTATTTCAGAATTACATGAAACGTCGAGATTTAGTGTCATCTCGAAAAAAATATTTTTTTTTGAAAAAGTCGACTTTTTTTTTAGATGACACTACATTTCGATGTTTATGCAGTTTTAAGAGTTTCGGCATCAAAAAAAATTTTCGATTTTGGAAATTTCATGTACTCCCCCCTATGATGCTTTATCAATATCGAAAATTGTCAAACCTTTACCACCGGGCAGCACCCCTTACGCATGTCCGAATTTGCTCAAATTTTGCATGAAGGCGTTCTTCGAGATGCTTAAACTTTTGAGCACTACAGCTTAACGAAAATAGAGGTGATCCCAAAATTTTGACACCCTTATATATGTATATATATATATATATATATATATATATATATATATATATATATATATATATATATATATATATATATATATATATATATATATATATATATATATATATATATATATATATATATATATATATATAAGAGCGGTAAAAATCAATGTGTTTTGTCGGTTACGTCACTTATACCATCATATGTCTGGAACCAAAAGTCACAACCATTTGATCTTCGAACTTGATCAATGGCCCGACAGTAGCTTTCAAACGAGCCCAAGTTTGTTCAAATCGGTTCAGCCATCTCTGAGAAAATCGAGCGCGTTCAAATACAACGCCTTTTGTCGTTTACGTCACTTATACAATCATATCTCCGGAACCAAAAGTCACAGCTATTTGATCTTCGAACTTGATCAATGGCCCGACAGTAGCTTTCAAACGAGCCCAAGTTTTTTAAAATTGGTTCAGACATCTCTGAGAAAATTGAGCGCGTTCAAATACAACACTTTTTGTCGGTTACGTCACTTATACAATCATATCTCCGGAACCAAAAGTCACAGCCATTTGATCTTCGAACTTGATCAATGATCCGACAGTAGCTTTCAAACGAGCCCAAGTTTGTTAAAATCGGTTCAGCCATCTCTGAGAAAATTGAGCGCGTTCAAATACAACGCTTTTTGTCGGTTACGTCACTTATACAATCATATCTCCGGAACCAAAAGTCACAGCCATTTGATCTTCGAACTTGATCAATGGCCCGACAGTAGCTTTCAAACGAACCCAAGTTTGTTCAAATCGGTTCAGCCATCTCTGAGAAAATTGAGCGCGTTCAAATATCTTCGAAAAGTGCACACACATACACACACACATACATACACACACATACACACACAGACATTTTCCGATCTCGACGAACTGAGTCGAATGGTATATAACACTATGGGTCTCCGAGGCTCCGTTGGAAAGTCGGTTTTTCCAGCAATTCTAATACCTTTCTATAGAGAAAGGCAAAAATATATTTCCTCCGCCTTTTTTTTAAACATGTTCGAAAATATTTTCTGTCAAATACAAGAAACGGATTTTTTTTCGTTTCCCTCAATGTTAGATATAGCATTTCGAAGTAACCTGTTTTTGAACTAGTTTTGCTTATAACTTCGATTCAGAAACCGCTACCTGAATGCGCCAGTCATTAAAAAATTGGTTTTAACAAACTCTAAAAGATGTTCAAAGATACCTAAGGGGCTGTCTATAAAAGACGTCACGCATTTTTTGGCAATTTTTGACTCCCCACTCTCCCTTTATCACAAATTGTCACTGCAACAAAGAACCCCCATCCCCCCTATGTCACATGTCACGAATTCAAAATAAATAAAATTCATCGCAATACACACTAAATATATATGACAAACCATACAAATATGAGGGAAAAATCGATTTATTACATGCTGTCATTAGATTAAAAAATATCCCTAAAACTATAAAGCCATCGAAATTATTTTATTAATATTAATTATACAATTTAACAAATTTGTTTGTTTGATTGGAATTGATGAAACATTTAAATCATTTGTTTTAACCCTCCTAGGGGTACACAGATATGTTATTTCTTTAGCTAAGGGGTAATATTTCCTTAGTGTAGCATACAGGGCTGAGAAAATAAAGATCAAAACCTAATCAAATCGAGATCACTGCCGAAGAAGATCGCTTGTGACCTTTGCCAATAAAGATCACTTCTGATCTGATCTTTTCAAGATCAGTTGACCAGTGATCTTTAAATCACATCGATCAAAATCGGTACTGATCTTCCGTCACACAAAATCGGTAATGATTTTGAGCTAATCATTTTTGATCTAATAGCTAATCATCTTTGATCTTGGTGGAGGAAAACCACATATGATCAAGATAAGACATGACATGATCTACGTCTGAAATCGTTGATCCCCCGCTGAGGGGTGTGAAAATTAGTAACAACAGCAATCCTACAGGAATTTATAACTAAGAATAACGCGTGTCAATGAGACTTTTCCAAAATCATAGAACATTGTCAATTTTGTATCTTTGGGAAATGCTCTTTTAACACTCCTTATCAACAGAGTTGGGGAAAGCACGGTTTCGTTACGACACGGTTTACGTAGTCTCAACATATATTCTCGTTTGATGCATCCTGTGTTCGATTTCGCAACCGTTGTTTCATTCGCAATAAATGAATACTAGATTAAGAGAAATAAATGCTAGATGAAAGTTTCATGAAAATAATAAGTTTGGATCGTAATCACATTTTTTTCGATTATAGAAGTTTTAACATTAAAGTCATTCGCCTCTTCGGGCCAGAAAAACCTTCTTTTTTTTATTTATTTATTTTTATTTATTTTGGTCAAGCAAATGTAGACTACATATAAATGGTTTACAATGTTTACTTAGATACTACGCATTATTTCTACGACTAAGCTGGAATTTCATTTCATTTTTCAACATACCAAGGTCAAGATGTTCGCAATATTGATTGTAGTGGCGCATTATACGATTGATTGGGCTATATTTGGCATAATTTGTTCTGGTGTTTCTTTCTAAAAATAATTTCCTGGTTCGTAATTGACGGCTAGGTGTATAAAAATTTAGTTGCGATAATAAAGAAGGTGATTGAATGCTTTGAGAAATAATGTCGCTGATAAAATAAAGCATTGCAAGGTCGCGGCGTTCTCTAAGTGTTTGAATATTGATGAGCATGCAGCGTGCTTCATATGATGGTAGAGGAAATGCTGTCCAGTTTAATTTACGAAGTGCATATAAAAGAAATTGTTTTTGAAATGATTCGATGCGTTCTTCGTGAATAATATTGTATGGATTCCATACTAGGCTGCAATATTCCAAAATAGGTCTGACATATGTAGTGTATAATAATTTAATTGTGTATGGGTCCTGAAAGTTATGACTGAAGCGTTTAATAAAGCCCAGCATGCTATTTGCTTTATTGATTATGGTATTGTAGTGTTCCACAAAAGTGAGCTTGGAGTCTAAGATTACGCCTAAATCTCTTACAATTTTACATTTTTCTACAAGTTGATTTCCTAGATGTATGTTTGTGGATATAGTATCATTTTTCCTACTGAAAGTTATTGAGTTACATTTTTTTACATTGAGATTGATTTCGTTCTGGAATATTACAGCGTCGTTGATATTTTTAATTTCCATGAAGAGTTTCATGTCGTCTGCATATGTAAGCACTTTCAGATTTTTGAGTATGAAGGAAATGCCGTTTATATGTAAAATGAAAAGGAGAGGCCCTAAGTGAGAACCCTGAGGTACGCCAGAAGTTACATTAATTGGTTCAGACAGAATGTTTTGGAAGCGGACTACCTGTATACGATTAGTTAAGTATGATTTGAGCCATTCAAGAAGAGTATGTTTTATGCCATAATTTTGTAGTTTGTGTAGAATACGGTCGAAGGCTTTGCTAAAGTCAGTGTAAAGAGTTTCTACGTAGTTGCCGGTGTCCATTGCATTCAGAGTGAATGTCATAAATTCTAAGAGATTAGTTGTAGTTGAGCGGCCTTTAAAAAAGCCATGTTGTTTGCTTGTTGTTACATTTTTAAGTTGATGAAAAAGTTTTTCGTTTACAATTTTTTCAAATAATTTTGGAATGCATGAGATAATGGCTATTCCACGGTAGTTCCGAATGTTAGATTTTGCACCAGATTTAAATATTGGTACAAGAAAGGAAGATTTCTATGCTTTAGGAGAAGTATATTTATTAAGTGATAAGTTAAAAAGTAGTTGTAGTGGTATTGTAAGTTCTTCAGCAAGATTTTTTAAAAATATTGGTGGTATACTGTCAGGTCCAGGCCCTTTTGAGGCGTCTAAGTTTTTCAGTGCTGTCGAAATGTCATGTTCTGATAGATAGTTTACAGAGATGGAGTTGGAAAATGCAGGTATGAAAGAGAAGTATTCACGGTCACGGTCAGTTTCTGAATAAGATGTATATACTTCTTGGAAAAAATTTGCAAAGTGATTGTAGATTTCTGTACTATTTTTCCCTACATGTTCGTCGAGGTGCATTTGAGATGGAAAATTGTTGCTTTTTAGTTTAGTTTTTGTGTAGTTAAAAAAGTTTTTAGAGCAAGTCTTTCGTTTTCAATTTTGCAGTTGTATTCTTCGTGTGCTGTGTTAATGGCTATTTTGAGTTGATTGCATAGATTTAAGTAATTTTGAAGATGAGCGTCACTTTTTTCTTGTTTGTAAGTTTTGTGTGCTTTTTGTTTCCTATTTTTCAAATGTTTTAGTTGTGAATTGAACTATACAGGTAATTTTCTGTTATGATTTTTTCTTCTTCTTTTCATGGGCAAAGTTTCGGCTAATATTTTGTTTATAATGTGATAGAATTTGTTTACTTCGACGTCGACATTTCCTTCTGACAGTATGTTCCGCCAATTTATTATACTTAGTCTACACTTGACTTCTTCAAAATCAATTTTATTGTATTCCGGCACTTCCTCATATTCCAAGTCGTAGGGAAGGGATGCATTGTGTGTAAATAATGAATATTCAATTGCGGTGTGAAATGAAAAAAAAGTAAGATTGATTCATTTTCAATGTCACAAATAAAGTCCGCATTACGTTGATTGAAGTCGCCAAAAATATGAAGCTTTACTTCAGGTTCCATATTTGAAATAATTGTGTCTAAAGATTGAAAGAAGAATTCAAAAGAGAATTTGTTCGCATTTTCGGGTGGGAAGTAGACAGAGCAGAAAATATGTTCTTCCCCCAATATTGAGACTTTGGCCCATACATGCTCAAATTCTTTATATTTAGAAGTAATAATTTCTTCAGAAGTAAAGCCAGAGTTTATGGCTATGAGGACTCCACCTCCAGATCTTTTAACTTTTTATATTTTAAAGTCTTTTTTTTATATTTTAAAGTAATTTTTTAACTAAATATCAAGGTCGTCACAAGGTGAGCTTGGTCCTCATTGGTTCCTGTTTCATGCTTACACGTGTGTCTGTGATGAAAATTGGTCGATGGAATGCGTTGATGGCAGAATGAGAGGATGAGAAATGACATATAAATTCAAGTAATATAATATCATAGCATATCGCCACATACCATTTTTTTTTCATTCTATTATTTATTATATATTTCATTGTTCTATATAAGATTTGTTTCTTTATTATTATTTTCATTATTATTTTTATTGTTACTATTATTAATTTGTTATCAATAATAATAACATATATTATTTTTATAGATGTGTATATTATTATTCTTATTAGAAGAGAAATATTCTACTTCCTGCAGTATTGCGAAGACAGAAGAGCATAACTGACACTATACATTAACTGTTGTTTTATATATTGTTTTATAATATATTATATTATATTGTATGACATTGTATTATTAAAATATTATTAATAAAATATATTATATTATATTATGTTATATTATATTATTTTGTAATCTATTGTATCATTTTATGTTATATTAATTTCATTACACTGTTTCATTGTATTTATCAATATAAAACATTTTGCACGGGGGCGTAAAGGGTAGGGAGCATCAGGGCATCGGACGAATTGATGACTGGACGAGGGATTGTGGATAGCCAGCCCAAGTCACTTGAAGGAAACTTGTTTCCTTCTGAAGGTTTGAAATGAGTTTGACGCGCCCTTCTCAAACAAACCATCAGGCGGGTTCAAGCATGTATAGCGATATGCTTCATCCATGCACTGGATACTATGGTTGGAAGAGCATCTTTTATTCCCGCGGAATACGAGTAAGTAACTCTACTTACATATCCGCCCAACCCTTTTTGTTCGCTTTTCGGTAACAGCTATAGTAAGAAGGTGAATGCATGAGTCATATCGGAGCTACTGTAAGTCTACCCGCATCCACTGGCAAGTCCTTGAACTGATGGTGACTTCACTTCACATCACATCGCATCACATCACATGAGGACTCCACCTCCATATTTTTTCTGACAGAGAGATAAATTTCGGTCGTGCCGGAATACGTTAAAATTATTTCCAAATACTTCTTCGCTTCTAACACTTTCATCCCAGCTGCTTTCAGTTCCAAGGATAACGTCGAAAGAGGAGGTTATTAAATTTTGATGAATTTCTTTCATTTTGGCCGGGTTTTTCATGCGGTTGAAATTTTGGCAATAGACCAAAATTTCAGTCACATTTTGTCTATGAAGTGAAGAAGTTTTTGAGAATTCTGGAATACTTACATTACTAATTCCTGTTTCTATTCCTTCGTCAAAGGGCGTCGTTATTTCCGAAAATTCGGCCTTGTAAAATAATGTTCGGCCTCCCGAATTAGTTGGAATCGGCGGATATGTTCACTTGTCAAAAATTTCCCATAAGGACCAGGTCGGCCAGCTCTTCCTTAGGTTTCATTCCATATTCCTGATGCACTTCGATGAAGATTCGTAGGAGGTGATCAGGTGTTGTTGGAAGACCTTCTGATGCTAATAGCATTTTTATACTCGATGCATACTGTAGTTGTCGTCGTCGTCGTCGTCGTCGTCGTCGTCGTCGTCGTCGTCGTCGTCGTAGCTGTAGAGTCCTTATTAAATGTTGACAGTCGGCACACACTGGTACCATAAATGCCAGAATAAAATTTTCTTGATGCCGCTGCACGCCGATGCAGGCTGAATGGTACGATTTTTCACAGAATTCGCATTTCCAAAGAAAGCGATCGTCAATATTAACACACGATTTTACACCGCACTTCATTAGTCCGAAAGGCTATAAAAAAGCACGCGTGCGACGTAGACTACGCGTCAGAAAATAAATAAATATAAATTACTTGCGGAGCGCTCGAAAAAGCGAACCGCGCCCGATGACTGTTCGAGGCGAAAAAAAACCCTATGTGCGGGGTTTTGAATTGAACCCAGGTGGACAGCGTTAAATACATCGACTTACTCATCACGCTATACCCGTCCCTTTATCGTAATCATATTGATACTGTTAATTTTACAGCATTCTCAACGCAATAGCAATGCTCCTTGCAATTAGTTTAAAAAAATATTTCACACACCATAGTGATTAGAGCGACAAAAGACTTTATGATGATGAACTATTTTGATTAAACTCAATAAAACGCTTTTTGACATGAATTTGATTTATGGAAGTAACAGGAGCACAATGTTTGAGCACACAGCAGGTGCGTTTGAAACCTGCACCTCTCCAGGGTAGATGTGAATAGTGAACAAAAATCAAAATAATAACAAATTTTTCCAACATATCTTGTCTTGATGTTCCTGTGCTGTCATAGCAATGCTTCATATTTTCTTTATATTTCATCGAAGGAATCTTCTTGATAGAATAGACAATATCTATTTAGCATCAAGATTTGTTATTATATCTTATTTCGTTATTGATGAGGCATACCAATTCCATTAAGTACAATTGATCCAGTGGTTCCTTTTTCAAATGGAATACAATTCAATAAACTGCATCAGAATCATATGAGAGAAATTCCTATGATATACTATTCTCAATGCTAGAAAATCAAATTACTGAAAAAAGTCGTCTTCCATAAATGTTTTGCTCTTGCTTTGATGTTACAATGGCAGAATTTTATATTTTGTTGCTATTTTCTCATGCAGACTTTGCAATGATTTTGTCGTGAATACGACTTACTTTACTATGGGGCGCCTTTTCAAAATTAGTCATATGGAACAATGGGCAGAACTTAATCGTGAATATCTCGGCTTGTATTAATGGCAGCAACATAATTCTTTCACTATTTCATCAAAAATATGATCAGGAATTCAGGATAATATTTTGAACAGTGTGAGATAACCACAAACAAATCAAAAAATATGTTTTCTGAAAATTTTAAAACAACGCGGAAAACTCTTTACTTTTGCTTGGGTTTTTCGCGCAAGGACGACGATTTTGAGGTAGTCAGGCACATATCTTCACACAATCGATCAACTATCAATTCGAATTCGAAAGTGTAAAGAAATCGTGTCAGTTTTATTCGTATTCACGACATTCAGTTATGTCTCTGACATTACACACCCATACTTTTTTATATTTTAACTCTTATATCAAACTAAATAATGTTATTTTCTTTCATTGAGATGTTTGGTTTTAATAATTGGTTTGCAAATCACTTAAACCCGGGCTGTTACTTCTGTGTATGATATTCAAGCTGAAGAGGGTAAATTAATCAGCTGCATGACATGCTTTATGATTGAACATGTTTTTCTTATCATTATAATTATTGATAATCACAGCATATATGTTAATATTATTTGCTGGTTTTATTGATATTACTCCGCCTAATTGAATTTTGAATACATCAAGAAGCATAAAATTTCGATGCGACCGACCAAACAAACTTTTAGAAATTCTTTTATTCTTTGTGTGGTTATTATCCACATCTGCTTACTACCTATCATTAGATTTCCGAAAGTTAAAAAAGTCATAATTCCAAGCGATTGTCAGTGCATAACTTAAGTTAAACCGTTAGAAGGCATCTTTTTTTTTACTCATAGTAGGAAAATTTCGCTAGTTTACTCGCCCCTCCGTGCACTTTTGCTGATCACAACAGAAATGATTTCCTGCATCATTCATTTCCGAATTTACGAGAAGAAGCTTTTACATCTACAAATACACGTTTTCCTTTAGAATGTGAACGTTTATTGTGGATTTTTCAGGAAATACGGCAAAGCAATAATATAATTAGGTATTTCAAAAATGCGCTCATTGAAAATTTTGGACGTCACATTAATTTTTGAGTTATATACAAACATGTGAAAAAAATGATAAATTCATATATATTTATAAATTCATCGATTTTGTAATGTTTTCTTTTGATTGTGCAGGAATGGTAGTTGAGCGAAAATTGTAGCTGGTAGTATCACTAGCAATCGAATGATGTGTAAAAATATGTAGGTCATCGCTTTAAATTTCGAGATATTTACGATCATTGTAAAAAGTCTCATCTTTTCTTAGGTCATCTATCTACAGTTTTCATTATAACTTTGGGTTGACAACCCTATTTTTCGTTTTTTTAATGCATTTTAGTAGTTTTTTTTTCAATGGAAGTAGTACCTTTCCAATGGTGAGCATATTTTGAAGATCGGTTGACTAACAACAAAGTTATGACTCGGTAAAGTTGAAGTTCTCAATATCCGATCGCGATGCAGGTGCCGCATGAGTGCAGATAGGGCATCTTTTGAGCTTGAAAAAAGACTTGGAACGGGAAAAATCAGATTTTCATTAGTTTTTCATAAACGGTCGTCAATAATGATATACTTAAAATAATCTACTAACTTCACAAAATTCGAGGGTGTAAAATTTATCGAAATTGGTCTAGTAACAACTGAGCTTTGATAGCTCTAAGTTACCGTTCCAACTTTTTTTTAGGCTTGGTGCTTCGCGTAACTTTTTTAGGCTTGGTATTAGAAGTGTTAACACTGTTTATGTCCACTTTTTCCATAACTCTGCATCGTTGTTTCAGGAACTCGATAGTGTCCGAATAGGCCAACTCTCCTGGGCCTTGTTTCGTTTCCCAAACCTTCCGCGTATCACGATCCGTTTTCGATGCTAACTGATTGATCAGCATTTGTTCTCCCAAACCGTCAACAGCGAGTTCTAGGTTTTCTAGTGCCTGGACATTTTTGACACAAACGTCAACCATCCTGCGAAGTTCGATTTAACTATCTTTCGAAACTTTTGGTAGGGAGAAGATAGCATCGATGTGTTTATCGATTATCAAGCATTTATCTTCAAATCGATCAATCAAAATCGCCCAAGCAGCGTCATAACCACCGTTATTGATGACATCTTGGTCGATTATTACAGCAGTTTTTCCAACAAGGGTACAATTTGATTTCTGGTGATTCTGTTTCATGTTTGAAACATGGCTTTAAATGAATACGTTCCATCAAAAGTCAACGGAACTGTCAACGGTGGAATTAACTGCTGGGGTGCAACCAGGCTTCCCAGCAGTACTGCTTTTCAATGACATCCGCCACGAGATAGCATGAACTGTCTGAGTGCAAAGTCGAAAGCCCAGTCTACAATATGTGTGAAGCATATGCCGAACTGTAATGGCAACAGCGCTCGCATGCCTAAAGTTTCTACTCACCAGTTTGATGAGAGTATTCTATCCGGAGAGTAGTCAAAATAGACGAGCTGTGGTTCATAATGCGCTCGCACTATTTCGGCTGCCTCAATGAAATGGTACTAGTACATACGATTGCGTTGTTGGGATTACCTTTGCAGGAAATTTTAGGGTTTCATTACATTACCATTGTGAAATAAAGAAATTGTTTTAGATTTATATATACTGTCGGCGAAGGCAATGAATTTTAATAATTAACAAATATTAAAAGATAAACACAGAGTTTGGTGTAACGGCTCATATATTTGAATTACTGAAGTATTCATCCTTAGTGCTTCCTTCTTATTCCTAAAGAAACCGATACACTAGCATTCATTGATAATACTCCAAAAATATCTTATGCACCTTTATTCTGATTAACGACGTTTTGATTTTTCTGTTTCTCCTAGGATAACTGAACCAATGAATTTTTTAGGATCGGTAATGACAGTCACAATATTATTATTATTATTATTATTATTATTATTATTATTATTATAATTATAATTATTATTATTATTATTATTATTTTTATTATTATTATTATTATTATTATTATTATTATTATTATTATTATTATTATTATTATTATTATTTGATGAGTTGGCTAGAGCTGGTGCAACGAATGATTTCGTAGGTCCTGAACCAGCTTTACCACTTTCAACTAGTTGTATAAAGCACAAGATTCGTTCTTGGGCTGCATCTAATCATGCCAGCTACTGGCGCAGCTTGCAAACTTGCGCTCAGACAAAAGCATTTCTACCAGATTTAAATCTGAAACTGTCAAAGTGTCTACTGTATTTTTCCAAGCATCATTGCAGTATTCTGGCCAGAGCTCTGACTGGACATTGCAAACTCAATTATCACATGGCTACTATTCAATGTGCTGAGTATTATTATTATTATTATCATTATTATTATTATTATTATTATTATTATTATTATTATTATTATTATTATCATTATTATTATATTTATTTATTTATATACATTTTTCAATATATCAGTTTTCATTTTTTTTAACATAATTTCTTTTCAGAAAGAAAACTGTTAAATATATGCAATGAACTCGGCTCTCAGAATGTTTCACTATTCATTTACAATAGTTAAAGTTCCAAACGTTTAATTTTTTTAAATGCGGACACAGGCTACTTAGACAATTAGACGGTAGAAAATTTTCGACATTCTTAGATTTGTAACTGCGGAAGTCGGATCCGAAATAAATTGAATAGTAACCTATGCAGCCTTTTCATTTCAGCCTGATTTGGGAAAAATAGTGCAGTCATGCCTGAGAAATTGAGTGACGTTGTTTGACACATACAATACACATACATACACACGGAAGAATTGCTTAACTTATCTTAGTCGAATGTCAACTTTCACTTGTCGAATTTTCAAGTAATTTCAAAACCTTTTTTATGACAAATCAAAATCTATGTATAGACACTATGAAATTTTTATAATTCCAATGGCAGATATAAGATTCTTCAAAACCAAATTGAGCTTGAATTCATGTTTAGGTAGTTTTTGTTACTTACCATTTTTGGAAATATAAGTGTACTTTATAGGTAATCGTACTCCCCAAATTTCCCAACCAGAATCGGCAATGAAATTCAATACGATGAATCTATAGTGATTTTGAAACCTCAAATGATAAGATTTTAGCTCTAAATTAATCAAAAATAATGTTTTATTCATTTTTGCCCATCGATTTGTAGTCTTTCCAATTGTACATGTGTGGAATAATATGATGGAGTAGGTCTTGGTTTAATTTTACTATTAAAATGTTCGACAGGTTTTGTACGGACAATTTTGTCCGAGCTGGCGACAATACTAACGCCAGAGCGCTAAACGCTCTTTCAACAGAAACTTGCGTTGCAGGCACAGTCATGAGGGTTAAAGCAACTTCCGAAATTTCTGGATGGGAGTCTTTTCGATTTTCCCAATGCTTCCAAACGTCGAACATGTGACAGTTTCAAAGTGTGTAAAAGTCGCGAACTTCTGGTAGCTATGACCAAAATAATATAATAGTTAATATGCCGTTTCTAGAGATAAGATAATTCAATGCATAACAGGAAGAAAATGAATTCCAGATTATCAGCCCATATGTATTTTGGAATATATTCCAGGTTAATAGAAACACTATTCATATATAGAAGATAACTTGATATGTCTGGAAAGCTTGAGACCATATTACACAAGAAAGACATTATTACATAACTTGGGGAATTAAAACTTTTTTTCTAAATAAAACATAATAAACATTCGAATCTGTTACGGGCAACCATGCTGCATTCCACGCTTTTTTGGAAGAACCGGAATTTTTCATTCAGTTTTTGCATTCAAAGTTTTGTTGTACGGTACCTGAAAATAAGATGTTGCTAAATGATTTTTGCCTTGCAAATTCCGACTCCAAATTTTGCACTCAAGGTTTTTATTCGATTGGTGGTTCAATGTACATATAACGAACTTAACGAGCCAGATTTTGTATGTTTCAGTTCTGACTTGGAAAGATTCTTAGTGTCCGTAGTATTGCAGCACTGACCATGCAATAGTCCCGTAGCCTTACAAGTCGACTGCAAAGTTGAATGCTATTCAGAATCACGCTAACTAGTATCGAATACAGAATCTTTAATTTGAATATATCTTTTGCTACAAACATTCATTCACCGTTTACATCTAAAATCTGATTCAATTGACTTATACACTCTTGTATGAAAAAAGATCGCGCCTTTGATATCCCGAAGGAAGAGATAAAGAGGATGGAAATAATGCTCCACGCACATCAGTACGCGTCTACACTATGAATGCTACAACCGACAAACCGAACGTAAACTGCCTGAAACGAGCACGCCGAACTGTCTCAGATCTTTAATTATGAATATAATTTCTTGAAAACAAACTTTTCTTTCTATAGAATTTCATTGATCGATCGATTCATAGAAGATCGACCAAAATATAAAAATTAACTATTCATTAAAACCAAAGTCCGTCCTTCAATCCGTTTCGTATATTATCAATTATCAATTATATTGTTATCAATGCCCTACCAACGGTGATTGCTATGCGCAATGATCAACCGCTGCGCAAAGCAATCACCAAAGGCAAAACTAAAACTCACATAATTGCCTCGAATCTTCATAGCAAACCAAGAGCAACAAATTTGAACCGCACCGGCTACTGTCGCAGACCTGGTCAAGGGAGAGTAATATTTTGCTCTCGACAGAAACAACGCAGTGACTGATACCCGAAGTTTACTGTCGCAACAGCGAGAACTTCATGCTTCTTCGGCTGTCGTGGACCATGACAAAATGTCTTGAGATGGAATGAACTGTCGAACGAAGTGAATGACGGCAACGTTGACTGTACAGAACTATTTGTCTAAGGGCTGTCGTGATGAAACCTATCACAAGGCTGTCATGGAAAGAGTAGCAAGACAGCCTCAATAATTATGTCGCGCGGCGGTACATTTGGGAAACCTGGGTGCAACGACAGGAATCATCGGTCCAACCACATTTCCAACAGCCGAAGGGCCTGGTTGTATCTGTGGTTTTGGCATCAAATCTTCTAGTATGTTCAGCTGAATCGTAAGCTTACTATGAAGAGCTTCGAACTCAACATAGTGGTTTTCTTGTTCATGTCGTCGTTCATCAGAAAGAGTTTGAGCATATATTTGATTTTGAAATGCTTTGTACTCAATGAAACAGTTCTCAACAGTTTTCGCAGAAAACGCACATTTCGAATGTTCGGGTTCGGTACGGCGTCACTATGCATAAGTGTTTTTTCACTCGGGTTACTTTTCCTTTTACTGCTCCTCTCTGATGAACCAGAGCTTTGAATGATTCTTCCATAACGCGTGATTCTTTTTTTCTTTGTTGTAGTGAACGTTGATCACTAATCGACTGCAATGCGTCAGTTTCGGTTTCTTCAATTCACAAAGCAATTCGAACACGTTTGAACATGTTCGATCCAAATAGCATGTACACTACAAGCTGAGATTAGCAGTCACGTCGGGAATCGAGATTTTCGGTAGAAAACTCGTCAAATTGCGAATTCCGGGCGTTCCGTTCGAATGTTCCTCTTTCTCGGCAGATTCAAGTTTTCCCAGTGGAAAACCCGTCAACAAAAGTCTCCAATCACTCCGAAAATATCCGGTATCCTAAGGGCCAAAAAGATGGCCCTCCAATTTAAGTGGACTGTATAAAATTTCGGTACATTGAATCAAAAACGCGCAGCGTTCTGTTTTCATGTCATAACGACGGCAGCTTTTCCTTTTTTTACTTTGAGTGAAAATATCTCTACAAGGTAGAGCGCATGTAAAGCAAAAAAGTGAAGAGCAAATAAACAAAGGTTTTCAAATACATGTGGGAACATATTATTCATGGTTCATCCAGTGTCTATTGATATTATTTCAAATGGTTTTGACGGTGTGTTTATATTATTTGTTTTTCTTTAGTTTTTTTATTCCTTTTACACGACTCACAGGCCTTTATGAATCGTGAAATATTTCCTTTCATATCTTTAAAATTGTAATATTCTTTTATTTTGAGGTACAGACGATGCTGTCCTACATGTCCGTAGGGGTTTCGGGGAAATTTTTTAAAAGATTCTGTATCTTGCCAGGTTCACTGATGAACTTGGGATGATGATACATTATTATATGTATGTTTTTATTCGTTTGTTGACTTAATGTTTTGAATATATTTATGGGTACCCTTTTAAAATATTGCGACTTTATTTATTTTCATTTTTGTCATTTCTTGTTCTAATGTTGAAATTATGAGTTCTAGAACTCTTCTTTCATTCACATGTGTTACTATTTGCTTTATTATTTTTTTCATTTGCGCGTCTTTGTATATACTAATAATTAGGTGTGTATTTTCTACAGTTATTCTTAACTTAGGTAAGGTTCTCGTTTCAGGTTTTCGGTCGTATAGATAACGAGGTGATCAGTCTCTTTATCTTTTGTCGTTGGTAACTTGTCTGTCACAGTTGTCGGTTTATTGTTAAAATTGTCGTCGTGTTGTGAATGAATCGTTTTGTAGTTAGGAATGTAGCCTGGAACGTTATCGTTTAGGTTGATATTTTAATTATAGAAGTTATTGGTCGTCAAAGGTTCTTCTGGGGTAGAGAATATATCTGCATATTCAATATTAAATTCTTTAATTCCTTTTGTGCGTACGTATGTACGTTGTTCATGTCTATTTCGTTCAATAGTTTATGGTTTCTTGTATCGTTCAGAGGGTTATTGTTAAATTTCATTATATTGTATTTCGTTAAAGGTTCCATTTCAGGTTTAAATTCTAAGTTGGATATATTTACAGGTGATTTTCTTGTATTCATGATTTTTATGTAAGGGTTTTGTGGGGATATGATAGCGTTTACACAGAAAACTCCTGGTTCAATTTCCTGCGAAAAGATTATCATGTCTTCTGTTATAGTTTGATTGCCTAATTTTCTAATCACTTCGCTTCGTTGTGGAATAATAAAATTTTCATTAACTTTATCTTCTATAGGTATAGATAAATTTATATTATTTATAGTAAAATTTAATAACCACTATTCATAATCGATCTGGTATTTGTGGGAGATGAAAAAGTCTCTGCCCAACATGGCGTCTGTTTGAATAGGAAAATCTGGTTCAACTAAATGAAAGTGATGTCTAGTGGTTACATAATTTCCGAACATTAGTTCTGTTTCGGTTATTGCGGTAGTTTCTATTTCTCCGTCTGTTATTCCAGTTAGTTTTGTTCCTACATTTCTATTCACTATTTGATTAGGTATTATTCTATTTGTCTTCAAAATTGAAATATCTGCTCCGGAATCTATCAGTAATGTACAAATTGAGTTAGTCATTCGCACTCCGACCCTAATGAAGTTAGAAGCGCTTAGATTTAAAGTCAACACATTTGCCCAAAAAAATGATTTTGCATCGGTTGATTCTGCTGTTGTGATTGTTGCCGCTCGCTCGGTGCATTGACCGGCACAGCCGTTTGCATTTGCATTTCGTTTGTATATACGGTAATGACTCGGAGCCTACTACAAAGACATTCTGCCGATTGTGCTGAAATCGATCTGACCCATATCGAGTTTGTTGAGGTTGGTAATGTCCACGGCCTCGATTATTATTGTTATAGTATGAGTAATTTGAGCTGTTTGGGCGCTCAGATCTGTTAGTGTGGAATTGGTCATTGTTGTTGTAAATACGGTGTGGTCCGTTATAGCGTTAATTTGCGCTATAATTGCTCTGGGTAGTGAAATTCCTCCCGTTTCCTCTAGAAAAACAGTTGTAGTTTTTGAAGTTATTGTGATTTTGCCTAGCTCGCGTGGTTAAGACTTGCGTGGTGGTTGTATTTTCGGTTAAATTTTCTTGTGCTTTCCTTTTTTGTGTGGAAGTTCCCTGCTTTTAGTATTGTTTTTGTTTCAGGTTGGTTTATTCCTGATACAAGTGTATTTAGGCCCGCTTTGGTGGCCATTGTTTTTGATACCGCAGAGGGTATTTTTTGTTTAATATAGACATGCTCGAGTGAAGTAGTTAGGTTTTCTACTTCCTCGCAAAATTTTGTTATTGGGCCACTTTGTCGGGTGGCTTTTAGTTTTGCGATTATGTTTTCGGGTGTTGAAATGTTTTAGCTTGTTACACCTCGATTTAACGTTTTCTATTAGCTCATTTATATTAATTATATTATTAGGTAGGCCCAATCTTGTTTTACCTGACAGACGCGTTTTTTTAAAATTTGGTTGCCATTGCCAAGTGTTCCGATGTAGTAATTTCTAATAATAGATTTACTGAGTCTATGAAGGCATTGTACTAACGCCGTTGCCTGGCGGATGTCAAAGACTGCTGGTGTTGCGTTTGTCATTTTGGAGTCTGTATTTTGCTTCTCGTCAGTGAATTGTTCTCGTAGTTTTCGAGGTTACTGTAGTACGGATGTCTGTAATTGCAGTTCTTGCTGCTTTAACAAGAAATGTTAATTCTGAGTTTGATAATGAGTCTTCGTTTTCTAGTAGATTGCTTTCTACTTGTACATATAGCGCGTTGGCGTAGTTTAATTTTGTCGTTAAAGTTTTTGTTTTAAATTTTTACCTTTCTCATATAGAAAGGTTATGCAATCACTGTGAAAACCGACTTTTCAACCGAGGCCCGGAGGGCCGAGTGTCATATACCATTCGACTCAGTTCGTCGAGTACGCAAAATATCTGTGTGTGTATGTGCGTATGTGTGTATGTAACGTTTTTTTGCACTAACTTTTCTCGGAGATGGCTGAATCGATTTTCACAAACTTAGATTCAAATGAAAGGTCTTATGCTCTCATACAATTCCGGAATTATGGGGTAAAATGTGCAAAAAATTGTGAAAATAAGTGCACTAACTTTTCTCAGAGATGGCTGAACCGATTTTCACAAACTTAGATTCAAATGAAAGGTCTTGAGGTCCCATACAAAATTCTTGAATATTATTTGGATCCGACTTCCGGTTCGGGAGTTATGGGGTAAAATGTGCAAAAAAAGAAAATATGTGTTCTAACTTTTCTCATAGATGGTGCGACTTTATTTGGTCATTTAAAATGATTTTACAACAACTGTTTAGAATATGTCAATGCAATGAATCAACTATTTTGTCTAAATCCTATTCACTCGTTTATTTTGAATCACGTAATTTCATTTAAAAAAATAGGGAAGTTTTTATTCTTTACGCGATAGTATTGCAAATTTTTCTTTAGTTTCCTCGAATAAGAGCTGTGAATCACGACTTCCCGGGACTTCAATACTGTTGAAACGTTCACTCGGGAAGTCAGTGAGTTTAGTGGTGCATACGAGCATCTTGAAACCGGAACATACTGAGTCGCACGCGAAACCAATACTGAATTTTTTACTAACAAATATCCTCCCGTGACACTTGTAGAGTGCGCAGTAGTATATACGGCCTCTAGTAACAACAAGTGTTGGACTAACATCCCTTCCCATTCCTTAGACGATCTACGTTCGGGCCTGGCCGGCGCCGGTACTGATCAATGAATTCTTGGATTACCAGAAGATGTACATTGAAGGATGATATACCAGTCCCAGGTCGGATCATCTAGAAACTCTCTGTACAATTTCAGCCAATCCCGATCAGTAACGGAGTAGCAACCAGGGGTGGTCGCTCAAACTCAAGCTCAAGTAATCGACAAGAAAGGCATTCGGCCTACGGAAGAAAACATTAGGGCATTTAAAGAAATGACAGCGCCCAGGACGGTTGAAGGAGTCCGCTCATTTCTAGGAGCAGTAAATTTTTATGGAAAATTTATGCCACATATAGCAGAGAAACGTAAACCACTGAATGATCTCTTACGAAGGAATGTAAAGTTTGTTTGTACAGAAGAATGACAAAAAGCTTTTGAAGAATTGAGAAATTTTTTAACATCGGATACTCTGTTGGTTAGACCGAATTATAAAGATATTTTTGTTGTCACAACAGATGCCAGCATGTCCTGTAGACATGAGAGATGCGAAGAACATTCAGATTGTTTCTTTTCATAACATGCAGAAAATTCCTGAGGCAAATGCACTGCGGTTCATCAAAGATATCGAAAATTATGTAAGACAATGTGATTCTTGTCAGAAGAATAAAATCGGGCGTTCAAATAAAGTTCTAATGAAAATTATAACGACATCATCGGAACCATTTGTAAAGATGTACATGGACATCGTAGTACTTCTGGAATCAGACTGGGGTAATAGATATGGTCTGGTCACGCAGGATGACCTGAAGCGATATTTGACGATAGCACGGATGGAAAATCAAGAAAGTTCTACGATGGCACAAACGTTCGTAGAACATTATATTTGTAAATTTGGTACTCCATCAGAACTCGTAACCGCCAATGCTTTTCCGTTCTAAATTTATAACTCATTCAATCTAGAATACCTATCCGTCTTTTCATTTCCTATCTTTCGTCTTTCTCAGTTAACCGTTGTGCACTCGAAAAAAAAAAACACCTTTAACCACCCGAATGGGTACCCGGGTACCCATTTTTTTAAATCGCTGTAAGTTGAGCATTTTTCAACCGATTGAAGTAATTTTAGCACTGTTGGATTCAGGAACTTAAGCTCTTTGGGATTGGTACCCATAAAGATGGACATGGTGCTCCTGGTTCCCAGGAACCCGGATATCCTAAATGAGTTCCGACATCGAGGCATTTATACACGGATTTCACGTATTTTTGTAATCTTATCTAAGAATTGCTATATGAAATCAAGTGCTATGCTGAGTTGTTATGTTTATATATTTCAGGGGGCATCCGTTATGTACGTAACATAAAATTTTGAATTTTTCTACCACTCCTTTCCCCCTTTGTCGAGCATTTCTCAATCTTTTCACCATGTATTGTCACGTATTTTTGAAACCTCTCCCCCCTAAACGCGTGACGTACTTTATGTATGTTCCCTTATATACTTCACTTTCTTATCTTCAGTTTGAAAATTATTATGTACTTCAGGCCTATTGCGAGGAGCACGCAATACCAAATTTTGTGTTATGTATGCAATGTAATTAAATGCAATCAAAATTAGTGAAAGCAGTAGTAAATTTCAGGTAATAAAAATATAAGGAGTGTAATGAAAATGTAACAAAAACAATAAATTTTGAAATTGAACATGTAATCAATTCGGTCTGCGTGCCCCTCGGCCTCAGGCGATGTAAATATGTATAAGTGAGATGTCCTGCAACAGTTGGCAGCGTTGTGTATTCTACATATGTTTCATTTTGGTACGGCCTTTCTCAAATAGCTGGTTTGGAAAAGTTTCAAATTAGTAAATGACATTTATGGTGGAAAACACAAGTGTCGGAACATTCTACGGAAATCCGGATTAACGGGAACCAGAAGAACCTACTACAGCAATATACACGGCCATCGAAAAGTGGATAAATTTCTGAATTTACCCGTACTGAAAAAATTCAAATCGGATGGAATTTGCCTTAGTTACAAGCATTTTTATTTGTGGGTACCCGGGTACCCATTCGGGTGTTTACGTAATAAAAAAAATTTGAGCCCCCCCATTCGACCCCCCTTACTGTAAAATGAAAAGTCAAAGCATGAGAAGTTATGGTCCAACTAGTTCTTGGAATTGACCGAATTGCAGAATCTTAGTTTAAACCTAACTCAGAAATTTCTTATTTTGAAATTCGAAAAGGTACCCGGGTACCCATTCGAGTGCATAAGGGTTAATGCTTGCCGAAAAGAACCAATCAAAATCGAGATAGTAGACATTATGCGGCAATTAAAACCAAATAACATATACATGAGTTGGTTAAAAGATGGGTGGGTAATGTCAGAGACATAACTAGATGTCATGAATACGAAAACAACTGACCTGTTCCTTAACACTTCCGAATATCAAATAGTTGATCAATTGTATGAATTATGCAAGCATTCTCCTTTTCCACATTTTTCGCAAAAACAAAGAAGGCTTCACTTGATTTCGATTACTGTTCTAGATTTGCACTAAACTGAGAATATTTCCTTTCGATTTGCGAACAACAAATCCTAATAGTTCTTCAGAAAACTTAGTCATTAGAACGGCTGATTTGATGTAATGCTCTCCACCGTTGCTTTTTTATCCATCCATCCTAGCTTTGAAAACGGCAGAAAATACATCTGCTCGCATTGGCGATAGAATTCAAACTGATTCAATTTTTGTTAGGAACTTTCTTTTACTTGATTTCGTTTGTAGCTTTTTCACTAATGGGCGGTCCTAACGGCTATAAAAATAGCCGCATACAGAATTTTAATGTCGATTATTTGATTTCGGATTTGTATAATTTATTGAAAGAAACTATCAATATGCTGTAGGGATTCGTTTCTAGCATTCAGAAGGGTCAAATTGCGTAGTTCTTCACGACATTAAACTCTGGAACATTTTTCGCAAAAACAAAGAAGGCTTCACTTGATCTCGATTACTGTGAATTTCACTCAGCGAAAAGTGCAAAAACTGTTCTAGATTTGCATTAAACTGAGGATATTTCCTTTCGATTTGCGAACAACAAATCCTAATAATTCTTTAGAAAACTTTTAGAGCCATTAGAACGGCTGATTTTTTGTAATGCTCTCCACCGTTGCTTTTTTATCCATGCAAATGACTGGCAGCTGTGAATACATCTGCTCGCATCCGCGATAGAATCCAAACTGATTCAATTTTTGTTTGGAGCTTTCTTTTACGTGATTTCGTTTGTAGTTTTTCACTAATGGGCGGTCCTAACGGCTACAAAATAGCCGCATACAGGATTTTAATGTCGATTATTTCATTTCGGATTTGCATAATTTATTGAAAGAAACTATCAATATGCTGTAGGGATTCGTTTCTAGCATTCAGAAGGACCAAATTGAGGAACTCACTGCGATTTTCACCACTTTTCGAACATTTTTCTTGAACGATTTGTTGTACAGCAGCAGATATTTTGTTTTCTTCCTCAGAACGCGTTCTGATTGGCTGGTGTTGACATGGGTCAAATGAGATAAGTTTTTCAATAGTGTACTATTGAAATACTTCAATGCTTTTGCTATACACGTTTAAGTTGAAAAATTTCGATTTTATTAGTAGTTAGATTATATAAATCCTTCCACAGATCACTGAGCTATGAGCTTTCAAAATACGAGAAAGGCAAACGCGCCTTATGAATTATTCTCTTTGATACTCGTTTATACCAAACATTTCAGAAAAGTTGAATTTTGAACTATTTGAGATTATGTCACACAACTAAAAATTTCATCATAAAATTGTGATCATATTTCCGATGGCATGTAGCAAAAATTATGTTGATTCGTTAGATACAACAAGAGATATTCACGATCAAAAATTTATCACTCTCTCAGAGGGTAAATTTTGAAAAGGCACCCCATAGTGAAGTAAGTCGACATTCACGTAGTCACGACAAAAAATGTATCGAAAAATTCGATCTCTACTGAGTGTCTGGCTGTGTCGTTTGATGCGATATATCCTCCGTTGTGTGCGCAACGAAAGGCTCAGTAGTTCAAACACAATAGGTATGGGGTTAGCACTTCTAACTTGGTGCCTAAAAAAGCATTGGACACAGCTGCGGTGTCAGTAGTAAGAGAATAATAATCGCGTGATCGGATCCAGGCGGGAAGATTTGAATTCTATTTTGCCGGTGTCAGTAGCATAGTGTGGTGAAGAACTACACCTGTTACACGACCATACTTGGGGACTCGAATTTAGTGTTCGACCCCCTCAAGTAGAAGGTAAAATAGAATTCATTTCTTCTGATCATGCTTATATGAGCCTGCCTAGGCTAGTTTTTCGGCTCAAAATTTATAACTGATTCAATCTAGAATACCAATCCGTCTTCATTTCCTATCTTTCGTCTCTCTCTCTCAGTTAATGCTTGCCGAAAAGAACCAATCAAAATTGGTATAGTAGACATTATGCGGCAATTAAAACCAAATAACATATAGATGAGTTGGTTAAAAAATGTAACGAAAACATCGATCTCTACTGAGTGTCTGGCTGTGTTGTTTGATGCGATATACCCTCCGTTGTGTGCGGAACGAAAGGCTACGAGTGGTTCAAACACAATAGGTATGGGGTTGGCAGTTCTAACTTGATGCCTAAAAAAGCATTGGACACAGCTGCGTTGTCAGTAGTAAGAGAATAATAATCGCGTGATCGGATCTAGGCGAGAAGATTTGAATTCTATTTTGCCGGTGTCAGTAGCAGTGGTGAAGAACTACACTTGTTACACAACCATACTTGGTGACTCGAATTTAGTGCTCGACCTCCTCAAGTAGAAGGTAAAATAGGTAAAATTCATTTCTTTATTTTGATCATGAGCCTGCCTAAGCTAGCTTTTCCGTCTTTTCATTTCATATCTTTCGTCTCTCTCAGTTATTGATTGCCGAAAAGAACCAATCAAAATCGATATAGTAGACATTATGCTGCAATTAAAACAAAACAACATATACATTACCCTCGACAACTTGTCGACATGGGCTCTGGGTATCGAGTTCTCTACGGAGAAAACTGAGCTGGTTGTATTTTCAAGGAAGCGAGAGCCAGCACAATTACAGCTTCAACTAAGGGATGAAACCATAGCTCAGGTCTTCACATTCAAATATCTCGGGGTCTGGTTCGATTCAAAAGGCACCTGGGGATCTCACACTTTCTTCGTACAATAACCGGAACTTGGTGGGGCTCTCACCCAGGAGACCTGATCAGGTTGTACCAAACAACGATATTGTCCGTAATGGAATATGGATGTTTCTGTTTCCGCTCCGCTGCGAATATTCATTTCATTAAACTGGAAAGAATTCAGTATCGTTGTTTGCGTATAGCCTTGGGTTGCATGCAATCGACTCATACGATGAGCCTTGAAGTGCTGGCGAGCAAGACGCCGTTGAAAAATAAATTCTGGAATCTCTCATATCGATTGCTGATCCGACATGTTGAATCCGATGGTGATTGAAAACTTCGAAAGGCTTGTCGAGCTTAATTCTCAGACCCGTTTTATGTCCTTGTATTTTGACTACATGGCTCAAAATATAAATCCTTCTTCGTTTGTTTCCAACCGTGTTCATTTGGTGGATACTTCTAATCTTACTGTGTTTTTCGATACATCCATGCAAGAAGAAATTCGTGGAATCCCGGATCCTGTACACCCTCAAGAGATCCCAAAAAATTTTAATAATAAGTTTGAAGAAGTTGACTGTAATAAAATGTTTTACACTGACGGATCACATCTCGACGGGTCCACTGGCTTCGGTATATTCAATGTAAATTTCACCGCTTCCTATAAACTCAGTGATCCAGCTTCAGTTTACGTCGCAGAACTAGCAGCAATTCAGTATACTCTTGAGATCATTGACACTCTGCCCACGGATCACTACTTCATTGTATCGGACAGTCTCAGATCCATTGAGGCTCTCCGTTCAGTGAAACCTGGAAAACACTCAGCGTATTTTCTGGGGAAAATACGGGAACAATTGAGTGCTTTATCTGGAAAATCATACCAGATTACCTTGGCTTGGGTCCCCTCACATTGTTTCATACGGGGCAATGAGAGGGCGGACTCGTTAGCCAAGGTGGGCGCACTAGAAGGTGATATCTATGAAATACCAATCTGCTTCAATGAATTTTTCAGTTGCTGTCGTCAGAGAACTCTAGCCAGCTGGCAAAATACATGGAATTGTGGAACTCTGGGACGATGGATGCACTCAATAATTCCACAGGTATCGACGAAAGCTTGGTTCCGGGGGTTAGACGTGAGCCGAGACTTTATTCGTGTAATGCCATGGCTTATGTTTAATCATTACATGTTCAGCGCGCATTTCCGTCGTGTAGGGCTCGCCGAGAGTGGTGTCTGCGTTTGCGGTGAGGCTTATCATGACGTCGAGCATGTTGTTTGGATGTGTGTCGAGTATTGTGATGCCAGGTCCCAACTCATAGGTTCCCTTCGGGCCCGAGGTATACCACCCTTCGTACCAGTCCGCGACGTCTTGGCAACTCGAAATCTTCCTTATATGACTGTCATCTACACCCCTTGAAAACTACCAATGCTCAAATTTAGTGTTCTCTCTATCTCTTTCTCGTCTACAGCTCTATCGCACTCTTCTTTACGTTGCTGAAAGTATGACCCGTATAAACGATGCTTCGGAGCATGTACCTGCCTTGAACTGACTGAGTTGCTGGAAACTACCCAAAAATGTCACACGTGCATCAGAGAACATCAACAAAGAATCCCAGCCAATCTCTCTCGTTACAATTTGAAGAATGTGAAGATCCAGCAAACTCTAAAAAAATTGTGTCACAAACGAATGATGTATTGTAACTCAAAATCAATATTTTGTAAATCCCACCCTCCTCACATTCCTTTACTAACTCTAGGAGAGTATGCCGCCCCCTTAATACGGTGTCCCTTCTTCTCCTATAACAACAAGACAATCGGCCACGTTAAGTTAAAGCAAATGAGCCAAATAAAAATTTTATTATAAAAAAACATATACATTAATGTTCGTTAAAAAATGTAACGAAAAATTCGATCTTTACTGAGTGTCTGGCTGTGTCGTTTGATGCGATATACCCTCCGTTGTGTGCGCAACGAAAGGCTACGAGAAGTTCAAACACAATAGATATGGGGTTGGCACTTCTAACTTGATGCCTAGAAAAGTATTCGACACAGCTGCGGTGTCAGTAGTAAGAGAATAATAATCGCGTGATAGGATCTAGGCGGGAAGATTTGAATTCTATTTTGCCGGTGTCAGTAGCATAGTGTGGTAAAGAACTACACTTGTTAGACAACCATACTTGGTGACTCGAATTTAGTGTTCGACCTCCTCAAGTAGAAGGTAAAATAGAATTCATTTCTCTGTTCTGATCATGAGCCTGCCTAAGCTAGCTTTTCCGTTCTAAATTTATAACTGATTCAATCTAGAACCTATCCGTCTTTTCATTTCCTATCTTTCGTCTCTCTCAGTTAATGCTTGCCGAAAAGAACCAATTAAAATCGATATAGTAGACATTATGCGGCAATTAAAACCAAATAACAGAATGGCAATTTGTATGAGTAAACAAATCATCTGGATAAAGATGAAATAAAATTTTGTGATAATTCTCAATACTCAAACAAGACTTCGAGACAATCGTAAGAAAACAAGAATATGAACCCGAAAATCGGATTTTAATTCAAATCTCAAATTATTTACGACAAAATAAATACATTCAACGAATCACACGGGGTCGTATAAAGAGGTAATACATAAAGCAAATCAATAGGAAGTTAACTAATAGTATTGAAGATTGAAGAAAAAAACGTGTTGAAAGGGATAGGGGAAATACAATTCATATGTTAGCAGAAAAGGAATCAATGAACCAATTTATAAAGTATAGTAACACATATATCGGATTTATTCACATTTTATGTTCAAATTAATCTAAAAGACAAATCTAAGTCTGTTTTTAGATCAATATAGCACGCCGAAAACACATCTCAGTAAGTAAGGGGGAGTAGTTGCGGCATTGAACTAACCAGTCGACCTGGATGAAGAGCAATAACCAAACAGAAAGAAGGAAGAAAGCAATTACCAGAGACGAATGAAGGAAAAACAAGCCGATGGATAATGGTAAGCAATATGTAAGCAGCATTCATGGTAAAATGAGCTGAAATATCGCATGGAAGCGAGTTGTAGAACAAATGAAAAAAAATAAACAAGTATAATAGTTTGAGGAAACCTGAAACAAACTTCCACGCCACAACTCTAATGAATCTTGATTTTTACAGGAAGGGGAAAGTAAGATAGGGGCAGTAAACTGAGTGCCAAACATATGAATATGGAAGTACCGATTTTAAGAATAACAGTACAATGCGGAAGAAAGGAAAGATTAAAAGACATAAAGTCAAAATTAAAAATGAATACACAAAAAGAAAAATGTCCATTTAATAAAGTTTAGAACTATATGTAATCACAGAAATTGTTAAGAATGTCACAATCAAAAAGTAAATAATGATCGGAAAAAGAATGTTCGAAAAAAATAGGTAAACAAAATAGCTAGGCGATTTTAGTGGAACAATTTGCGGTCCTGAACTGCGTGTGTGTCCAACGTATTCATCGCGGTCGTGCAAGAAGGAAGGATGTCGGTAGCATAGCAAAGCTACATAAAAGAACGAGAGGGTGTGGTCGAATGCAGTGGCAAGTGGAAGACAAAGGAAACCATGGAACCATCAATCACCCTTATTCTGAATAACGACGTATTGATTTTTCGATCGAATGTATATCCGGCATTGGAGACCATGATAACGAATTTAAGTAAAAGCAGGCGACACCGTCAAAGAAAACTTGCGCGGGTGTACCACAACCGTCCAAAGTGCTATCCCATGTTTAACAAGAAGGAAGTAAACGCAGTCGACACCGTCTAAGATGATCTGCGCGGTTTTGTCACCACAATACAAGGTGCTACCCCGTGTTTTGTTCACTGGGCATCGTCAAAGCTCAACTGAATGCCATGAACAAGCATATAAAATTTAATGTTTATTGTTTAATCCAACACGATATAAAATATTACGGAGAAAACAACCACGAAATCAGATGAAACATTTTGAAAATACGTTAGAAGCCACAATACATTGTGCGGAATAATGAAGTAATTTCGATGACACCCATACGCAAACTGAAAATGATCTGAAAATTTAAACAGAAAACGAAGCAATGTAATGGCAATCTCAGAGATTAGATATAAAAATTCCAACAACATTATAAAAATTATAAAAATAACCCTCTCGCCGCTCAGGTTGTTGCATATGATTAAACATTAGTACATAAAACAATAGTAACTAAAACATCTATTAACAATAACGAATTGTATGAACAACAAAGATGAAAGAGCAAAGGGTCAAAACACTTGTAATGTAAAACGTTGATGTAATACACAAAAATAAGATTAATAAACAGATATTTATGCAAACAAAAAAAATGAAAAATGCTTCCGACGGAACGGGATGTCGAGGTGAGTTTCTCCCACCAACATCAGTAAGAACAAACCAAGTGTAAAGCGTGAAACGTTCAGGTCATGATCTAATTTGGATTTCGATCGTCAGGAGGAGCACTCAGCAATGAAAGCAGCCCTTTTACCTCAAACGCTCAGGTCGCAGAGCCAGTTTCCTTTCAAAGAAGATCGATTGCATCATCCAGCTTCTGATCATTTGCATTGTAGCGAAATACAACGAAAAATGGGGAACTTTATGCAAAATCTGCACCTCTAATGGATCTAAATGTTATCTAAAAAGAATTATAAAGATTACTTCGTTGCAATTCGGAAAATAAAACAATCAGTGTAGTGCAAATCTAGGATAATTTGATTAGCTTTGTGCAATTTTCGCAGTGCAAAATTTGCAACAGTGTTCAAAATCGTTTATATCCAAACAGTGGTTAATATATTAGAGAATTACACAATTTGCAGAAAATAATCCCGTACAGCATTTTAATAGTTTTTTCACTGAAATATTTAAATCCGACATGAAATAATCGACATCATAATTCTGTAAGTTGTTATTTAAAACCATAATTGTATACCCAAAGAATTATTCGAAATTTTACGTCACTCTACTGTATACGGCTCATTTTTCAACCAGTTGTAGTTTGTAGTGGAACTTTGTGCTGATTTGCTATATAAAATGCATAGCACAGACTCAGAAGCCATTTATTTCGAATTTGGCTGTCGTTGTAAACATGTTGATTATGGCGCGATTTAGGCATCTCCAAACGAAATACAAAGCTTGCTACTGCAAGCGGAAGAAGTAGGAGACTCCAAC
The DNA here is from genome assembly GCF_030247185.1 of Malaya genurostris. Lineage (NCBI taxonomy): Eukaryota > Metazoa > Arthropoda > Insecta > Diptera > Culicidae > Malaya > Malaya genurostris. The sequence continues at coordinate 135,613,843 of NC_080572.1, read as the reverse complement.
GGAACACATATCAGTATCGCATCACGGACAACAGGTCAGCCTGAAAATAGATGACGGAAGTCGGCGGTAACCATCGGAACTCGAACTCAATTCGTCACTCTCTATCATGAACGACTTCATAATAGTTTCTTTTCAGAATCACCATTATTTTATCTTAAAGAACTATACTGGCTATTTCGTAAGTGAAAATGGGAAAACTTGCACCATTCACACAATCGATCAACTATTTGATGTATGGAAGTATAAAGAAAGTGTCAGTGTTATTCGTGTTCATGACATCCAGTTATGTTGCTGACATTACACACCCGTACTTTTTTTATACATTATAAATTGTTTTTTTTATTACTTTTTTGCTCACATATGAATTGTATATCCCTTGTCGCTTTCAACAACGCTTGTTTTCTTTTCAATGCATTTCCCTATTGATTGGATTTATGTGTTATCCTTTTATACGACCCCGTGTGATTCGTTGAATGTTGTATTTATTTCATCATAATTTAATTTGTGATTTAATGTAAAATTCGATTTTCAGGTTCATATTCTTGTCACTCGAAGTCTTGTTTGAGAATTGCAAATTATCACAAAATGTTATTTAATCTTTATTCAGTGATTTGGTTAATAATACAAATTGTCATTCCATTCAAATAGTGCGCACTATTTTTTCATTGCGGGGTTAAGCTCCCCTTGTCCACGCACACTTGTTTCCACACTCATGCTGAAGAAATTAATAAAATACAATTATAGCATAGTATTTATTTGCAGGAAAACGTCGTTCTGGTAGTCGTTGCTCTGTCGGTTAGTTTAATATATCTTTCTCATTTTTTGTCCTCTTTTGTTGTATTGTATTCCAATCCCATTACTTCTTGGTTGAATTTTTTCAGCTTTTCCATTATATTAGTTTGATGTCCAACTATGAATCAATATGTTTGTGCTTTAGCTAACCAAATGTTTATCATGCCATTTTGTTTGGAATCCATAAAGAACTATGAACAAAATCTCGGTTGTATTCCCTTTCAGTTATATCTAACGCTCGTATCCGTACTTTATTTTACCGTATTGTACTGTATATTTTACCCAAATACTGCGTACTGTTTTTCATCCTTAAATGAACTGTATTTTGAATTGTACTGTATTTTTCCATTAAAATGTACTGTATTTTTCATATTAGAAAATTAATACAGAATAAAAACGTCTTAAAAAAGAATGATAGGTTACCTTTAGACTTATGCACGCGCGCTCTTCATTTTATTCTCGTTTTCATAAGACAACCACGCGCATGCGACGTGCTTATGACGCTCTCAAGAGAACTCTTTGGCACATTTACGTACCGCACCAGAAACTGATGCACGCTTCGTTGCATAATCTCATCTCATTCTGCCAAGACCGAGACTCAAGCGCTCTTGTCGCATGAGATAGCGCGGCGCGCTCGTTTCATGCGATCTATATACGAGCGGTTTGTGCGTCATTTTCATTCTCTTCCTTTCTTCCTTACACTTAGTTGCAAATAAATAAATGCTAGCGAAGAAAGCCGTGCACATTTAGCGCAGTTCGTAGCGAGAGATATATTCAAATCGAAGATACTGTATTCGGTATTCGTTAGTATGATTCTGAAATGCTAAATAATGAATCAATCAATTTTCCAATGAGAAGAGCCACATGTCGTACTTTTTATGTGACTGTATAGTACATTATGAACATTAGATGATTACAGATTTCAGTATATCTATGCATTCACTTAGTTTGAAAAACCCGATTAAGTATTCTTGAAACAAATAATCTTTCTTTTTTTTCTTTTTCAATTTTGAGATTGATCTTACATTTGCTGTTGCATATTTAGACTGATTCGCAGAATCGAATTGTAATTATGAATAGTTATACCTACAAATTGAAATAAACACTTCCAAAGCTAAACTTTCGTTGCTATTCGGTTTTGTTACCAACTTTGAAGGGGAGAGAAAATGAAAGCTTTGGAAAAATGCTACGGTCTCAATAACATTGTCATTTCTTGTCACCTGTATTACTATTAATCGATTACAGGGAATATACTATATTAAGTTTTCTTTGTGATCGTGACAAATATCGTGATCTTTCTTTCATTTTTGAACATAATTACCGAATCATCAAAATAATTACCGAATGTTATTCAAAGTTTATGAAATGTAAATAATGTACTTCACTTTATTATGAAACACATGCAAGGTTCTTCTAGTATCAGGATTCATAAAAATCTGTTTCGCTATTCCTGAGAAACGTATAAAAGTTAAAATTGGAAGACATTAGATTTTATGGATTGGATTAAAATATCTTACGACGGTTTGCTGATTGAAAGGGCTATTTCTAGTTACATATCACGAGCGATTGATAATAAGAATACTCTTCAAGTTTCAGTTCAGGAAGTATGTGAATACTTTTTTGGAAGTATGTGAATATTAATTTGTCAATCTTGCAGATCCTCATTCATTATTCAAAAAGAAACTTTCAGTTCTTCGCCCTAATCGAAGGAGACTTGATTCATAAGTTCATTACGAGACTTTCTTGAACAGCTTTCTAACCAAACAGTGTATATGTTTTAAAAGTATATAGCAGAACAAAACCCAGTGATTGCACCATCTACATTTCCAAAATTGGATTGAGCCTGGAAAAAGAGGGCATGATCAAGAGACTTTTAGAAGTTTGAATTAATCCTTTTGGTAACTGTTAAAAAAATTTGAGCAACAGTGTCTATTATACGGAAACCAAATATTTATTGTAGACGACATTAAGTTAAGGATTTTTCCCATAACAGTACAACTTTTTAGTTCTTTGCAAAAACAGGAAGAAAATGATTCCCATATTATCAGCTCAGATTATGCCGACAAAATACAATAATATATAAATACAAGAATAATATAAAATCACTTATTTCGGTTGACTAAGTTTTTATTCGGTTTTTGCAGAAAACATTTTTTGCATTGCGAAACTCGTGTCCGGCTTTTGCACTAGATATTTTTATTCGATTTGAGGTTTAGAGTATAAGACGCTGGTCTAACAAGGCAGGCATAATATGTTTGAGTCCTGACATGGAAAGATTATTAGTTTCAAGAATACTTAATCGGGTTTTTCAAACTAAGTGAATACATAGATATACTGAAATTTGTAATCATCTAATGTTCATAATTTACTATACAGTCACATAAAAAGTACGACATGTGGCTCTTCTCATTGGAAAATTGATTGATTCATTATTTAGCATTTCAGAATCACACTAACGAATACCGAATACAGTATCTTCGATTTGAATATATCTCTCGCTACGAACTGCGCTAAATGTGCACGGCTTTCTTCGCTAGCATTTATTTATTTGCAACTAAGTGTAAGGAAGAAAGGAAGAGAATGAAAATGACGCACAAACCGCTCGTATATAGATCGCATGAAACGAGCGCGCCGCGCTATCTCATGCGACAAGAGCGCTTGAGTCTCGGTCTTGGCAGAATGAGATGAGATTATGCAACGAAGCGTGCATCAGTTTCTGGTGCGGTACGTAAATGTGCCAAAGAGTTCTCTTGAGAGCGTCATAAGCACGTCGCATGCGCGTGGTTGTCTTATGAAAACGAGAATAAAATGAAGAGCGCGCGTGCATAAGTCTAAAGGTAACCTATCATTCTTTTTTAAGACGTTTTTATTCTGTATTAATTTTCTAATATGAAAAATACAGTACATTTTAATGGAAAAATACAGTACAATTCAAAATACAGTTCATTTAAGGATGAAAAACAGTACGCAGTATTTGGGTAAAATATACAGTACAATACGGTAAAATAAAGTACGGATACGAGCGTTAGATATAACTGAAAGGGAATACAACCGAGATTTTGTTCATAGTTCTTTATAGATATATATATATATATATATATATATATATATATATATATATATATATATATATATATATATATATATATATATATATATATATATATATATATATATATATATATATATATATATATATATATATATATATATATATATATATATATATATATATAAATATATATATATACATATATATATATATATATATATATATATATATATATATATATATATATATATATATATATATATATATATATATATATATATAATTCAAAACTGAACTTTTCTGAAATGTTTGGTATAAACGAGTATCAAAGATTATAAGGCGCCTTTGCCTTTCTCGTATTTTGAAAGCTCATACCTCAGCGATCTGTGAAATGATTTGTATAATCTAATCTAAACCAATAGAACAACAAAATTTTTCAACTTAAACGTGTATAGCAACAGCATTGAAGTATTTCAATAACACACTATTGAAAAACCTGTCTCATTTGACCCATGTCAACACCAGCCAATCAAAATGCGTTCTGAGGAAGAGATCTAAATATCTGCTTCTGTACAACAAATCGTTCGAGAAAAATGTTCCGAACGGTGCTTAATATCGTAGTGAGTTCCACAATTTGGCCCTTCTGAAAGGTAGGAATGAATCCCGTACAGCATCCTGATAGTTTTTTTCAATGAAATGCAAATCCAAAATGAAATAATCGACATGAAAATTCTGTATGCGACTATTTTTTTAGCCGTTAGGACCGCCCATTAGTGAAAAGGCTACAAACGAAATCACGTAAAAAGAAACCTGTGTATAGTTTTGCTTCCGGCAAGAGCGATTACGTCACAGTTGCCAGTTGTTTGCATTGGTGAAAAAACAACGAAAACAGGACAACGATGGAGAGCATCACACAAAATCAGCCGTTCTAATGGCTCTAAAAATTTTCTAAAGAACTATTAGGATTTCTTCTTCGCAAATCGAAGGTAAAAAACCTCAGTTTAGTGCAAATCTAGAACACTTTGATTAGATTTTTGCACTTTTCGCTGTGCGAAATTCACAGTAATCGAGATCAAGTGAAGCCTTCTTTGTTTTAGCGAAAAATGTGATAAAGGGGAATGCTTGCATAATTCATACCATTGATCAACTAATTGATATTCGGAAGTATTAAGGAACATGTCAGTTGTTTTCGTATTCACGACATCCAGTTATGTCACTGAAATTACCCATTCGCCTTTTTTCATAGTGGAATCCAAAGGAACTTATCATTCTTTTCTTAAGCCGGTTTAGTTTCATTCCACTAACTGCTCATAAACCAAATTTCAATATTGAATTTTAAATCTTTATCGCATCGAATTTCGATTTGCCGCAATACAAACTTTAAAAAGAACAATGACAACACGTAACAATAAACAGATTTTCCTCTTTCTCTTCTTTTCATCTTTTGCATGAAACTTTTGATGATATGCATTTTTTCTTTGGTTTTATTGAACTAAAACGCTTGAAAAAGGAAATAATGAAAAAACTATTGAGATTATTGAAATAAATTGTCCGATAACTATTCGCTTTTGGTTTTGCAATAACTGAGCGGAAACATATATTGGAGAAGCCAAATGAATGAAAAACTAACAGAAAAGATGAATTTTTGGAAAAAGATACGCTCAGAGACAGGACTCGAACCTGCGTTCTTATGCATTCCGTGCATACGCGCTACCATTTCGCCACTCTGAATCTTGTTTTAGTCACTCTAAAACGATACCTTATATCCAAACATCGTGCTGTTACGGAAAATCAAACCGCAATTGTTTTTAACGATTTATTAATTTTAGTTATTTGTCGTAAAGCCGCCATAACTAAGTTCAGGTTTTGCAATGACTGAGCGGAAACATATATTGGAGAAGCCAAATGAATGAAAAACCAACAGAAAAGATGATTTTTTGGTAAAAGGATACGCTCAGAGACAGGACTCGAACCTGCGTTCTTATGCATTCCGTGCATACGCGCTACCATTTCGCCACTCTGAATCTTGTTTTAGTCACTCTAAAACACCAGTCAGACACAATAGCGCGTACATACGCGTATCTTTTTCCAAAAATTCATCTTTTCTGTTAGTTTTTCATTCATTTGACTTCTCCAATATATGTTTCCGCTCAGTCATTGCAAAAACTGAACTTAGTTATGGCGGCTTTACGTAAAACAACTAAAATTAATAAATCGTTATTCGCTTTTGTTTTTTACCTTTTTTTATATATATAAAAAATAGGTATAGAATTCGCTCAAACTTTCGAAAAATTTTCCGAGGCCCGGAGGGCCGAATGACATATACCAATCGATTCAGCTCGACGAACTGAGCAAATGTCTCTGTGTGTGTGTGTGTGTGTGTGTGTGTGTGTGTGTGTGTGTGTGTATGTGTGTGTGTCTGTATGTGTGTTGTCAACTAAGAGGTCGAGATCTCAGAGATGGCTGAACCGATTTTGATCAAACTAGTCGCAAATGAAAGGTCTCCCCGTCACCCAGAACACTATTGAATGGTTTTGAGATCGGATGTTTACTTTTTGAGTTATTCGAAGTTTTATGTCAAAATTTTCAGTTTTTTGACAGTATCTGTCACAATTCACCTTGAAAACAGAATATGTTTTCAGACTTAGATTTCGCACGATAATACCTATTCAACAAGCCATAGATTGTTAAAATCCGTCCATTTTTAACGGAGATATCGAAATTTTTGTGTAAACGACTTTTCCCCCTATTCCAGCAGTAGAAGTTTTGAGCGCTGTCTGGCAAAGAAATGCTTGGGAGCAACGGAAAACACGATTTTTTATACTGTTACATACAATTGTTTCTAAGTACCAAAAAGACTGTGTACAGCATCCTTTTTCATGACAATTTGCCTCGGACCGATTTTAGCACGGTTCGTTTTTGGCAACACAATCGTTCGAATATGACATATATAAACCAGATGATGGCAGAATTTTTTCAATTATATTTCTTTAAACTACTTACAGCAATAAATGCTGGAAGAACATAACATCCATATACCATTCGAATCAGTTCGTCGAGATCAGCAAATGCGTGTGTGACAAATAATTTCACTCAATTTTCTCTGAAAATTTCTTTTCTACAAATTCAGATTCATACGAAAATTCGTATGCTCCCAAACAAAGTTCCTGAATTATGTTTGGTTCCAACCTCTGGTTCCGGAACTACAGGATGATATATGAAACGAAATCAAAATTGTGTAACTCATTCTTCTCGTAGATGGCTTAACCGATCTAAGATTCAAATGAAATCTAAGAATCATCTAAGATGCAAATGAAAAGTTTCAAGATTCTTTAAAACATCTTGCTCTTCAGTCAAATCCAACTTCCGGTTTCGGGGATTTATTTATTTATTTATTTATTTCTGTTTATGTCCATCGGATAAATGAATCTAAATGGACAGATTGGGTGGGAAAAAGCCCATTTGAGTTGAGTCTTGTTTGTCATTCTCATACGGGCGTAAAAACCACCATCTTTTAAAACAGTTACAGGAACAAAAACAAGAACAAAACAACTACAATAATCTTAAAACGGCTAACTACATACTAAATAAATAACGTAAAAAATAAATATTGTAAAACATTGTCAAAACATAATGGCACATCGTTTAATTTTACTAGCAAAGCGACTAGATGATTCACCAAACTCGAAGTGATCTTCAACTGCAGTGAACGTTCGAATACAAGCGGCTATCGGTTCATTATATACATACAGGGTGATTAGTATAAAAATGTCTATTCCACATAAATTAATCAGGTTTATCGGGTTAGCAGATTTGGATAGTCGATAAAAAAAATTAACTTTTTTCAGTTTTAGTGGTATTCAGTTGTCGATTCAGAAGGCACCTAAAAATTTAATATGTGCTATAATTTCTCAAAGATGTCTTCACTGATTTTCAAATATTTTGAAACAAATGTAAACTATACAGCTATTCAGGTGAATTTATCTGACTTCCGCCATACCGATTGTAGAATTCCGGTTCCAGTATAAAATCGTTTCTCAAAGCTCAATCGTTTTCTCTAAAAAAGCCTAATCAAATTTCAGAAACAAAAATTCAAATTAAAATAAACTTGTTTACAAAATAATTAATTTTATAAATACATACAAAAATTAATGAATTTTATCCAATTAAGCTTCAAAGTTGTACTCAAAACTGTAATTTATTCGTCATATGGCCATACGAATTGGTTTGGGTTATGCTGGTTCCTAAATACCGGCTCTTGAAGTACCTGAAATTACCGTAAACTCTAAAGTGGAACTTACATATCATGGCATGTTTAATCGATTATCACACTTCTAGATTTAAATTCGATTGTATTTGCAGTTTCGACATTACAGAGTAATGAGTGATTACAATCTCAAATTGTCGCTTAAAACGACGGTCATTAAAATAATGTAATGAAAACGACGGTCATTAAAATAATGTAACTGAAACCGAAGAATATTCATGCAAAAAACACATGCGGATTGATAAAAAAAGGTTTCATCTCTCTGCTAGGTGGATTAATCACGTTTTATTCACTATTATTCGAGAAATATACTGTTTTTCCAAAGTCGATGTACTGTTTTGCCTTTCTCATATAGAAAGGCTATACAATCACTGCAAAAACCGACTTTTGAACCGAGCCCCGCAGGGCCGAATGTCATATACCATTCGACTCAGCTCGACGAACTGAGCAAATGTCTGTGTGTATGTGTGTGTGACAAATATTGTCACTCACTTTTCTCGGAGATGACTTAACCGATTTTCACAAACTTAGATTCAAATGAAAGGTCTCATGGCCCCATACAAAGTTCCTGAATTTCATTTGGATCCGACTCCCGGTTCCGGAGCTACAGGGTGATATGTACAAAAATTTGAAAAAAAATATCACTCACTTTTCTCCGAGATGGCTGAATCGATTTTCACAAACTTAGATTCAAATGGAAGGTCTCATGGTCCCATACAAAGTTCCTAAGTTTCATTAGCATCCGACTTCCGGTTCCGGAATTACCGGGGGATATGCACCAAAAAGGGGGACATAATGCATTAAAAATGTGGAAAAAATGTCACTCACTTTTCTCGGAGATGGCTTAACCGATTTTCACAAACTTAGATTCAAATGAAAGGTCACACGGTCCCATACAAAGTTCTGGAATTTCATTTGAATCCGTGCGTGCTGCGAAATATACTGTATTTCCAAAGTCGATGTACTGTTTTACCTTTCTCATATAGAAAGGCTATACAATCACTGCAAAAACCGACTATTGAACCGAGCTCCGCAGGGCCGAATGTCATATACCATTCGACTCAGCTCGACGAACTGAGCAAATGTCTGTGTGTGTGACAAATATTGTCACTAAATAAATGTCACACTCGGAGATGGCTTAACCGATTTTCACAAACTTAGATTCAAATGAAAGGTCTCATAGCCCCATACAAAGTTCCTGAATTTCATTTGGATCCGACTCCCGGTTCCGGAGCTACAGGGTGATATGCACCAAAAATGGGAAAATAACGTCACTCACTTTTCTCGGAGATGGCTAAACCGATTTTCTCAAACTCAGATTTAAATGAAAGGTCTCATAGCCCCATACAAAGTTCCTGAATTTCATTTGGATCCGACTCCCGGTTCCGAAGCTACAGGGTGATATGCACCAAAAATGGGAAAATAACGTCACTCACTTTTCTCGGAGATGGCTAAACCGATTTTCTCAAACTCAGATTTAAATGAATGGTCTCACGGTCCTATACGAAGTTCCTGAATATCATTTAGATCCAAATTCTGATTCCGGAAATACAGAGTGATATGCATAAAAAATGTGAAAGTAATACATAAAAAATGTGATAATAATGTCACTCATATTACTCTGGGATGGTTAAACCGATTTTAACAAACTTAGATTCAAATGAAAAGTTTTATGGTCCCATACAAAGTTCCGAAATATCATGCGGATCCGACTTCCGGTTCAGTAATTACAGGGTGATGTATACCAGGAATGTGAAAACAATGTCACTCGTTTTATAGATTAGCATCACTTTTCTCATACGAATAGGCAACGCAAATGTAAGCACTAGTTTGGAAAAATGATGCTGACTATGTGACATAAACACTGAAGCATGCTTTTGTGAACTATTCTAATCAATCTGAATCAATTGGTGTCAAAATTAGTATCCGAAATTATTTAATAAAAGTATGAAATATATTTTCATGAGACTGTTATGAAAGAGGAGAAAAGCATTATCACACCACTAGGTGGATTAAGAAGGGTTTTTTTTATTTTTGCGCAAAATGTACTGTTTTTCGTCAAAAAATATACGAGGGTTAGGTATGCTGCTTAATACCAGTAGATGTAAGATGATAAGCTCAGTCGTTCGATAGTTTTGGGCTGCTTCGAATATACTCTTCGAGGGCACATTACGAAAGAGTAGACTCTATTCATCACTTAGGTGTTATATTCGACAGCAAACTTAGCTTATAGGTCCATATTCCATCACGGCTAAAGTATGAAACGTTGAGATTTTTGAAACGAAAACCGCTGGTTTTAATAACTTCTACACACTAAAAATTTTCTACTGCGCCCTAATTGGAAGTATTTCAGAGTTTGCTGTACAATTGTTGGGGCAGTATCACGACGTGAAATGCTACCGATTGGAACGCATCCATAAAAGCTTTGTTCGATACGCACTAAGGAAACTACACTGCACAGTGGTCCAGATCCACAATTTAGGGGGACAAAAATATTAGTGGCTTAGCCTTATACTTTAGAGCTATGATGTCTTCAAAACAAATGATCAGTGAAAGATAAGCCATATTTTGAAGCATATGGTATTAGGGTGGTTCTTATTATTAGGGTGATCCAAAAATAATTTCCCGTATGTGTTGAGATAGAGGACTGCATCCTTCGGCAAAATAGTAGGAAAACTTATGTCATGCAACTTTGCCGAAAACTTTATTTTAGTATCTCTAACGGTTTTAGTGTTACAGCTATTTTAATAGAGCAACTTAGGGTGTTCCTAGAAAAATCAGATTGTTTGCTCTAGCTTTCTTAATTTTCACTTCTCGATTTTGGTGTCTTTGAATATCTTTTAGAGTTTGTTGAAACCATTTTTTCAAGAATAGCGCATTCAGGTAGCGTTTCCTGAACCGAAGTTATGAGCAAAACTCGTTCCAAAACAGATCATTTTTAAACTGCTATATCTAACATTGGAGCAGATGAAAAAAAAATCGGTTTCTTTTATTCGATAGAAAATACTTTCGAGCATGTTTATAAAAATTTTCGGCAAAGTTGCTTGATATAAGTTTTCATACAATTTTGCCGAAGGATGCAGTCCTCTATCTCAACACATACGGAAAATAATTTTTGGATCACCCTAATAATAAGAACCACCCTAATACCATATGCTTCAAAATATGGCTTATCTTTCACTGATCATTTGTTCTGAAGACATCATAGCTCTAAAGCAGGGGTTCCCAACGTGGTCGATATAGATGGGGTCGATGTCCTTTTTGCGGGGGTCGACGTAAACATAAACTGACTGTGGGGCAGAGATGGCATTTCACCAGAGAGATACACGCTAGAGTCAGATTTTTGCCACACCGAGGATGAAAAAAACGAAGCACCGCACAAAGAGCACCGCACTTCTTCTCAGTGTCGAATAAACAGCATTTGAGTGTGTGCTTGTGGTTAAAGCAGCTGGCGCGAGTGAAACACATTCTCTTCGCATGAATCGCTCACACGCGCTCTCGTCTAAATACACCCAAGTGACCACAGGCGCGTGATGGAGAGCGAACACTTCTGTGAACTTCAATTAATAGAGAGTAGATCTGACCTTGCTATGAAAAATTTGCAAGGAAAACCGAAAATTTTACGATAAATTGTTTTATTTTGCTGATTTTGCGTGTCCACGCTTCATCTACGAAAACCATACAGCAGAGTGCTCACCGGCGTGTACACCTCTGTGAAAGTATCTGCATCCATCTCAGAGAATTTATTAGCTAATGCTCTAGCACTTTGGTGCGATTCAGTGGAAGAGGTAAAAGGAAATAAACAAACGCACTCATGATGCGTGCACACTTACACAACAGTGGTGTATAAATGTGAAAGAGAAGAGCTCTCGTTGAAGTTGTCAGTGCGAGGGGAGAAATTTTGCTTGCTCTTCGTCACACAGAGGAGATAGACATCTCTGCTGTGGGGGTCGACGAGGTCTTGAAACCGACCCCCTATTGTTTGATATAAGTTGTTATTTGAAATATTCATGCTAAAAAAGTTGTGTTTATTTGACCATCCGAAGAAATTGGTAAGTATTTTACATCAATATTAATAAAGCAAGAAATTGAATTTTCAAATGAATTTGTTACTGGGGGTCTGAGGTCTAAGTTTATTTTAGTAAAGGGGTCCATGACCCAAAATAGTTTGGGAACCCCTGCTCTAAAGTATAAGGCCAAGCCACAAATGTTTTTGTCCCCCTAAATTGTGGATCCGGACCACTGTGCAATGGAACGACCCATTCAATTTGACACCGTATATCGATAGATGTAAATTCACTTATTCATTTATTTGGAGCAGGGAAAAGCCCACTGGAATTGATACTTATTAAAAATCTCTCTCCAGTAGGCATACAACCTCCTCATCTTTTGTACCAACAGATAATTACATCCAAATGATACATTATTTAATTATAATAAAATACAAGGTACACTTACAAACTAACATAATATACTTAGAACTCACAAACTTGAATACAAATATACGAATTATAAGTAATGTCATTCTTAGGTCAAGTTCTTGAAAAATACTATAAATGAGCGTCTGAGAGTAGTACGAGACAGATTAAAATCGAAAATAGTATAACAACGATTAAATATACGAATCATGCTTGATACAGGTTCGTTCTTCGCATAATTCGTTCTAGCAAACTGGGGGACAAGAAAAGGGTTATTCCGGAGAGTTCTACGTCTGATATTTATATCGAGTTGTCCGAGAAGGCTGGAGCAGTCGATGTTTCCCAGAATTAAATGGGTAACAAACATTGCTTTCGAAATATTGCGTCGATCACTAAGCAACTCAAGTCCAATGAGATTACATCTAAGTTCGTATCTGGGAAGGTTATGGGGATCTCTTCAAGGCAGCTGACGTAAGGCGAAACGGACGAATTTATGCTGCACAGCTTCAATGCGTTGTACCCCGTTATGGTAATAAGGTGACCACACAACTGCAGAAAACTCGAGAACAGAGCGAACCAGGGCAATATATAATGCTTTCAAGCAGTGTATGTTACTGAATGATTTCGTCATTCGGAAGATAAATCCGAGTTGTTTGCTTGGGAACGAATCCATGTTGGTCGGTGGATATGTACTGTGAGCTACAACGGTGCGTGAAATCCATGACAATCAGCTCAAACAATTTAGAAGGTGCACTTAATGACGCAATACCACGATAGTTAGAGATTATATGTTTATCACCTTTTTTGTGAACGGGGAATAATAGCGAGGTTTTCCAGATGTCTGGAAGTATGCCTGACGACAGCGAGCTATTGAAAACGTTGGCCAATAGAGCTGCGATACTGGGAGCACATTTTTTTAGCACAATTGACGGGATACCATCAGGGCCAGGATTCGATGAGCATTTAAGACGCTTGCACGCTTCGATCACATCACCAATCGATATAGTGTTCGGAGAGCCGACAGATGAAAAGCAAGGTACATACATTATTAGCGGCTTCAGCAATTGAATCGATGTCGAGTTTCTCGTCGCTGAAAACGCTGCTGAAGTGATCGCGGAAAAGACTACAAATACTATCAGTCGATTTTGCTTCAATATCACCGTTTACCATAGTTTTCGGCAGCCCACTTTGTTTTCTCTGTTCGTTAACATATTTCCAAAAAGTTTTCGAGTTGTTTTTTTAGATTATCCTGTGATTTCTGTTGATAAGCTTCAAATAACTGTTCATTCAAACGTTTGTATGTGCTATTTATCGCCACATATCGTGAATGAAGGTAATCAGTTCTATTTTTCGAATATTTTCTCAGAGCGGATCTTTTTGCAGTTTTCAATTGTTTGAGTCTCTCGCATGACCATTTAGGCTGAAGGGTGTGAGACTTTATAACTTTCGGCACAAATTGATCGATGGCATAGAGAAAGACGTGGCTGATTTTTTTCAGCAGCTTGATTGGCATCGCAATCAAAGAGTACGTCATTCCAATTTACGTTTGCTTTTCATGACACTTTAGCACATCCCATACTGCAAGTTGAGCGGTATGGGCAGCGCAACGCGTGCTATTGAAAACTACAGAAAGCGTTTCCTCGAAAACATCACTTTTTTCGTCGTCAATTACGACTTCACCACAATATTCTTCATCCTCGCAGTTTGGATCTTCGTTTTCTTTTTGTTCATTGAGAAAGCCATCAAAATCGTTGACATCATTTGCATTGCAATCCGAATCGGAATCACAGCAGTAGTTGTATTCGTTATCAAATTCTTTGAGAATATCCATTTCTTGTTGTGCTTCCATCGTTTTTTTTTTAAATTCTTTGACGGAAGCACACATATTAGCGCCATTATCATGTGTTATAGAACATACCTGGTCATAAATTAAACTAAAGCGATCCATTACTTCACGGATCTCTTTCGCCAAACTCTTTTGGTCTGGCTGTGATGTAATTCTTTCATAGCTGAAATGTTTTAAATTTAAATGTTTATTAATATTAGATTATTTAGTCATACACGGATGAAAATCATTACGAAATTATTTAAATCAAGAAACAGGTCTTCTCATGAGACCTAATTAATATAAATTTTTAGGAAGATGAGTTATTGCTCATAACATCATCAGCAATAGGTATAATCTCATAAGAATTTGATAATTTGAAATGTTTCTTTCTAAGTTCCTTGTTGATGTTTAACGTTGTATTTAAACTTGTTGATTTAAAAATAGTTGTGTTCACAGCACTGATATAAAAACTTACTGGCAACAATAAACAAGTTTAAATACAACGTTAAACAGTTATAGTGTTGCCAGTAAGTTCTTATATCAGTGCTGTGAACACAACTATTTTTATATCAACAAGTTTAAATACAACGTTAAACATCAACAAGGAACGTACTGTTCAAATTTTCTGTAGGAGATAGTTCGACTAGTCGACTTGGTTCGACTGCCGCCCTCTGATCACCGAAAGGTTACTGATGGGTTTAAATAAACAGTTAAAAAAATAGTTTAGCTGATCAGATGCCCACCTTAAACGCAGTTGATTGAAAGTTTTTTTTTAATTTGAATTCGATTTTGATATGATTGTGATGAAGAATTTTCTTGCCCCACACCTCTCTAAACATGCGTCTTTCGATCATGGTCGTTATAACAAAAAAAGGAAAAACAAAAATGTTATTTATAATAGGACATTACAATAAATTCTTTTCAATAATAATTAAAATTGATTGAAAGTTTTGTTTTATTCAAATCTAAAATTATTGCTCTGCGAAGTTTGCAAGGGTCCGCTAGCACTAAATAAATTAAACATCATGTTATCTCAAGAACAATCCTTCAGGATGTCATATAAAAATCGAATTTCATACAGTCTTCTATTATTATTATATATCAGTAGTTTAATACAGATTTTAAACGCAATTGGTTGTTCACCGGAGAACAATCATCAAATCACATGCATTGTCTTCTTTAATATCCGAAATGTTTCAAATTTTATTCCCTCTTTTGTGACCTCAAGACGTCCTATGTTTTTATACTACTCCACAGGGTTTATGATTTTACAAACGAAAATTTTTTAACCAGTTTTTGCTACTCTTTTGAAATTCATTTAACACATTTTTGTAGACGAAGCTCACATGGTAATTTGTTTTCAAGTAGATTCAATAACAAACAATGGTAATTTTTCAATGGCGGCCTTTGGTACCAGAACCTGAACTGCAAAAAGCAATACTGCAACAGCTAGCGAGCAGTAGATTAGATTGATTATGAAAAGACACCAGGTCGGATTGGCCTGTAAAATATTTTTTACAGTTTTAGTGCATATAACAATATCAACACTTTTCACCATTATATTTAGCCAGCAGATCGGAACGAGAATGCGAACAAACCATTTGACATTAAGATTATAACTCACCTAGATTGCGAACAACTATCTTTCCATTGACATAGTATTGGACATTTATGCCGAACAAATGCCGGTTATGACGTGACGCACTATCAATTTTAAGGTGAACCATACGTTTACTCATCTCATCTTTAACAAATTGTCGCATTATGGATGCAGTATCCGTTACCATCGAACAAATATTCTTTGAATTGACAGCGATTCCTGCCGCTTTAAACAATGGGTGAACTAACGTTTTAAAACTGGTTTTCTCAGGGAAAGAAAAGGGAAAGCTGTCTACTGCCACCAATTGTAAAATGCCCAAAAGAACTTGATGCCGATCAATTTCAACAATCATTTTTTTAATGTGGAACATTTGATTGAAAATATTTCTACGTATTGATTTGAATGTTCATAACCATGTATTTTTAATTGTATATCAATGAAATGTTGATTAATAGCTAGCAGTGTCCTATTTTGTCTGCAAAAAATCTTCGGCATACCGGAAGGAGTGAGCGATATATCAAAGGGAAAGCATCGCTCTGATTGGTCAATCGATGCTAAAGCGAAGCTGTTGGACGCACGCGAGTCTATAAATATTAGCAAAATTATAGCTAACGTTTCAGTCTTACGAGTAGATTGCTAGAGGTAGGTTGTTGCTAGACAGCAAGACAAAAAGTACCATAAAACGATTTGAAGCTTTAATTTGTATGCTCTGATCTTGTGTCATGCAAGTTCGGATGAAATTCTATGATATGTCGTTTCGCATGAGAAGTCGTAGTTGTCGACTACGGTAAATTTGGAGTGCATAAGATTAATATCCAATTTATATAAGATGAACTCGATTGATAATGAGAAAAAGTTTATCGCTTCAACCGAAATCGCAGAATGGTAGTAACGCTATAAAAATAACAAAACTTGAACACAAGCTTGGCGAAGAGAAGCTTTAATATCGATATCCGTATCGCAAGTGTGTACAAACATATAATTGCATACATTTGGGCTATTGATGTAATTTCGTCGGCTACAAAACAAATACAAATCACGACAAATAGAGTCTATATTCAGGGTTCGCGTGTTCGGTTTTGGATCCTAATAAAGATCAATCTCAGCAGACTCTCGTGCATTTGCGAATTCAAAAGTGTGACGATTGATTGAACTATTTGATTGTAGATCATTAGAAATTTTGGTTGCTTTGTTCCACATCAATGGCTCGAACAACCTCATGGGGCTGATCCTTGTAGTTTTTTGTTTTGCTTTGGGAACCGAAATTTGCGCCTCTGTATATGACAGACCAAGCATATTAAACACTTCATAATGTTGGCTATGGAGGTGACGCTTAAAGTTTGAAAACATAAATTTTTCTTGTGCGTATTTACAGCTCGAATCGGCAATGCATTTAAATTTCCCGTCGGCTTGTGATATCACTTCACGGATGCGATTAGTTTGCGTTTCCCTAACACGCTTCATTTTTCTAAACAATTACAACGAACTAACTTGGCTTGACTCACGATTCTGAATAGATGCAAATAATCGCATTGCCGAGCGAGTTAACTCTTTACAGACCCTGTCAGCTTGAAGCGATCTCAATCTTTAGTTCAGCAACGCCATCGCAC